>NC_141136.1:170420635-170742822 GCF_053477565.2 Lygodium microphyllum
ATTGTGAATGCTTCAATTGATGTGTAGAGCACGCGATGGTGGTGTTGGGAAGCACTAGGCGATATCATGTATTCAAATTACCTAGAAGAAATTATCATTTTTGATGGGTGCGTGTCTTATCATTAAAGACGTGGTACTAATATTTATTTAGGCGTGCTCATTTATTAAAGTGCTTGATAAATATTTATTATTTTATATGTGTATGGGCGCATGATTTAAATATTTTATTATTGGATATTGTATTTGGGCACAGCCCGACTCTTGGGTTGCCCAACCGCTTTATTCTTTATTTGGACAAAAGCAAACACAAAAGCTAAGGCATGCTTATTTGTAAAATTGGGCTATTTTTGAGCTTAGATATGAATAAATTTATAAATACATGCTTTGTGGAGGGCTCACACAAGGCATGGGGGGAGATTGTACCCAATTGGTCTTTTTGCCTCATGTCATGCAAGTCTATTCTCTTGATTTTTGAGCTTAAAGTAGAGTTCTTTGTTATGATGCTATGAGACATATTCCAAGGTGGATTCTATGAGACCACTGTGGATTCCGTGAGGTTTTGCGGTGGATTTCGTAAAACTATATTTATTTGTCGGGGCTCGTACACAAGATGGATTCCTTGTGTGAGAAGTTGACAGGGACGCTTGTTCTTTCCGGGCGTCATGTTAATTTAATGTGCATGTGGGTGACTCCACAGTGGGTGATTCCACAAAATACATATTTAAATTAATGGACGTTTATGAGTTTAGAGTGCACTTGTAGTAAATTAAGGTTAGGACGACAGAGTTCCAACCTATTTATTTATTTTGTAGCTGAAGTCTGCTAGGTATTCACTTTTGTCGATTTAATTTTATTATTTTCTAACAATTGTGAATGCTTCAATTGATGTGTAGAGTAGGCGACGGTGGTGTTGGGAAGCACTAGGCAATAACGTGTATTCAAATTACCTAGAAGAAATAAACATTTTTGATGGGCGTGTGTCTTATCATTAAAGACGTGGCACTAATATTTATTTAGGCACGCTCATTTATTAAAGTGCTTGACAAATATTTATTATTTTATATGTGTATGGGCATACGGTTTAAATAATTTATTATTGGACATTGTATTTGGATACAGCCCTTGGACACAGCCCGACTCTTGGGTTGCCTAACTACTTTATTATTTATTTGGACAAAAGCAAATACAAAAGCTAAAGCATGCTTATTTGTAAAATTGGGCTATTTTTGAGCTTAGAGATGAATAAATTTATAAATACATGCTTTATGGAGCACTCACACAAGGCATGGGGGGAGATTGTATCCAATTGGTATTTTGCCTCATGTCGTGTAGGTCTATTCTCTTGATTTTTGAGCTTAAAGTAGAGTTCTTTGTTCTTGGGGACCTTTCAGTGCTCGCTACTTACGCATACAATATTTGATTTGCATACCAGAACTGAGGCTATGCCTCATGCTTCAACCTTGTCACACATGCACAGACATTAATCATATTTTCCACATTTTTCTATTTCAAAAACCCTAATTTTTTCCATTTTTCTCTATTTTTCACTATTTATTCATGCATAAAAATAGGTTATTTTCTGATCTATGATTATTGATTGATTATGATAGTTGAAAGATGTTTTGTTATTAGAATTTTATTCCATGCGCATCTCTTTTCCCCACCTGAAACCAACAAAATCTTTATTTTTCCTCTAAAAAGTCACTTTTAGGGTTGTAATTTAATTATTGCAACCAATTATTATTACGGTCTGTGTTTCTTTTATGCACAACCCTCAATCATGATGCAAACATGATCCAAACAAATTTTCATTCCATATGAATTTCATTTAGACCATCAAACGTAAAAAAGAAGCAAATTTTCTTTGTAAAAATGAGGCCTACCGCTTATGCGTGTGTTGCGGGTTATTTAATAATTAATATGGACTACCAATGGACCACTCGACAATCTTTCTTTAGTGGTGAACACCTTCCCTCAGCCTCCTCTTGATCTTGGAGCAATCCGATCAGTGTCGGACAAGCATCCTTCAACCCCTTTTCTTCTTGATTTCTCCCACATGAACTGTTGTTTGGAAGAGAATGAGGGAGGAAAGAGAAAGACTAGATTCTAATCAAACCATTCAGGCAGCCATTTCTAAAGCCAAGAGTGGCGATGAAGAGCAAAGAACTTCAGTATCTTCCTGTTGTGGTTGCTTTATGGGGTTGTATTGAGGTGAAAGATGGCTTATAGCCCCCCCCTCTCCACAAGAACTCGTAGCGTGAAAAATTGGTGGGGTGGCCCCAAAGGTCACACCCCCTCTTACCCCTTAAGTCCATTTCACACTTGGCCTCTTTTGGTCTTGGCCTCGGGCACTCCCATTTTCATGTTCGGCCTTCGATTCAACTCCCGAAAATTACTACATGCCTGTCTTGAAGTCCCCCACTGCCAGGCTTTTCCTAAAGTCCCATCTAACATCCCAAGACATTATGGAAATTCCACAACCATTGTTTGGTGGATTTTTTAAAGCAGTTATGAAACTTGATTGTTGCTTGTCGCTAAAAATTGATCCAATTGCCTCTATCGGCTTCGACGGAGTTTAATTTTTCCTTGAAATTCAGATTTTTTGGCAAAGTTTGAGCACTTTTTTGGGGCAAAAATCCATCGCTTACCTCCCGATTATTGAAGTCAACTCCAATCCTTCTCGAGTAGGGCATGTAGGTAGGATCATCTCATTCATGTGGTAGGTGTTAGATATGCTCAATGTCCCACCCTCATCAGGTGCCACCAATGATCCATGGTGCTCTAAGTTGTAAGGCCCCCATTATGAGGAGAAGCCATATGTGAGCATGGATATTGGTTGAGTCCTGACTTGTATGTCAGATGAGGTCTATGTAACCAGATGGCAAAAAGGTGACCGTTGTGGGTATAATCTTTGGGTTTCACGTGGGATATTAAGGTTTACTGCCACCATTGTCAAAGGATTCTTATGAGTATTCCTATTGAGTTCAACAAGGAAGGAGGTATTGTACCTATTATACATCTTCTCTCTTCGCTCGACTTTGATTATCATAAGTACGAGTGAGTTGATCATCAGTATAGCATGGCCTATTACTGAAGACTGGGTCTATACTTTGTATTTTGACAGAGCTTCTAGAGGGCCCACTAAACATACGAGTGTTGGTGTGGTCATTAAAGATCCATGATGTAGGGCTGTTATGAAAATGAGAGTATATTTAGGACACTCTTTTACGAATAATATGACAGAATACAAGGACTTGATTATGGGACTGAATGTAGCCTGATGTGGTGGTATTCGCTAGTTATTGGTAAAGGGTGACTAGTGTGCAGGATCCCATCCTACAGATGTACTATCGTACAACCTTGGATATGTTGTATATTTTTGAGACAGTGACTTGTCAATCGATAGTGGAATCACTTTGCAGATTTCCTAGCCAATGATGCTTTTGTTGAATATGTCTTTTTCAATTGTGGTCTAGGAGAGCTCTTGCAATTACCTTCTAACATTATCCCAGGACTACTTTGGGGTCTTCTTGCTGACACTACCTATTTTGGCCGTTGATAGCTAGTTTGGGTTATGAGTTACGAAGCAATTCAACACCTTTCTATTATGTCATGGACGCATAGGATTGTGTATTGTCATATTCATTGAACACCCCCTGCTATTTATGCAGGAGCGTTAGCCAATAACATGATACATTTAGTGTAGGGCATGAGGAGCCCTCAACCTTGGTCAATCTTATGCTTCAGTAGAGTTATGTTAGGACCGAGAGTTTGTATCATTAGTATGTTGCCGAATGGTCGTTTCAAGAATTATTTCATTAGGCCAAGAGAGCTAGTTATTCTGCAAAGTGAAGTGCTATATTTCATTAGGATAAGAGGGCCATGTGCCTATCTAGTGCAGGTGTTGTTAATGGGTTTTGTTTTAGTGGTGTGCTAGACAGATTTATCAGAACCTAGAGGGAGCCTCTTACTATGCAGAAGCTTCTTATGGCCAAGTCCAAGTGATGTTCTTCCTTTATGAGTACTTTTCTTTTATGCTATATATGTTTATGTACTTGGAGAGAATTGTTTTTTTTTTAAGGACTAGTAATCAAGGCCAAGTTTAATGACTTGCTTAAGGGCTTAAAGCCCAAATTTCACATGACGTGGGGAGAGGGGGGAGCCATTTTTTTTGCGCCCCATTTTTAAATTAAAAAATGCACTATTCCACACATTGGCATCAAGGGGAGGCAAGAAGGGGCTGAGATACTGATTTTGCATGCCTTTAATCGCTTCAAATGGATCAAAAAATGGTCAAGTAAATGAAAAATTTAATTTCTAGTCTTTCTCTCTCCTCCTTGATGTGTGTTTCCACGGATCAATCTATGAAAGAAGAAGGTGGGCTGAGATGTGAGATATAGATCATGGATGATGCTGGAGCATGAAGGAGTATAGATCGAGGTTTGGAAGAGTGCCAACGGCTGTTGGAAAGCGTCAACGGGCCTCCAATCACGAGATGTGTACGACATAAAGCGTGGTTCTGAGTAAGTCATAAATTTAATTGTTTTATGATAAATTATATTCATAGATGGTTGTTCTTGGTTGTTAATGTTGTGATCTATAACAAATGTTAAGAAAATTAGGAAAAATTAGTCGTTTAATAATTTCTTTATAAACTCGTAACACCCGCAACATTGCGATTTTAAGGGAACTCATGAGTATTTGGGGTTTTGTTGTGTATATGGTGTTCCTATGGAATGGAATGTGATATAAAAATAACTATCATCAAGCTCAATCAGTCTATATTAATAAATAAAAAATATCAATATTTATCAATAAATAAATAGAAAAAATTAGGAAAAAATGATTTTTTGCATCTAAAAATAGAGAAATCACATTTGTATTTGTGAATGTATGATAAGATTGAGGCATGAGGATGAGCCATATCTTTATGTCAAAGTGGGTATTTACTACTTTTATGAAGAAAAAATACATTAAAATGCTCTCTAAACCTACACATAACCTTAAGCGGTAGGGAGAAGGGCATGTTAAGGGCTGATAATATGTTGCATTGTGATTTTTTTTCTAATGCATGGCATATAGAATACTTGTGGTTTAAAAATTAGGAGGGCCCAGTAGCACGGGCATGCTGCTAGGTGATGGCCCTATACAACATAGCAATTATGTTTAGAGCAAAGGCGTGAAAAGAAATGTTTTTACACCTGCACAATGTTGGTTGTTGATGGAAAGAATTATTTGAGCACTCTAAACCATACACAATTGCATTGCATGCAACACATGGTATCATCCTAGATGCACAACACTTATTTTCATGAACAATGACCCACGTTGAGGAGGTGAGGTATCCTAAGCTATAAGGTTAGTGGTTCATTTCCTTTGGGGAGTATTCAGTGAAGGAATATATTACATCTCTTGGAACAACTAATTAAAAGAGTGGAGCATGCATCGTATGTGTTCTATGTATAAGCCACCCATCTTAGGGCCAATCCTTGAGGTGGAAGGCCATAGTGGGGCCGCGGCGGCAATTAGCCAAGGGCTCTCCCTTTGTCTGTGCTTACATGGTATATTACACCAATATGTGCAAGGACTCCCTCTGAGGAGTGTGGGAAGTTCTATATTAGAGGTTAGGGTAGTATACCCCTTTTGATGCTCCTAGGCCGCAAGGCAAGGGGTGGTTTGGGTCTATAGTGGAAGCTTGGCTAGTGCCATAGAGCCATTGTTGGTTAGGTCCCAACATCTAATTACTAATGCAGGTATCTATACTTGCATAGAGATATTCGTGCATTCATTCATGATGAGAGCATATAATACTTCATGTGTCAAACACTAGAATAAGCAAAGTCACCCACATTTTCTAAATCAACTCTATTGTCTTATGGATACAACCAAACACAATCAATCGGCCTTTGCCCCTACTAATAACATTAACACAAACTACAAGTAGAAGCTAATAGAGGACATTATTGGTGTAGTAGAAACTCTACTGGTGTTCTATTGTGCTTTGTGATTTATCTGCAGGTGAGCATGTGGGGGAGTAAGACTACTATAACTCCACCAACCTGGAAGTCTTAGTCAACACATATCAAAACACTAGAGAGCTAGTAACTAAATATGGCTTGATTGACTACATCTAAGCTATGATAACCGATGTCCACTTCATGATGTATTTAATTCTCATTAAAAACTACCACCTAAACACTGGATCCAATAGACTCTCCTATGCCTTAAGATATGATGACTAGTTTGTGCAAAGGGTAGTGATTTTTGAACTCAATCAAAGCTAATAGAAGGAACACCAAGGATAAAGATTGGAACATGTAAATACAATAGAATATAGAAAACACCTCAAGTCACACATAAAGATGGGATGAATCTATGATTAAAAATGAATGAGTGTTGTTGAAGGCTATGATGAAGAATATTGAGTCATAGCATAGATATTCCACCATGTCTCCACCTACAATAAGGCCATCACCATCCCAAATAGATTCCCAAAATGGCTATTAAAAGATATCATAACATGGGATATAGTTAATTTAGGGCTAGACACCCTTTAGCTAGAGTGCATGATAGAATCTTTGGTAAAGGCACATAAGGTTCTCCTCAAAGATCCAATAGTAAAGTCAACTACATAATATATCAATTATGGTAGTGCATTAACTCTGACATGGTTGTCAATGTGGGTATTCCTTTACAAGACATCATGCCATCCACATATGTGCCCCAAACCTTAGCTGCCACCACCAAAAGAATATACAAGAGAACACAACATCCAAGAGATAGAGATAAGGGGCAAAGAGAGGAAACCAAAAAACCCAATTCCATCGATGAGTCAAAAAGATAGAAAAAGAAGCAAAGTGAAGAAATTGAGGTAAGTTCATCATAATCAAGGAATTTGATGAGGAGGAGATAGAAGAGAAACATTTGATCATCATCAAAGCTGCCAAAAAGAGATCAAAGAAAGAGTAGAAGAATCCAAAAGCCTGAATGAAGCCAAATTAGGAAGAGTAGGAAAGAGCAATTAGGGCTTCCATTGAGAAAGTACTGCACAAGAAAGATCAATCCATCTCTTAGGTGGTAGATATTATGGGAGAAAAAGGAGAATCATTCAAGGGGAAGAAAAAAACATTAAAGGAGTCATAATCCTCTAATTCAAAAACCCTATGTTAGCTAGAGACTATGGTTAAGAAGCATGTGTTAGAAACATGGGAATGACACATTAATCTAATTAAGCTATGAAAGATAATAATGAAACATTGTCAAAGTAAACTGGACATGAGACTTAAGTGAGAAATGAAATGTACTAAATCAAGCTTCCATTAAGTAGAAGAAGATACAAAATTATGTAGGCCCACATCCTCATTAGAGTGGAAAGTCTGACATTCTCAGATTGATTCTCAGCCTTGTTACAAATGAAGGATTAGTTGGCTCTTTATAAGCTCATGCAAGTGGATGTGAGGTGACCTATGATATCATATATGGCTTCAACTTTTATCCTCTTCTAAGCAAATGCTAACTCTCACGAGCCTGGATGAAGGGCCTAATTCTAACACCCTCCTTGGCCCAAATATCAAGTAAAGAAAAAGTAGAGTGAAATAGGATGAGTACTTAGATAGAATAATGCTCAGATAGAATATACAATGACTAGGTATTACTCACTCCAACTAAACAAGATAACATTTGAAACTTCAAAATAAGAAGATTAGGATTACAAGACAAATTCCTTCTAGTACCCATGAAAACCAATATTAACCAAAAAAAAAAAATCTAGAACTTAAAAAGCAACAAATTTAGGAAGACTAGAAAAACTACTTCTGGAATTTAAAAAACAAGAACTCTAGAGTTGCAAGATAAGATATTTTTGGAAGTTAACCAATAAGTTCAAGATTCTAGGAGGAGATATGAACATAAAAACATAGCCTCTAATGTTGATGTAGATTAGAATGCACAATCAAGATTAGCATATGTCAATTTCTCCCTCTTTGTCTTCCACCGTATTCGCTATTGTAGACTCCTTTGGTGCTTTGCAATTATTTGCTCCATGGCCCAATCTTCCATAATTCTTGCAAGGATACTTTGTTAAGTGAAACTCTAACTTGTAGTTTGTCTTCTTGTAGTGTTTGCATTGGTCTAGATTTCTCATTTTGATAGCGTAGGCTAGCTCTGCTACATAGGATATCAATCCCATGCTCTTTTCTTCTTCAAGGAGAGAATTTATCACACTCTCTAATATTAGAATAGTTCTTTTTCTTTTAGGATTTTGAGCCTTTGGTCAAAGCTTGATGGCATACTCTTCAATATCAATGCTACAACATCAATGTCTTTGATTAGTTCTCCAACATTGGAAAGTTGGGTCTTCAAGCTTTCCATTTTGTTGACTACAGAGCGAAAAATCTCTATGTCTTCCATTTTCAAACCATAAAGATCAATCTTAAGACTAGTAATGGAATGTTTACCTTTGGTTTCAAATGTAGTCTCCAATGTATGCCATGCTTCAAATGTAGTCGTTGCCCCATCTACATTATGGACAAGCTTATCTATAAGACTAGTCACAATGATTCCAATTGTTCATCTTTCTCCTTTTGCTCACGAGTTAGTTGAGCTACTTAAGCTTGAGCTCATAGATATTGCAATAACTCTAGAAGAACTTGATGGAGCTCTAGCTTGTTGGATTTAATCAAAAGATATAACATGCTAGAGTTTCTTAGCTTGCCAAGTATGGAAGGCAGTTCCATCGAACTAGGTTATCTTTGAATTCATGTTGAGGCTTGAGTAAAAGCAAAAGGCATGTTGAATATTTGGAAAAAAAATTTAGAGAAGCTCTAACTCACCAGATAGGCTTAGCAAATGAGAAACATAAGAGAAAGTGAGCCCTTTGTGTTTTTGGCTATGGCTACTTGTAGGGGGTACTCTCAGTAATTTACTTATAACTCTCTTGACTGGAGCAAAATTTCTTGGGAATAATTCCCTATATATATATATATACATATATATATATATATATATATATATATATATATAAAGAGAGAGAGAGAGAGATTAGGTCATTTGTAGGCAACCAAAATTTTCACAAGATTTGGGGATTTTGGCAATGACGAGTTGTACAAGGTGTAATTGAAGGGAGATGAGTCTTAAAGTGGAAGCACGTGTGCGGGAGCAAGAGCAAGAGAGAGACACATACACACAACGTGGGAACTCCAATAGTCACAATGTGTGATCGGCCTTCCCTTTATTCAAATATCACTAAAAAAATAAAAAATGAAGTGATAATGATGGGCGCTCACCACCTACAGTGTGCAGGCGTGGGTATTGTCAATGTAGTAATACATGGGTGACTATGTAGAGATGCCTTTACCCCCAAAAACCTCCCACTTAAAGGCGAATCTACCTCATTGGAGGAGTGAAAAGAAAAAAGAAAAGTCAATACAACATATACATAGATACAACAAGATGAGAAAAGATGTTATCTCATCCAACGCCTATAAACCTTCTAAGGAAGGCAAAGCACTCTATAGAGAGGCTTTTCGTGAGCAAGTCTGCAAGATTCTAGTCAGTTGAGATCTTGACAAGGTCAATAGATGTATTCTCAATGACTCATGAATGAAGTGATACCTCACCTTAATGTGTTTCACCTTTGCATGGAAGATCGGTGACTGGATAGCACTCATAGAATCTAAATGTAGTGTAAGGATAACATCTGCAATACCAATGTCAATAACCAAATGGCCTCCTTGCAAGCCTTAGTGGCTACAACATACTCGACCTCTAGGTAGTAGAAAGGGACGTGTATTTCTGCACCCTGGACATCCATGAAACAACACCTCCAGCAAAAGTGCAGAAGTGGATTTCCTACTATCTGCATGTCCTACATAGTCAAAGTCAGTGTATCCCATGACTCCTATATCATGGCTACCACAATATATGCATATATCAGCAATGCCCTTCAGGTACCTCATGATACCCTTCATGGCATCCCAATGCCTCTTGCTAGGTGTAGCCATATGACGTGCCACAACACCAACTACAAATGAAATATCTAGACGATGTCGTGCCGCTAGACGGACACAGTGTGGAAAACTCTAGAGTGCATCGTCATTTGGCTTTTTTATTAATTTAGAGAGTCAATGCCATATTAGTCATTATTGTTAGCGTTCGTAGTGTAGATGATTCAAAAATACTAGATTTTTGGATAAGTTTTGTTGGGGTAAAAGGCCTCTGGGCCTACTCGTGTATACTTTGATCGCCCATTCTTTATTCATATATAATATGATAGTGCAATAAGGCTGTCAGTTCAGTTGGAAAGCACCTACATTATGTGTGCTCTTCTCTCCCACATCTTCCTCTTCTCCTTCTCCACTACCATTGCATCCCCTTCAATTGGTATCAGAGCGGGTCTTCAAGAGCTCATCCTGGCCTTCCACACGAGGTATGAGATCTTCATTCTCACTCAGTTTTCAGTTCAACAGGGTTTTCACAGGTTGTGGGCAACCATAGCTCACACCTCTTGGAGCTTCCTTCACCTGGATCTTGCTTCCAGCCTATCAAGGCTTGTTGAGGCTTGGTGTAGGCCTTCTTTGGCCCTCATTTGTGCCCCCTTTGGGCCCCATTGTTGACACGTGGGACAGCAGACCCCCCCATCCAGTTCACGTTTTTTTTGCGCATGTTTCAAAATCTGGCCCAAAAATCACTATTTTTGTTATATCTCGGGCATTCGAAAAACCCAATTTAGGCAAGATAAGAGTCTAAATTGGGGTTTTACACGCTTCGGATGCAATGGTGATGTAGGATTTTCCAAATTCTGATGACGAAATATTTTGCAACAGATTTCAGGTCTAAGACAGCATGTATTTGTATGCCTATGGCTTATGTGATGCTTCTATTAATGTCTATTGATACCGGATCACTTGTGGATGTTATGCCTCTTATGTGAGATGCATTTGGAGTTGATTTAGCTCAGCCATTGACTGTTTTGAACAATCCCAGATCTGTCCAAAATAGGGCGGCCACCTGTTACTTCAATTTTATGGTTATAGGTGTTGGCATTTGATGCTCGATTATGTCCGGTTGGTGCCTATACATACGGGAATGTATGCCTATGGTTTTCCTATGGATTTGAGCTTGGATTGAGCACTGATTTGCTTAGTTTATAGAGTTTATATGCTGCTAGAAACTTCAGGGCTGAAGCTATTTATGCTACAGTTGGGTTATGCCTATTGGTTACGGGGTGCTCTTGGCTACTCGGTATGATGTCATGATGTATTTGGACTATGCCACATGCCTTGTTTATGATCTGGAATGCTTTTGAGCTGAGATTAGAGCTTGATTTGGGTTTGATTGTCACTTCTTTGAGCTGGCATTTCATTTATGACATGGTTTATGCCTAGGCTACCTAGTACGGGTTATGATGTCTTGGTGAATGCTTTATTCTTTGGCTGTGGATGGCAATTGTTTGAGCTCGTCTTGACATTCATTTGAGTATTCCCTTGAGCAGTTGGACATTGACTTGGCTTTTTCCATTATGACTTCGGTTTTTCCGCTACGACCTTGGATGCTATATGGGATTTGATGCTCTGATATTGATCTGGGCCTTGAACAAACTTATGCTATTGTTGGTACAGGGAACATACACCTACCTTTGCCTAATGGGACTTCTCTTATGCTCAAGGATGTTCTACATTTTCCCATGCTTAGTAAGAGCCTCGTTTCTGTTAGTCAGTTGCATGATGCAGGTCACTCTATTTCTCTTCAGAATAGGTCATGGAAGATTTGTCATGGTTGCTTGGTTTTGGCCAGAGGTTCTTGAGTTGGTTCTCATTACCCAGTGCATGTCTCTCATGTGGAAGATCCTATGGTTGCAGTTATTCGGATACCACATGCATTGTTATGGCATTATCGCCTAGGCCATATGAACCACAGAGAGATGGAGATCTTGTCTCGTTCAGACTCATTGCTGCCTCCTATGTCACTTACAGATCTTGATGCTTGCCCTAATTGTACTCTTGGTCCTTGTAGAGCCCCCTTGGCTTATGGCGATCGTATGAGGCATGCTCCTCTAGATCTTGTCGATTGTGCAGTATATGGACCTATGCCTTCCCAGTCACTTGGTGGAGTGTCGTACTTTGTGACCTTTGTTGATCATGCCACACATCGTGTCTGGGCTTTTCCCTTGGTGCATATTGAGGATGTTGTAGTTATGCTTGACAGGTTTATGGATTCTGCTGGTAGCAGGCCTAGGTGCTTGCAGATGGATTATGAGAGTCATGCTCTCTCTCCCAGCTTTCGAACCTCTTGTCAGCAATATGGCATTGATTTCTTGTGCCCACAGTATTATGGGATTGCTCATGGCATGTGTTTGACCTTATAGGCAAAGGTTGCTTCTATGCTTACCATAGCGGGGTTGTCTTGTGGCTTTTGGGCTGAGGCCCTTACGACATCAGTCTATTTGGTTAACAGGATGCGGTGCTTGACCTTGGATGGTATTACACCCCATGACACATGGAGTGGCATGCAACCCTCCTATGATTAATTGAGGATGTTGGGTTGCCAAGCATCTATACGTATGCCACATGAGCCTATGTCATGTAGATGTATCATCCTTGGTTATGGAGATGGTGACTTTAAGGCCTATAGATTATGGGATTTGGATGCCCAGCAGGTCATATGCAGCAGTCATGCTGTCTTCTATGAGATGCAGACACCTCTTAGCCCTCTTGATGAGCGTTCACTACGCTTTATGGCTGATTTTACAGTAGCTAACAGTGCCATTACAACAAGCTGTTTATGCTGAAAATGAGGCACTTATTGGCCCAGATGACGTAGCTATGCATAGTAGTCAAGGTCAGGATGTTGGTGGTCAGTTGTTAGACCCCTTGCAGGCTCATGAGAGCCATTTTCTTGTAGGTTTGTAGGCTAGAAAACCAGCCATATGTCAGTCTTCCACTTCGTTGGGGCCACATGTTGAGACCCCATTGGACGAGTGTCTAGGATGTTGGCCCTCTTTCAGTGATTGACTCTAGAGAGTTTGACTACTCTCCGCTGTCTTATATGCATCACACTGATGCTATGCGTGACTCTGATGCTTTACAGTCGTGCACTGATGAGTTGTGCTTGCTTCATGAGAAGCATTCTTGGATTGCTCCGTTGTGTGGAGCTATGGGATCGCTTATCTCCTGGATGTCATGGACTCGGGGATGCTTGACTCTTCTTCTACAAAGGTTCCTAACACTTCTTGCACAGCTCGCTTTCCGATTGGGCGTTGGGTGAGATGTTATGATTCCTCACCTTATCTTTTTTTTCTTTTATTTTCTTTGTTTTCACTCCCTAGCCACATTGGCCTTTTAGTGGGAGGTTAGTGGGGTAAAAGGCCTCTGAGCATACCCGTGTATACTGTGATCGCCCATTCTTTATTCATATATAATATGATAGTGCAATAAGGATGTCAATTCAATTGGACAACACCTACATTGTGTGTGCGCTCTTCTCTCCCGCATCTTCCTCTTCTTCTTCTCCACTGCCATTGCATCCCCTTCAAGTTTAGCTTATTTTTGATATTTTAGATATTATCTCCTATAAATATCCAAAAGCTATAGACAACTTCCAGAATAGGATGACATGTTTAAAAACAACATAAAAAACAAGTGGCTTTTAGCCATTTTTGGGGGATTTCGTGCCAAAAGAAGGATTGGCAAAATCGTGCACGATGCACAATTGCAATTTACACATAGCAAATAGCACTCCGAACATTAGGAGAAGGAGTGATCCGAGAGGATTCTTACGACGTTTCCTAGTATTTCACCCCCCTTTTAGAGCCAATAGAAGCATCAAATGGCCGGTCTAAGCAATAGAGAGGAAGCTACTATTTTATGCATGTTGTTGGTCTAGAAGAGATTTATCTTCTTAGGATGTAGAAATAAATTGACAAGCTTCACCTCTATGAGTATTCTTCTACATCTTATATTCCTTCAAACCCCTTCTCTTTCATCAATTGCTCTTCTTGAATCTCCCTTCACCCTATTGTCTCTTACTCCTGTGGTAGGCTTTAGACCCTGAACACTTCGATAGTGGTGGTGAACCTAACGTGAAAGTTGGCAGTAGGTGTGTAAAGATGGGGGATTCTATAGGTTCAAGTATGATGATGCTTTACAACAGATGATTTTTTTGTTGTAGCAACAACAATAGCAATAGTTGTTGTTACAAAAACAGATGCAAAATCGTGAAGAAGCAAAAAGAATTGATTCCTTAGCTGTGAATGTATTGCAGGCAATGGGACAGGAATTGAAGCAGTTTAAGGGTCAAAATGTTTCGGCCTTCATCCGGTTGTATGAAGCAAATATGTTGTTTCATGGGGTACCGCAGTATGTATGGAGTTGGTATTTCTCCATTTGGTCATGCCTGAATTGCATGATTGGATTGATGAGTTACATAGAAGAGATGCTGATTGGGCAGCTTTTAAGAAAGCTTTGAGAGAAGAGTTTTTCTTGAAAGATGTAGGATTGGTAACTAAAAATAAATTTACAGATTGGATTGAAAAGTCTAATAAAGGGTTTGTTGCTACAACTGTGCTTCGTGAATTTGAAAGTCAGTATGCACAGTTTGATGTCGACGAGTAGCAATCATTGGAGAGTTAAAAATTTAATTTGTTTCTGAAGGCTACAAATCCTAACTTGTAGGAGAAGCTAAATGATCGTTTAGAAGATGCCTCTTATGAAATCGGGCTAAAATCAGATTGGGCTAATGTAACTGAGGCAGTGCATATGTTGGTAAAGAGAGAGCAAATGCAATTAAGATGGGGCACATGCATCACACCTGCCAGTGCTCAGAAGGGGGGTAAAATTGCAGCCAAGGCACCTGTGGCTATGGTAGAACAACCGGCTATACCTATTGGTATGGCTCTTAAAGGTGCTGCTAGATGAATTAATCAAAGGCACACGTGATTTAAGGGAATTTGACAAAAATCTATGTAAAGGTCAAAAAGTTGGATATTAAGGTAGAAGAAAAGGGTTGGGCAACAACCCAAAGATCGTACAAAGAAGGATACAAGAGGAGATGCATTTGATGTGACAGTTTATAGCATGAAAAGCAAGACCGTACAGCCTACCATGAACTGGAAGCAAAAAGGTTAGTCTTTTCGAAAGATAGCAAAATACATGCAACACAAACTGGTCTTCCAATAGATCAAAATTTTGGAAATGGTGGCATGCAGAAGAGGTTGGAAGAGATGGTAGCAAGGACAACATTTGTTGCCATAGATGTAGCCACATATGGGTTGAGAATTGAAAGGACCAAAGAAGCTCATAAAGGATGCATGGCTAAGGCAAGATCTCACATTTGGATGAAAGCATTAGATTTCATGGAAAAAAAAGCCAAAATAGCAAAGTTTGAATTGAGAATAGGATGGAGCACTAGTGGATTCATTTTTAGCCTATGCTTATTTGATTGAGGTTCATAATCAAGAAGCTCTTGTGGAAGAAAAGAGAAGAAGAGATGAGGACACTACTAGTCCTTCCTCTTTAGGCCCATCTAAACGCATAACATGAAGTAAAATGGAGCAGCTGAAAGAGACTGAAAAAGCCATACCTGAGCATGTTATGGAGGATGCATCTCAAGAGAAGAAACAAGAAGGGAAGAAAAGGGGCAACCAGACCGGTAACATGTTACAATCGGATCTTGAGACTGCCACAAACCTTAACAAGTTCTTGGAAGATCTCATACTTGTTGGTACTAGAGTGGAATTTGCACTTTGCAAAGTTCTTGGAATCACAAAGCGTGAATTTCATGATGCAATCATTGATATGCTGAAACAAAAAAAAGATGATTTGATGGTGAATTTTTGCAAGCATTGATGCAGGTTGACAAAGACATAGAGAAACAACTTCAGAGGGAATATGATGATGCATGTAATGCTGATTTGGAGCAAAGGAGGCTGATGTTGAAAATGGGTTCAATGGGAGTGTAGATAGCAAGCTTGTGGTGATTGAAATTGGTCTTATGGGAAGCAGTAAGCATAAAGAGAAGGCTATGTATAATGGGGATGTCCATCAACAAGTACATGAAGAAGAAGATGCTCATTATTTACGAATGCATTGGGCTCGTGCTACAATAGAGACAATTATTAAAGTGGGAGATAGAGAGACGCCTTGCATAGCTCTCTTGGATCATGGTTCCGAAATAAATGTTATGGCACGTAGCTTGTATGAGAATGGAGGTTGGCCGATTGATGTAGATCTGGGTGGCACATGCGGGTAGCAAACAATTCATCAGGGGATCTTTATGCGGCTTGTCCAAATGTACTCATGACTATTGGAGATGTTAGGGATGAATATCAATCATTTTTTGTGCAGGATTCATGTAGTTATTCGGTGATTTTGGGGTAGCCTTATATTTTGGAATCAAGGTTGGAAACAAAAGCCTTGGATGATGGTTCTTCATATACTCGGGTTCAGAGTAAAGACAATACAAAGGCGGTACGGTTTCTCACTGTTTGTGTGAATCATCCCCGCAATCGGGATAGGCTACAAGATAATCCCATGCCACCTAATGCACAAGAGTTTAAGGGTTTTAAGACAGCACTATTGTAAGTGGAGGCTATGGCAATGCCTTTAGGAAGATAATTATGCCTCCAAGAAATGAGGAAACTGTGTTTGTGTCTGGATTGCATGAATGGATAGCATATAGTCTTGGCAGTTTTAAGAATATCTCATCCATGTGCAGGGCTGAAAAGAAATATGTAGGATGGGTTGAAAAAGAGCTAAAGATATGTGGTTTGATGGCTGTGCAAATGAAAGTATTTCAAGGTTGTTTTCAGGGCTAGTTGATACTGATAGAGTGGTTAAAATTTTTGCAGCAATTAATGCTGAAAATAGGGTAAAAAAAGAGGTTATTTATGTTGACATCTTAGAGATGTATGAGGTCATTCAAGAATTTGTTGAGCATGAATGATATGGGTTGCAATATGGGATGCAAAACAAGGATGCGGATACAAAGTACAAAATAGTTGCAAAGAAGGTTAAGCATGTGGCTTTTCCTTTACCACTTGAAAGTGATGGGTTGGCTGAAAAAGTGTCTCAACAACCTAGTTTGCAAGATCCACATGGAGTAGGACATAAATTTATAACTGAAACTTTACAAAAGCTACAAATTAGTGATACAAGCTTTCTTTTGCCTTAGAAAGAGATTTTTTTTTTTATAGATGTTGGCAAGGCATGGGAAAGCCTTTGCATTTGAGCCACATGAAATTGGATGTGTTAATCTGACCATAGTTGCACCTATGGTGATCTTTACAGTACCTTATGTGCCATGGAATTTAAAGCCTATTCCAATGCCTCGGGCATATTTTCCTAAGCTACTGATGCTTTTGAATGAGAAGATTAGAATGCGGATTTTGGAGCCTTCTTCAGCTCCATATTCAAATCAGTGGTTTGCTATTCCAAAGAAGAATGGTTCTTTGAGGTTTATATAGGATTTACAACCAATTAATAAAGTCACCATAAGGAATGTTGGATCAAGCTTGATAGTGGATGAATTTGCAGAAACATTTGTAGACAAGGCAATTTACTCTATGGGTGATTTATATTTATGATATGATCAGTTCCAAGAAAGATGGGATATCACTACCATGCAGACACCACTTGGATTGGCTAGGATGTGTATGCTTCCACAAGGAGCAACCAATTCAGTGGTGCATATGATGAATCCTATGCATAAAGTTTTGAGAGAGTATATCCCTCAGTTGACCTTACCCCTTCTTAATGGTGTGGTAATAAAAGGGTGTGATATCCATGAGAAGAATGAAGAGCTGAATGAGCAAGGATATAGAAGGTTTGTGGCTGATCATACTATTGATTGTGATAGGATTTTGAGCTGTCTTGAAGAAGTGCATTTGACTCTGTTAAGAGAAAAGTTAGTTTTTGGAGTGGAGAAAGTATTAGTTGTTGGGCACAAGTGTGGACTATATGGAAGAAAGCCCTCACCAGCAAAGATTGATGCCATAAGCAGGATGTAGAAGACATGTTCGAATGTATCCGAGGTAAGAAGATTTTTGGGTGCATGTATCTTTTACTTGATATGGATTTCACATTTTGCTCATGTTGCTGAAAGTTTACCTCTTGAGAAAATGACAAAAGTTTTAGTGGGGTAAACAACATACGAAGGTAGTTTAGAAGTTAAAGAGCTTATTGATTTTAGTCCCAACACTAAAGAGAGCAAATTATGAGAATGGGCACCCTATTATTCTCACTGCCATGGATACAAGCCCAATTGGCATTGGTTGGGCAGTGGGTCAAGATGATGCTAATGGGAATAGGTATACCATTCGGATTGGAGCAAAAGTCCTGAATGAATGGTGGCAACAAAGTATTCTCAAGTCAAAAGAGAGCTTTGGGGGTGTAGTGACATCCCTTAAGTGTGATAGGGAGTATTTTATGGGAGCTCATGTAGTGGTAGAGACTAATTTTCTACCTCTATTGGGCATGATAGTAAATTACTCAACTCCTTACATTGCCATGTTATAGTGGATTGCATATATAAAGCCACTTAACCCTAATTTTCAGCATATTGCAGGTAGAGAAAACCCTATGGTTGACATGCTTTCACAAGCAAGGTTTGAAGATGAAGAGGAGCTGATGGAAGATGAAGAGGACGATGTGATAGGTGTTGAAAATGACTTTATGACATCAATGAATGAGTATGAAGTTGCTATTACTGTAAAATATTACACGGCGCAGCGAACAGAATCTGAGAAAGAGATAGAGAGTACACAACAGATAAGAGGAGAATCAGTAAAATTCTTTAACTCCAAACAACTGATACAAAGATGGCTCTGTCCACCCGTGCGCTTCCACTAAATGAAGCTTAGATGGCGATCTAGACAGAAGATAGGTGAAGAGCTTAAGGCTAGCTGGAACAACAACTCTGACTGGGTGAGAGATGAGTGTAAGATGGTTGCGAAGGGGTTTAGCTTTTATAGCCCGCGAAGGTCGTTAGGTCGGCCTGCTGACCGACCTACCATATGAGCCTCCACTAGTCGGCCAGGGAATATTCCAGAGAATATTCCCTTTACCATCGGGCCGGGGGCGCTGCCCTCGGACCCCCGCCAGGGGGGCCGCTGGCCCCCCTGGGATCCCCCCAGCCAGGGGCCGCTTCCGCGGCCCCCGAACCCCACAATAGGGGCCCCTTTTAACTCCCTTACTACGCAACTCAATGCAATGTGCCTCGAGTTGCTACCAGCTTAACCACTCTGTCTAACCCAAAGATTAGACCCACAATGGTCACCTTTTTGCCATCCGGTCACATAGACCTCATCTGATATACAAGTCAGGACTCCACCAATGTCCGGGCTCACACTTGGCTTCTCCTCATAATGGGGGCCTTACAACTTTGAACACCATGGATCATTGGTAGTACCTAATGAGGGTGGGGCATTGATCATATCTAACAATTACTGCATGTACAGATTTGAAAACAGCAAGTATAGTTGTCACTAATGCAGATACAACTGTCATAACAACAAATACAGTAAGTACAACTGTTGTAATAGGGATTTCAGTAGTAAGAAAAGAACTTACAAGCATGGAGAAGAGATGGGTAGTAGAGAGAAAGCATTGTCAATGTTATGTTTCAGTGAGAACACAAATTTTGGAAGAGTTGTATGAGGATGATTGGGCCAATATCTCGGCCTCATGACAAAAAAGGCTAAGTGTTCTAAAGTTGAATTCAAAGGATTAAAAGAAAAGTCTATGGGTTTTTCTTGAAAGATAAATATTTATGGAAGCATGAAAAGAAAAAGAGAGGAGCCAATTTTTTATAAAAAATAGGCTAAACTTGTCCAAAAATCTACTATTTTTGAACCATCCACACTACGGACATTGACATTAATGACTCTGAACTAGGAGAAGAAGGAGGAGTGATTTGAGAGGATTCTGACCACGTGTCGTACTATTTTTTTTACCCCCCTTTCGGAGTCAACAGAAGCATCAAATGGGAAATCTGAGAAGCAGGGAGGAAGCTACTATTTTATGCACGTTTTTTGTCTATCTTCTCAAGATGCAAAAATAAATTGATAGGCTTCACCTCTATGAGTATTCTTCTACATCTTCTATTTATTCGAACCCCTTCTCTTTCATCAATTGCTCTCCCTGAATATCTCTTCACCCTACTATCTCTTACCCCCATGGTAGAATTTCAACCCCAAATGCTCCGACAGTAGTAGGTGGTTATCATAGCATACATAAGACTACCCACTATAGATGCATAGGAAATCTTGGCTGTCTTGGCCCTCTACTCATCTGTCTGTGGATAATCGGCTTGTGATACCTTTACATAAGAAGGCAATGGACAACCAATAGGCTTCACATCTTGCATAGGGAAGCACTCAAGGACTTTATGGATATACTCCTTCTGTGACAGATAGAGTAGTTTCTGAGACCTGTCATGTGTAATGCACATACCAAGTATATGAGAGGTTTGTTCAGATCTTTCATCTTAAAGCTCTTCTTGAGCTGAGCCTTAAGAGCATCTAGCTCATTATGATCTTTCCTTGCTAAAAGCATATAATCCATATAGAGTACCAAAATCAGTAATGAACCATCATGGGCTTTCTTCATGTACAAGCATGGATCCATAGCACTATGGTTGTAACCCTATGACTGCATGAATGCATCAAATTTGCGGTACCATTCCGTAGGTGTCTAATTCAAGCCATAAAGACTCTTCCTCAATTTTGCACACTAGGTGTCCTTGCTAGGCTCTGCAAAGCCCTTAGGTCACTCCATGTATATCTCATCATGCAAGTCCTCATGTAAGAAAGTTGTCTTGACATCCAATTGATACACATCCAAGTTAAGCCGTGCAGCCAAAGACAAGATTAAGTGTAGGGTGGTCATCTTAACTACAAGAGAAAAGAAGACCTCATCAAAGTCAACATCATGCTCCTACTTAAAACCCTTTGCTTCCAATCTAGTCTTGTATGCCGGCCTGAGATGTCTAGGTGTACTTTTCAACTTGTATACCCACTTGCAAGGCGAAGCCCTCTTGCCACTAGGCAAGGAAACCAAATCCCACACGTACGATTCTTATGTGCAACGAGTCAATCTAAGACTATATAGTCCTCTCCCAGAAGTGACTAGAACCCCTGCGCATAGCCGCATCATAGGTGAGAGACTCTCCTACATCTGTAACCAAGACATAATTTATGGAGGGCTCATAATGATTAGGAGGTTTTCTAGTAGGATGCCTCAATGCAAGATGTGATGCCTATCCAATATCCTATCCACCATCCTAGCCATGAGAATGGGGTGTTGGTGCAGGCTGTCTAGTTGGCTATGCGGGAGCAAGGGGATCCTCCTAAAAGATAACCATGCGTATCTCAACAACTTTCTCAGGTTGCATATGCATTTTGTCCTCATGGAACACAACATCATGGCTATAGATCACTTTTCGTACATGTGGATCCCAATGACGATATCCCATCTCACCTGCATGTCCATAGCCAAAGCAAAATGCATTTCACACTTTTAGGATCCAACTTATTGTGTTTGTCCTTGGGCACATGACAGAAGGCCTCACATCTAAAGACGCACAAATGAGCATATGAGGGAGGCTTTCCTATCCATACCTCCTTTGCAACTTGGAAGTCAATACCATTGCAAGGTGACATGTTTATGAGATGCACGATAGTAGAGACTGCCTCAACCCAAAATGTTGTGGTAAGCATTCTTGTCTAAGCATATTGTCAAGAATCACGTGGTGGGGGGACTTCCTCAAGATGTTGCGCCGAACACATACAGAATACACAAGGAGAAGCTCACTCAAGAGACAAGAAGAGAGATGGAGGCCAAAACGTTTTCTTGCTGGTTTCTTCTTCTTCTTCCACACTCTTTACAATGTACACAAAGTATAGATAAGATACAACATAAAGGAAAGTGGCCTACTAAGTCAAACAATGCATAACCGACTACACTAGTTGACTAGCGCTATAACTATGCCAGCTGTAAATAGGTGTAACAACCTGAATATAATAAGTAATGAGTCAGTGGACATGTGAGAGTCATAATGACCACCGACGTGCTAAGTGTAGACGTGTGGACCCATCTAACCAGGCGGTCCATCATCAATGTCCGCATGTGTTGAGATTGCCATCTCAACACTCCCCCTCAAGCTCAACTGCATCTCTGCAACTCCAAGTAAGCTTCGAAACTTTTGAAGCTTCTCTGTACCCAATGCCTTTGTGAAGATGTCAACTATCTGATCCTGTGTGCTGACATACACCAAGTCAATCTCACCTACTAGTACCTTCTCTCTCACAAAGTGGTAGTGTACCTCAATATGTTTTGTCGTGGCATGGAACACAGGGTTCCTAGCCAATTGTATACTGCTCATGTTGCCACAATAAATAAAAATTGGACCTTTCACCTGTACATCTAAATCAACCAATAACTTTTGTAGCCATACTACCTCACATGTTGCTACAGCGGCACCTCTATATTCAACCTCTGTACTCGACAAAGCAACTGTAGGTTGCTTTTTGCTACTCCAAGCAACTGCTGCACTACCAAGAGAGAACATGTATCCACTGGTAGATCTTCTATCAGACATACTACCAGCCCAATCTGCATCTGTGTATCCAAACACCTGTACATCTGTACAACCTGCCTCATAGAAAAGTCCATAATGTAATGTGGACTTCACATATCTCAATATGGGTCTGACTGCATCCAAATGTGGCTTTCTAGGTACTTGCATAAACTGACTCACAAGACCAACAACGTAGCTCAAGTCTGGCCTAGTAATGGTCATGTAGATCAAACTCTCCACTATCCTCTTGAACATAGTAGGGTCTTCTATCTCATCCCCAACATTAGCACTCAACTTTACATTCTGCTCCAGTGGGACAGAAAGTGGTTTGCATGCTGTCATACCATACTTGGACAACATATCCAAGCCATATTGTCTTTGGGACAGCCATATACCATCATCACATCTGATGACCTCAATGCCAAGGAAGTACCTTAGCTCACCTAAATCCTTCATCTCAAACTTCTTCTTCAAAAAGTCCTTGACTTCAGCAATCCCACTATCACTATCACCTGTAATAATCAAGTCATCCACATAGATGACTATGATGACCAAACCTGCATCTCCCTTTCTCACATAAAGTGAGTGATCAACATCAGAAACATAAAAGCCAATATTGACAAGATACTCTCTGATCTTGTCAAACCATGCTCTAGGTGCTTGCTTGAGCCCATAGAGCGCCTTCTTCAACCTGCACACATACGTGGGATGCTCTAAGTCTTCATAACCTGCCAGCTGATCCATATACACTTCTTCCTGCAAATCACCATGCAAGAAGGCATTCTTCACATCCATTTGCTGCAACCTCCAACCTTTGGCTGCTGCCAAAGCAATCACATATCTGACAGTTGTCATCCTAGCAACTGGACTAAAGGTTTCTTCATAATCTATGCCATATGTCTGGGCATAGCCTTTTACAACCAGCCTAGCTTTGTACCTACTAATAGAACCATCTGCATTGTGCTTAATCTTATAAACCCACTTACATCCAATAGCTTTCTTGCCCTTCAGCAATGATACTAGATCCCAAGTCTTATTGGCCTCTAATGTAGCCATCTCCTCATCCATTGCTGCATCCCAATGAGCATGACCATCAGCCTCCTCAAAACATGTGGGCTCAACATCCTCAACTAGTTTCACAATATAAGCATAATGGTGAGCTGCATAACATTCAAAACCAAATCTTTTAATACGGTATCTGACCCTGCTAAATCTGCGTACCACCAGATCACTCAATGGAGCCTTTACATTATTATGAGCTCTCTGTACACCTGGTGTCCTGGCAGAAGGAATACCAAGCTTATCATCTAAGCTCTCTAAGCCACTGGAGTCTCCATCAAGAACTGCATCAATGCCATCTGACACTTTATTCTTTTCTTTGTCTTTACCTGTAGTGCTAATAGATGCACCCGAAGATGTAGAGCTACTCCTTAGTCTCCAGTGTTAAAAGATTTGGTCAGATACCGTGTTAAAAGATTTGTCTTTACCTGTAGTGCTACTAGATGCACCTGGAGTCTGAAAAACAGGCATATTGGATGATGATGTCTCTGGTCCACTAAGAGTCTATGATTCTTGCTTTTCAGCCTGCACATGAGTGTCATGATCATCATCATCATCCAATGCATCATCACGAGATGCATACCAACTGCTCATTTCATCAAAGATGACATCCCTGCTCACTCTGAACTTAGATGTGATAGGATTATAACAGCGATACCCTTTCTGCTCTAAAGAGAATCCAATAAAGACACACTTTTTAGCCTTTGGATCCAGTTTCTTCTGCAACTCATCTGGCACATGAACATACGTAATGCAGCCAAACACTTTCAAGTGTGAGACATCAGGCTTCTTACGTGTAAAACATTCTTCGAGGGTCATACCATGAACTGCAGCTGTGGGAGTTTTGTTCATAATATAAACAGCAGTATGAACAGCCTCAGACCAAAAATGCTTAGGCATATTCTTTTCAGCCATCAAGGCACGTACAACTTTTGCAATATGCCTGTTTTTCCTTTCTGCAACCTCATATTGTTGTGGGGTATATTTGCATGTGAGCTGTCTCTTTATCCCATGAGACCTCAGAAAATCACTGAACTCATTCGAGAGGTACTCTCCCCCTTCATTTGACCTCAAGCACTTTACTTTCAAGCATGTTTCTCTTTCAACTGCAACCTTGAAAGTTCTAAAGTGCTCAAACGCTTCACTCTTTTCCTTCATAAAATATACCCACAGCTTTCTAGAACAATCATCAATGAATGTGACAAAGTATGAACTGCCTCCAAGAGATACATTTTGTGTAGGCCCCCAAATGTCTGTATGCACAACATCAAGGATATTTCTGCTTACATCTCTGTCATGTAAAAAGGGTTGTCTTGCCTGCTTACCAAACTGACATGCTTCGCATACCTTATGAAATTCTGCAACTCTAAATATAGGCAAACCTGTAGCCAACCCTTTGGATTGCATTAATTTCAGCCTTTGTATATTTGCATATCCAATGCGTTTGTGCCAAATCTCAATATCTGCAACAACACCTTTTCCTTTAGCATACATAGCAGCATTCATAGTAGGAATTCTACCATCCAGAGTAAACATACGTCCAACTCTACTTCCCTTTCCTACCAACCTGCACTTGTCATTGAAGTCTTCTACAAAGCAGCCCTTTGCATTAAATCTAACTTGTAGCCCTTGCTCTACCATTTGACCGACTGACACCAAGTTCTTTGTAATAGATGGCACATGTAATACATCTAAAAGACTCTTTGTCTTACCATCATGCAAGGACAAGGAAACTTTTCCAATGTGTGAAATTGGGTGGCATGAATCGTCACCCGTCTGCACATAACCTACATTTTGCAAATCCTGCGTCTCTCCAAACCAATCTGCATGGCTGATCATATGATTGGATGCACCTGAATCAACATACCAAACATCATCATGTGTTCCCTTTCCTGTAACAGCATTCAACATATGATGTATAACAAACAGACGTTCATTTTTGTCTTCATTCTGTCGTGAAGACGATGCATAGTTTCCTTGCTCAACTTACCACTACGAATATCATCTTTCTTAGCATAACATTGAGCTGCAATATGACTTGTTTTGCCACAGTAGTGACACACAATACCAGATTTGTTAGAACCTCTATTTTGCCGTCCACCTCTTCCTCTGAAGCTCCCCCTGCCTCTAAAGTTACCACAACCTCCTGAAACCTGCATATCGCCAAATTGCTAATTCAATCTGTTTTGCTGGTTGTCACTACCACGTCCTGTACCACGGCCTCTTGAAGAGAACCCGCCACGTCCCCTTCCTGAACTGGAGTAGAAAGCTTGGACCTATTCACCAATTCTTTCAGATGTCTCACTTTGCATGTTGATCTCGTCAGTGATCATAAGGGAGACCAACTCATCAAAATTTGAAAATGACTTTCTGACATATATGGAAGTTACAAAAGACTTTCAAGCCTTTTCATTGTTAAGTCCACCCAAGGTAGACGACACCAAATCATCATCATCGGACATTGCATCAATCGCTGCCAATGCATCTGCAATGCTCCTTACCTTTAGTGCATACTCATTGATAGACATCTTCCCTTTCTTCAATGTATTCAACTCTTGCTTGAGTTGAATCTTTCGTGCCTTTGTATTTATGGAAAACATACTTTCAAGTATAGTCCAAGCTGCATATGAATTCTCTGCATTTCTAATATGTCCCAGCATATTATTGTCAATTACTGTAGATAGCCAATACATGACCTTCTTGTCTTTTGCATTCCATTCATTTCGTGCCTTTGTCTCTTTTGGAGTTGGAGGATCACTCACCTCCGGCTCCTTTTCTTCACCTAAAACAAACTCGTAGAGGCCTTTTCCAATAAGGAAGTTTGTGACACGGAACTTCCATGAAGGGTAGTTGTTCTTGTCGAGCTTCTCAATGATGGGGCTTCCACTGTTCTCTGCCATTATCACAAAACTAATACCAAACAGCAAGTAAATCTTTTGCAACCCTTGACCTGTAGTGCACAACAATACACCAGACAGCCTTTTTCACTGTCTACTCAATAATAGATGCAATTTGCAACCTGTTTGCAGATAAATATTATCTTTGCTTTTTGCAAATACCTCAAGAATTACATATTTGCAATCTATAACCTGCACACCCACTTTCGGTCAAAACAGCCGAAATCACAGTGTACCCTGAAACTATTGTCCGCAACCTTGCGGCTCTAAAACGAGGCCTGAAACGGTCTCAAATGCCCAAAATAACTGCGGGAAAGCCCTAAAGGGCCAATCTACAGAATACACAGCACTCTTTGCACACACCAAATCTCACTGCAATCTAAGTTTTTTGCTCTGCCCTACTTCCAGTGCCTCCACAGGCACTATCCAAGAGAAAGAGTGGAAGGATGGGAGAGCTTCTTACCCGTGGCTTGCTTGCTCGAACCTTGTTTCTTCTCCTTCACTTCAGCCTTCGAAATCAACCTCTCTCAGTGGTGCGGCTCTGATATCATGTCAAGAATTGCGTGGTGGGGGGACTTGCTCAAGATGCTGCGCTGAACACACACAGAATACACAAGGAGAAGCTCACTCAAGAGACAAGAAGAGAGATGGAGGCCAAAACGTTTTTTTGCTGGTTTCTTCTTCTTCTTCCATACTCTTTACAATGTACAAAAAGTATAGATAATATACAACATAAAGGAAAGTGGCATACTAAGTCAAACAATGCATAACCGACTACACTAGTCGACTGGCGCTATAACTATGCCAGCTGTAAATAGATGTAACAACCTGTATATAATAAGTAATGAGTCAGTGGCCATGTGAGAGTCATAATAACCACCGACGTGCTAAGTATAGACATGTGGACCCATCTAACCAAGCGGCCCATCATCAATGTCTGCATGTGTTGAGCTTGTCATCTCAACACATATTGCGAACCCTCTCTTGGATAGTCCTATTCATATGCTCAGCCATACCATTTCGGGGAGGGATGTAAGGGGTTGTCAACTAACGCTTAATACCTTGCTCGTCACAAAACTACTCAAAGGCACGTGAGATGTACTCACCCCCATTGTTGGTCCTTAGTCATTTTAGCATATGCCCAGATTGATTCTTAGTGAGAGAAAGCCAACATTGAAAGATGGCTAAGCCATTAGATTTTTGCTTTATGGGATAAGCCCAAACCTTATATGAATAATCATTTCAATAAATGTGACAAAGTACTTCACACCCCCTAATGAATGGAAAGGCATGGGTCTACATATATTTGAATGCACAAGAGCCAAAGGCTCACCCATGCGTGGAATACCAGACTTTTCATGCGAAATCCTAGTCTGCATGCCATATAAACAATGATCACATGACTCAAAATGCGAGTAGTCAAAAGGTGGAAGATACTACAAAGCACTAAGCATTTTCATTCCCTTAAGTGACATATGCCCAATATGAGCATGATAGAGAGATACATGTGGGATAGAACCCACTAAATAAAACATGGTCAATAGCACTAGATACAACCAAGGGGTAGAGGATGCCAAACTTGGCACCTCTTGCAAGAACAAGTCTACCATGAGTTATCTTCCATGTAGAATCACCAAAGCATATATGATAACCTGCATCATCAAGCTACCCAGTAGACATAAGGATATTAGTCCATGTAGGTACATGACGTACATTATACAGAATAAAAGTGCTACCAGAGGGAAACTCTAAACTGACATCACTAATGCCAACAATTGCAAGAGATCGATCATCACCTAAGCGCACGGTACCAGGTACACTATGATAAGTATGAAACCACTCACACTAGGGGGTGAAATGAAAAGACACACCTGAATCCAAGAGCCAACACTGTGCATGCATATACTCGGCCTTGGTCAACTAAGAGGCATCACATGAAGAGGCTGCTAAGGTGTAGTCACCATCAAAATCCTTAGGTTGCATGACATTTATCTCCTTAATATTTACACTAGACTTTGCGGGTATAATGATGTGATCATTATTTCTCCTACACTTTTTCTTTCCCCTTTTCTTTACACTTGTCATCGCACATCTTATGGCACTATGGCCATATGTGTCCTACTTTCCCACAATAATGGCATGTAGGATCATACTTACATCCATAGGATTTGCTACATCCATGTGACTTAGATCGGGACTTTTGAGAGTCCTTTCCATGATGATCATTATATTTCTTGCCACCTCTAACGAATAAAGCATGTGAACTACAGGAAGCATCATTGTTTTTACTATTAATTTCTTTAGTCAAAAGGGCACTCTCTACATCTTTCAATTTCAACCCATCAAGTTTGTTGTTGTTGGCACAGATCGTAGTGTGAAATACATCCCAAGACTCAGGTAAAGTGCCAAGCAGAAACAAAGGATGCAGATTATCTTGAAACTCAATACCTTGTTGAAGCATATTCTTCATGATAAAATGAAACTGCCTAAAGTGAGTAGACAATGGGGTCCCCTCCTTCATGTGTTGATCCATCAACTATTTAAGCCAATACATATGTGAAGCAAGGCTCTACGTTGCATAAATTTCTTGAATCTTTTCCCATAGATTCCATGCACTTTGATCTTCATATTCAAAAACACTATTATGGACCTCTTTAGAGAGTAATAAAATGATAGTGGACTTGCATACTGCATCTAAATCAGCCTAGTCATCGTCATCCATATTCTCAAGTTTAATGTATTTGTTTCTTAGTGCCTTAATTTGCAATTTTTGCACCAAAACCTGCCATATTTGAGACTCCCATTAGCCATAATTGGTGCCATCCAACTTGGCAATGTTAAAAAAAGTCGTATCTTTGAGATGACCAGCCATAATGAGTCAAATAGAGGCAGACTATGTAGAAAACAACCTGCTGTAATAATTAGCAGTAAACAGGCCAAAACCATTGCCAAAACAAGTTGAAAATAAGAGAAACTGTTAAAATGACCAGTTGTCCACCAAATAGTATCAAAATTACATCAAAATGACATGATTAAGCTCAATAAATACATCACAGTCTGCATAAAACATCTTGTTGTAAAATAAATCATAGTAGTGAGAAAAAGAGAGTAAACAATGAGCTAAAAGTGATCCAAAGTCAAGTATGACTGCCAAGTCAGATCATGCATGAAGCAGGCATGTAAGAAACACTATAGCAACCAAGAACCATGACCCAAACACCCAAATACTTGACAAAGGCCAATGTATGCTAAAAAAGAAGATAGATCAAATCAGCCCAAAAGCATCCAATGTAGACAAGTATCTATCAAGAGCATAGACATATAAGAGATCCTAGTCTCATCTACTCAAGAAGCTCAACTGCATAGTCCACAAGCTTTGCAATATCCAGAGATAGCATGAAGCTCCCATTGGCACAAAGATCGATGTCAATCAAGAAACCAAGCTCAAAGATACCATGTGAATGCATAAGGCATCATGGAGCTAAGACTGTATATCAATGGAGCATCCAGAGCAAGGGATTGGTCAAGCATCACCTATAACATCGAGAACATCATGTAACAATCAATGTCAAATATTTGACAACCCAAATAAGCATCCAAGAGCTCCAAAGTATGCAAATGAACACCCAACTGAAGCTCTAAGTGGCAATCAAATACATAAAATGTAAGAAGCATGGATTTTTGACATATGCATCAAAGCATGTACCAAAGGGTCAAGCATAGACCATAGGCATAATGACTGTCACAAAGCATGTTGGTGTAGATTAATGTCAATCAAATGCCAACCAGGAAGGAGCTTAATCAAATCTCAAAAGGCATTCTGGAGCAATACAAGACATGTGTCGATCTCCATATACATCTGTGTAGTCATATGAGTCACTCAAGAAGCACCCGTGACCAATAGGTAGAGCATATACTGACCAAATAGGCTTCAGCCCTGGTTATTATAGCAATAAATTCACTATCAAAACTGAGCGAATCAATCCTCAAATGAATCTCAAATTCACCTCAAATAATGGGCATATGATATACCAATGTATTAGCATCAATACTACACATCAGGTTTGCATATAGAACACCTGAATCATAGCCCAAAGCAATAGGCACATAAAATCCATGTTAAAAGAGGTTTATCCCAATTGTATACAACAGTGAATACACTATCAAACCAAGCTATTTAGCTCCAAATCCAACCCATAACACGGGCATAGCATTCCCATACATGTAGACATCACTTCAGCATAACCAGGCATCATAAGACCAACAAAGTTGACCATAGAAGCATCAAGTAGAGTAGTACCTTGTATTTCCAACTATCAAAACTTATCCAAATAGAGTAAATGAAGTGGTTAAATTAGTCCAAAATCAACTCCAAGCAATGACATAGTATCCCCGAATATATAAGCATCAACCATGCATAATCGAGTATCATCCAACCAATGGCAATGAGTGTAGACATCAAAGATAAGCACTACCCTTAGTATGTGGACTATTATAACACTCCAAAATTGAATCTTAGCACTCAAATGGAATGCCAAGAGTGAAGAGATCAATGCCAAGTATCAAAACAAGTATATAAGTACTTGTATAGCTGCCCAATGAAAGAATATATGTTGTAGGAGATGAAAAACATGAATTGTTGCAAAAAAGGACATGTTCCACACAACGTGATGCTGCACCAGGAAGGTGAGGGCTATGGGGGCTACTCCAACTTACTCAAGAAGGATCAAAGAGTACCCAAGAAGAATGCAACCAACAAGAAGCTTGAATGAAGTGGCTATGGCTACCAACAAAGAGATGACTTATGTAGGTATTTGAGTGGAAGTTGAGAGTGTGGCGAGCTCGCAGAGAAGAAAGCTCTGATGCCAGTTGAAGGGAGGTGAGCCCTAAAGTGGAAGCATGAGCAGGAGCAAGAGCTATGGTGGAAGGAGTAAGAGCAAGAGAGAGAGACACACACAATGTGGAAACTCCAACAATCACAATCTGTGACCGACCTTCCCTTTATTCAAATGTCACTGAAAGAGTAAAGAATGAAGTGACATTGATGGGCACCCACTACCTTTAGTGTGCAGGCACGGGCACTGTCCGTGTAGTAATACACAAGCGGCAGGTAGAGGCACCTTTACTCCCAACAATAATGCTAGGATTTCTAGTGATAGCAAGGAGCATATTGAGTTGGAGAAACTTTTCTTAGTTTAGGCCATGAGCTAATTTACTCTCTATCTTGAGTTATGATTCCTCTATGTTGGGTAGGTATTACATGTATTCTTGGGAGTGATTGAAGGAGAAATATGCTTACTAACTTGTGCTAGATTCTCTCAACTAATTGTGGGTTTGACTAGATGTAGTAATACTCAATTAGAAGAGTTTCCTAATGGATTGGACCTACTCTGATACCATGTTAGAAAAATGGTAATAACGACACATTAATGTACCAAATCAAGATTCCATTAAGTAGAAGAAGATACAAAATGGTGTAGGCTCACTCTCACATCCTCACTAGTGTGTTGAGACGCTAACACTCTCAAATTGATTCCCAAGCTTGTTACAAATGAAGGATCAGTGGCCTCTTTATAGGTTAAGGCAAGTGGATGGGTAGGTGACCTATGACATCATAGATGACTTCAACTACATGAAGGCACACATCAATGAGCTCACAAAGGCAAAAGAGACTATGATAGTGAATCAAGAAAATAGGCCATGTCTAGAACAATCATGCAAGAGTTCCCATGAACAACCCATAGGAAAATAGGCCATGTCCAAAGGAATCATTCAAGAGAACCCATGAACCACCTATGGGAGACTAGAGCATAAAAATTAGGGGGGAGTTTTTTTGCAACTATGTGAGAGCTTAAGAGGACAAAGTTCAGCCATCGTAGTAAGATAGGATCTTTACAAACAACTAGATGAAACTTAGGAAGTATATGGAAAGTTCCTTGTAGAGTTCAAAGACCAAGTACAAGAAAACCAAACTTAGATTAAGAAAGACCGCTAAGAGCTTCAGGAAAAAGACTTTGAGCTTCAAGAAAGAGATGCATTACTCAAACTCAAGATGTTGACAAGCAATGGAGACAATTGCTTGAAGAATAAAAAATTGATAGATATCTCTCTCCAGCTAACTCAAGAGAAAGGCAAAACAAACTTGCATGAAAAAAAAAGGAACATCTACAAGAAGAAGGCTAGTGAAGGAAAAATGTAGGGTTGTAAGAAGCGATTGCTACTAGCTTGACAGGGGCTATTGACTAAGTAGAAGGTGAAACACAAAGATTGTATGAAATGGCCTTGATGAAACTGTCTAAGCACATTACTATTATGTAGAGAGACTCAGCATAAGGTGCACCTAGAAGGCTACAAATTTGACATGACTAAGTAGTAGGAGAAATTTAGGGAAGGAGCATTGTTGGCTTGCACTTCACAAACAAATGATCCTAAAGATTTTAAGGCCCAACTCAGATTGATGATCTCAAGTACCTTGGAAAGCATGGAGCAGATCAAAGAGGCTAACCTAATGAATGAAGAGTTTACCAACTTACTTTGCCACCTAAGGAAGAAGGGATATGGAGATCACAAATTCAAGGTAGTAGATCTACAATAATCCACACACCCAATTCAACCTCTCCTGTCACTTTAGAGCTACCCACAGTTGTGACACTCCCTATTGATATACCAAAGCTATTAGAATTTGACATAGGGGAGAAAAAAGAGCACTCAATGGAAGAAGAGAAAGAGGCAGAGTAGGAGACATACATTGCCATGATACAAATCTTAAGAGCTCAGATTGACAAGGCATGGGACCACAAGCATCTAAATGCAAAAGAGTCAATGACTCACCCACGTGCATAGAACCAAACTTTTTATGAGAGTTACATGTTTGATTGCCAAAAAAACAATGTCAATCACATGAATCAAAACATGAGTAATCAAGAGGCAAAAAATACTACAAACAAGTAAGTACTTCCATTTCTTTCAAACATATATATCCATGACAATGATGCCAAAGAGATACATGAGGAATATCGGTCATGGCCAAGACATCATCATCAATAGATCCATATACAAGCAAAGGGTATAGACTACCAACCTTGGCACCTCTAGTAAAAATAAGATTACCACGAGTAATCTTCCATGTACAATTACCAAAAGATACATGGTACATGCCATTATCCAACTATCTAGTTGAGATACGACTTTTAGTCAACACAAAAGGAGCATCAGAACCAAACTGCATTCTAATATCACATATGCCAATGATATCCAATGTAGTGTCATCTCCTAGTCTAACAAAACCTGTAATAGTACGATAGCTATGGACAAATGATGATGCAATGTAATATGAAATTAAGCCCTCTAATCAAAAAGCCAATATCGAGAGTAAGCATATGGTTAGCTAGGTAGCACCAAGAGATGAAGCAACAAGAATATAGTCACTTAAACTTTACTCATCCAAGGCATTTATCTCCTCTATCTTCATACTAGACTTACAAACAATGCTGCAATTGTCAAAAGATTTGGCATTATCCTCCACTTTCCCTTTTCCTTTTTTATCACACCTACCATTGTAAATTTTATGGCACTATGGCCTAATGTGACCTAACTACTCATAATAATGACATGTTGAAGAGGACTTACAAATATAAGACTTATCACATGATTATCCATAAGACTAAGAGTTGGCCTTATTGGGATGTGAGTCTCTACCATGGTTATTATTTCCATTTCCACCATTTTTTCAACTATAAATGCATGATAAGTGTGGATTGTATCAATATTCTTCATGTTCACTTCTTGTATATGTAAAGTACTCTCTACATCATTATATTTAAAATCATCTTCAGGAGTATTAGGACTCATAGTAGTATGGAATATATCCCATGACTCTGGTAGTGTGATAAGAAAGAATAAAGATTTCATATTATCCTCAAATTGATTATCGTGTAAGATAAGCTAGGTGAAAATAGAGTGGAACTCATTCAAATGAGTGACTTAATGGTGCCCTCCTTCATATAAAGGTTCACAAGCTTCTGCAACTAATGCAAGACTTTACTGTTAGATATGCTCAATGCCCCACCCTTATAAGATGCCACCAATGATACATGGTGCTCTAAGTTATAAGGCCCCCATTATGAGGAGAAGCCATGTCTAAGCACACACAATAGGTGGATCCTAACTTATATGTTAGATGAGGTCTATGTGATTGAATGGAAAAAAGATGATATTTGTGGATCTAGCCTTTGGGTTAGATAGAGTAGTTATGTTGGTAGCAACTTGAGGCACAATGGATTGAGTTGTAGGGCGTGGGAGTTGTCATGGGCCCCTATTTTGGGATCCAGGAGCCGTAGAAGTGGCCCTTAGCTTGGGGGTCTCTTTCAAGGGGGTCAAGGGAAGCACCCCTAGCTCAATAATAAAGAAAATATTCCCTAGAATATTTCCTGATTGACTAGGAAAGGCTCATAATATGGTTAGACTTGCCAACCAAACTACCTTCTCGAGCTTTAAAAGGAAGACCCCTCTAAAGCCATCATTAAAAAATCTATCTTTCATCTAGTCAGAGTTCTTCTAGCTATCCTAAGATCTTTGCTTATCATATGTTTGGATGGCCATCTAAGCTTCATAGAGGAAACGCACATGTGGTATCAATTCATTTGATATTAATGCAATCTCTGTTCTCCTCATATTTGTTGTGTGTTCTCTACTCCTTGCTTAGATTTTGTATGTTATGCCATGTAATTTCTACATGGTATCAAAGCCTAGGGGACTTTGAGAAGTGAAGAGTATGCGAGAGGCAAGGGATTCAACAGTGAAGAGGAGAAATGTCATTTATTGCATCAAGTATTGGTGTTGGCACATCAAGTGGTGTTGCTACTGTATTGGCAATTCAAACATTGAGGATTCATCCACCTCCTTTAGCAAAGGTAAGTTAGATGGTACAAACTATACTTTGTGGAAGTGTAAAATCACAACTGCCCTTGATTCTTATGAGCTTCATGAGACGATGCTAGGAATTGTTTTAGAACCACAACCCATCCTTGACCCATAAAATTTGAGTTTATTATTCCTCCATATGCAAATCCTCTATGAGCTTTGAAATGAAGGAACATAGATGCATTATGTGCCTTAGTTACAAGTTTTTCTGATAGTGTTTTGACATTGATTCAGCACACAACCAAAGCATTAGAGGCTAGAATATGCTAAGGAGTCAGTACGAGACATGAATTTAAACAAGGATTTAGAACTTGGAGAATCAACTAGTATAAGATAAGTTTGCTGAAGGAGAGACATTTGAAGCATTTATCACTTGGATCAAGAATCTACGTGACCAGATGGTTAAGAACTTGGAGAATCAACTAGTATCAGATAAGTTTGCTAAAGGAGAGACACTTGAAGCATTTATCACTTGGATCAAGAAACTACGTGACCAGATGGTTGCATTGGGATACAAAATACTAGTGAGAGAAGCTAGCTCGAAGGTGTCTTTGGATTTTTCCACCAAAGTTTGATGGATTGACAAACGCCCTAAACACTTAGGTGAGACCCCAAGCTTTGACATTTGAGGAATTTTGTGTACTATTAATGGAGGAGGAGTTGAGGCTTAAATCCTAACAAGGTAGCAACATTGGAAATGCTACATTTTTTGCCAAGGCAAAAGGCAAAGATGGTTCCTCTACCAACGATGATAAAAGAAGAAGGATGATAAGAAAAAGTTTCAAGGGGAGTGCTTCGTCTACAAGAAGAAAGGACTTGCAATTTTGCAGATTGTTGTGTTAAGAAGGTAGATGAAAATAATGGCACTGCGAAGACCAAAGGAAAGGAGAGAACCAATATGGTTGAAGCAGAGTTAGATTTATTCATGGTAACCATTAAGGAAGTGTGTTTTTTGGTGCAAGAAATATCTAACACGGACTCATGGGTATTAGATAGTGGCACCTCCTATCACATGACCAACAAGAAAGGTCTATATAGTTCTATGAAGTGTCTACAAGAATCCATCATTGTGACGGTTGGAAATAATGCAAAATGCCCTATTGAGGGCACATGTACTATTTCCTTTGTTACTACAAATAGTGAACTCAAGAATATTTCAAATGTGTTGTATATTCAAGAGATTAAGAGAAATCTACTAGCAATTGCTTCTATAACTGATCTTAGCCATGATGTGAGGTTCACTAAGACAGGTGCATAAATTATTAACAATGTTGGTAAACTTGTTAGCAAAAGAGAAAGAAGAAACAACATATATGAGCTAAGTGCTCTTACATCCATCAGTGATGTGGGCATAAGTAAATTTTGGAATGAAAGATTTGGTCACATTAGTTTTGCAATGTTAAAGGAGATGCATAAGCAAGGTATGCTTGCTCACCTACCTGCAGTTACTGAAATGAAGGAACCATGTGAAGCTTTTATGATGGGCAAGCAATAGAGAAAGAAATTTTCCACAAAAAAGCAAGAACAAAGCAAAGGCTCCTCTAGAGTTGATGCATGCTAACTTGTACAGTAAAAAGCCTACAAAAGCCTTGGGAGGATCTTCTTATTTTATGTATCATTGACTACTACAATAGGAAGATGTGGGTGTACTTTCTTCCTAATAAGGCTCAAGCTTTTACTAAGTTTAAAGAATGACTAAAACTTGTTGAGAATGAAAGAGGGAAAAGCGTAAAGAAGTTTAGAATAGATGTTGGTGGTGAGTTCAAATCACAAGAGTTTGAAGGCTTTTGCAAGGGCAAAGGTATTAAGTGTTAATTGACTACACCTCATACACCTCAACAGAATGGCATGGTTGAATGTCAAAAATGCACCATTGTGGAAATGACAAGGTGCATGCTTAAGGGCAAGGGATTGCTTAACTAGCTTTGGGTAGAAACTATTATTACTGCAGTCTACATTCTCAATCAAAGTTACACAAAGGCTTTGAAGGACAACACTCCCCATGAGGCCTATTCTAGTAAGAAGCCATGTATCTCACATAATAAACTTTTGGATGTGAATGTTATGCACATGTTTCAAAGGATAAGAGAAATATGTTAAATCCAAAAAGCACAAAAATGTATCTTTTTAGGTTATAGTGATGATAAAAAGTCTTACAAATTGTACGACCAAGAGAAAAAGAAGATCATAGCATGCCATGATGTGGTGTTCAATGAGCAGATACATATAGTGGAGGAGGAAATATAAGCTCTTCCACTTTATCATCCACTAAAGAATTAGTCTCCTATGAACCTACCCCAAGAGTTGTCCCTAATCTCAAGGAGGAGGAAGCATCATCTTTGGATGATCAAGGACAAAGTTCACCAATGTGGAATCATGCCACTAAAAAAGCCATTACCAAGATGGGTGAAGCAACTCTATGATTGTAGTAATCCTATGCCTACTATAATTGAGAAAAAGGTGAATATACTGAGGAGGTCTCTAAGAATAGATGAGCAAAGAAAGGCTTTTGCTTGCATAGTCCATATGGCCTTGAAAAAGGTGGATGTGCTAAGTAGGTCTCTGGGAATAGATGAGCAAAGAAAGGCTTTTGCTCACATATTCAATATGGCCTTGATGACTAAGATTATGAGAGAAGTAAAGGAGGCCACAGATTTAGAAGAAACTCTTGCCAATCCAACATGGAGAGTAGCTACGCAAGTTGAATATGATAGTATAATAAAGATTGACACTTGGGAGCTAATGGATTGGCCAGAAAAGAGGAAGATTATTAGCAGCAAGTGGGTCTATAAGATAAAGTACAAGGTTGATGGTAGCTTAGAAAAGTACAAAGCCAGATTAGTTGCATAGGATTTTCACAAGTTGAAGGATTTAATTTTCAAGAATTGTTTGCTCCAAATGCTAAAATGATCACTATTTGCATAGTACTTTGCAGAGTGGTTGATCATAAGAAATGGCCAATTTACCAAATGGATGTCAAATCAACATTCTTGAATGGTGACCTAAAGGAGGTGGTATATGTGGCTTAGCCACGAGGGGTTGAGACCCCCCATTCTAAGAATAAAGTTTGTAAGCTGAAAAAGGCATTATATGGGCTAAAACAAGCCCCTAGAGCATGGTACCAGCGGTGGATAGATTTAAAAAAATTTAGGTTTGAATTTCAAAAGATGTGCCCCACATGCTAACTTATATGCTTACAAGGATGGTGAAAAGTCTATAGATATGATCCTATATGTGGATGAGCTTCTTATTATAGGTGACTACGAAGATATGATCCATGAAGTTCAAAAGGCTTTGATATCTAAGTTTGAAATGATAGACTTGGGCTTGTTACACTACTGTTTGGAGATTAAAGTTTCTTGGCCAAATCTTTTTCATCGCCCTTGTTGTAGGAAAACCACCAAGATCCATGGACCGCTTATTGCATCAAGCATTTCAAGTCGAGAGCTATGGCTATCTCTTACTTGGCCATGCACACTCTTCCACACACCAACGTAGTGAGCTTACGTTCGAATTCGATCTAGTATCTCCTTCCATGAATCCACTGATGGCTTCATGATTCAAGATGTGACCTCAAGCAAACTCCATCTCCAAGCTCCTAGCTTTGACCTCCATAGCTATGCATGCAAGAAAGGGGAAAGAGAAGAAGATAATGATGAAAAGAGGAGAAGAAGAGCTTCTCCACAGTCCCTCACTCCCTCTCACACACACACAGTCCCTCTCTCACACTCCCTCTCTCCCTCTCTCATGCACAAGAAGGAAGTAAGAGAAAGAAGCAAGAAGAGAGCAAGTTTGACCACACACAAGAATGTGCTTTTTTATTCATTTCTTGACTTTTATATATGCCATTGTCTTCCCTCTTTTTGGTCTAGCCTTTGTTTTTTCCTTTGCTCTCTTTTTTTCTTATTCCTACTAGCGTAGGACTTAACCTGCACCTCTCATTCTTTACAATTTGCATGGGAGAGAGCCTGGCACTCTTTTACAAAATGAATTACAATGCACCCAATTCTTTCCTTGCTAGCATATTATGGTGCGCTTATTATTGTGTGCTTTCTTATATATTCGAGAATTTTTCCTACACTTCATGTCTTTAGATTTTTTTCTGAATGTTGCTTTCTCTTCCATTTTTCTCACCTTGGGACTATCTTCCATTTCTAATTTTTGGCTTTCCATCTTGGACTTCTGAGGGTGTAACATTACCCCCTCCTAGGTAGATGCTAGTCCCATGGCACTTGATGGTATGCACTAAGTTGCATAAGATTGACGAGGAATGGTGCATGGATTGTTGAGGAGGTGGGCCACATTTTACATGCTCTATGAAGTGAATTCAGAATATTGCTGATGGCGAAGATAGATGATTGGTTGACCAAGGCCTCCATAGGTATTGGTCTACAGTACTGTCATACAATGTTCTTGAAAAGAAAAAAAAAGTGCACTTCCTAAGGGGTTATGTCTACCTTATTGTGCAATGCATTGTGCAAGTGATGGTAGAACTCGAAGATGGGCAATCTTAAGGTGTTGTCCCACACTTAAGGACCTAGTTCATATAAATGGAGGTGTTGTGTGTGACTTAGGGAGAAAGGTTTATCAATCATTTCCTACCCTTGATGTTCCCTAAGTTGTGATATGGGGGAGGGGCTAGGGTGGTCCCTAGGTGTAGTGCTTGTGACTCTCCTAGAGTACAAATGAGTTGATTTCATTGTTGTATTTTTTTTCTTTCCAACTTTTGCCTCTTATCTCTTTCCTTTTTATATTATTTTTATTATCTTTTATTTTATTTTTCTTCTTTTTTTTTTGAATTGTAAAGGAAGCATACTAAGAAGCATCTTGTTCATGAGCAGGGGCTAGGTTGTGTGGCGGCTTGAGGGCTTTACTTTGGAAGGCCATGCTCTGCAGATACCACTTCAAGCTAGCTCTTAGATTGAGTGGAGTAGATGGAAAAAATGGGTGGTTACACCAAGTGAATCTACAGTTACTCGTGTCTTCTAAGAGGTTCATACAAAATACTAGCAATAGGGTGGCTCTCATCATGAGGTGCATCATTGCACCACTATCTATCCCGGCATTGATATAAAAAAAGAGGGGTGGCAACCACTCTTCCTCTATAGTAGGTTTAAAATAATAATAATAATCGCAACAAATAGAAATAGTTACATGTGGTGATGAAGGCAGGATCGGGGCATGAGGAGAAGTCTTTGAGAAAACCTGTTATGGATGGGTAGAGGTTTCTTTCAGTAAAGATCAAGCTTTCTTTAGGAGTAGCGGAATTTTTGTTGTAGATTAGAGGAAAGTCATATCTACCATACACCTCCTATCGGAACCTAAAATGGGCCCAACACTAGCTCTCTAGCACTAGCAGGGGACCTCTAAGACACACAAGACACCCCACATGGCCTCACGGCCAGGAGCGTCCAAGGCTCACACTACACTAAACTCTAATATCGATTTTGTGTTTGTAATAGGACACTGTCCAATGTTTGCTTTCCCCTACTCCTCAGAGGGAGATCCCATAAGATATAGGTATAATACCTCGTATCACATACATAGGAGGCAACCTCTCGGCTAAAGCACCGTGGCCTCACTGCAGTTCTCCTACATCTCGGGGATTGGCCCCAAGATGCATTGCCTCAACATAAAGAACAAGTGTGCAAGCTCCACTCTTCGATTTATTGAATGATCAAGGAGTTGATGTTTCCTCGCTAAACTTGTCCCAAAGAACCACTCGTCTAACCTACAGCAAGGCTTCCTCACACTCTCAGTGTTGGTCAATGTTCGGCATATAGGTGCTATACATCTAGGATTTTATACCATGTGGCATGCAAAATGCAAAAGTGGATGCTTATTGTGCACACCCATTTTGTTTTTAACAAAATCAACAAAGTGGAGTATAAAAATCAGCCCTTCAATGATTTTCAATCTATGCGTTGTTGCTGCATTGCTAGAGACTAGCATTGAGTTAGCTCATGCCACTAGCCCCTTAAAACTTAAATTTTTATCATCTTATATGATGTGTACAACCAAAAGATCAAACTTTACTTCATTTTCTGCACGGAATAAAACTTCCACAACTTTTCTTTCCCCCTATCGCTTATGTGTTGCATCGTTGCATAGGTGTAGGGTTTTTATTGTGGTCGTTTTCAATTTATAAAACAATAAAAACACACTAAAACACAAAGAAATGGACTGAACTAAGGCTATACCCCATGCTTCAACCTTGTCACACATCCATGGACATTAATCATATTTTTTACATTTTCTATCTCAAAAATCCTAATTTTTTTCATTTTTCTCTATTTGTCACTATTTATTCATGCATAAAAATAGGCTATTTTTTTATCTATGATTATTGGCTAATTATGATAGCTGAAAGATGTTTTTAATCAAAATTTTATTCCATGTGCATCTCTTTTCCCCACCCGAAACCAACAAAGTCTTAATTTTTCCTCTAAAAAGGTGCTTTTCGGGTTGTAATTTAATTATTGCGACCATTTATCATTACAGTTCTGTATTTTTTTTATGCATAGCCCTCAATCATGATGCAAATAAGATCCAAACAAATTTTCGTTCCATATGAATTTCATTTAGACCATCAAACATAAAAAAGAAGCAAATTTTCTTTGTAAAATGAGACCTATCACTTATGCGCATGTTGCGGGTTATTTGATAATTAATAAGAATTGTCAATGGACCACCCGACGATCATTCTTTAGTGTTGAACACCTTCCCTCAGCCTTCTCTTGATCTTGGAGCAATCCGATCACCACTAGACAAGCATCCTTCAGCCCCTCTTCTTCTTGATTTCTCCCACATGAACAGCCGTTTGGAAGAGAGAGAAGGAGGAGAGAGAAAAACTAGACTCTGATTAGACCATTCGGGCAGCCATTTTTGAAGCCAAGAGTGGCAATAGAGAGTGAAGATCTTTGGTATCTTCCTATTGTGGTTGCTTTATGGGGTTGTATTGAGGTGGGAGATGGCTTATAGCCCCCCCTCTCCACAAAAACTTATCACATGCTACTGCCCCATCCTTTTTTTTTTCATCTCCAACAAAAAAAAAAAAACCCTCCCCCTTGCATGAAAAATTGGGGGGGGTGGCCCCAAAGGTCACACCCCTTCTTATCCCTTAAGTCCATTTCACACTTGGTCTCTTTTGGTCTTGGCCTTGGGCACCGCGTCCGCCTCCGATTTGACTCCCGAAAATTATTGCATGTCCATCTCGAACTCCCACTACTGGGCATTTCTTGAAGTCCCACCTGACATCCCAAGAAATTATGAAAATTCCAAAACCGTCACTTGGTGGGTCTTTTAAAGCAGTTTTGAAATCGAACTGTCACTTGTTGCCTAAAATCGACCCAATTGCCTCTACCACCTTCGACGGAGTTTAATTTTCCCTTGAAATTTGGATTTTTTGGTAAATTTTGAGCACTTTTCTAGGGGGAAAATCCACTGCTCATTTCCAACCATAGGGGATAGAGCGACTCAGCCCGTCGAATCCCACGAACAAAGCCGCACAAAAACAATCACAAGGAGCATCAAGCTGATATAACAATTACACAACAAAACACATCACAACTCTCACCCTACCCCCTATCAAGACCTTGAAATCCACGAGGAGTAGTCCTAGCATGCTCTGACAGAAAGCCTAAAGCTAGTCACTAACCAACTGTTCCATCACAACCAAGCTAAAAAGAACTATCAGAGAGGTCATCCTAAGTAGTGGTCTGGACTACCTTCCTAACTGAGGAAAACTCAACTAGGAGCTTCCACTATGCGAGGACTCCTATAGCTTGATCAAGAAATATTATCTTTTAGCACATTGTCCTTTTAGGCCTTTATTTTCCATACTCGGGTGTGTAAAAAGGAGGGAGCCGAGTGTAGTGACCCAAGGGTAACAGGGTATTGGCCTCAGGTCCTATCTTACTACCCAAGAGCCTACCAAGCCCTCGCAAGGTGACACTTAATCCTTTTCTGACACTCACTTTTATTTTCCCTCCAACCTTCTTGTATTTTTATTTTTTAAGCTAGATACCACCCCTAGAAAGACAAGGCATCGACCTCGGGTCTCCTGACTCGTCCCCAAGAACCTACCAGGACTTCACAAGGTGATGCAAAATTTCTCAAGGAATTTTCTTTCTTTCCTTTTTTATTTTTTAGAGGGTTTAGAACTCCTTTTTGCACACCTTCGTATATTTTTATCCTTTCGCTATGCAGTATTTTGCTTCTTTGCATATATTTTTTATGGCAAGATTTTCTAACTGCCTCACAACTAACAGAAACTCTTAGAATAGCTACCTAGCAGGTCAGTAGAATAGGGTCACTAGGATTGCCTTCTAAAACAAGTCTTTTAGTGCTTGACAATGCCTTTGTAGGAGGCAACAACTGCTTAGACCTCCCACAAACATACCTAACCTAAACCTGGGACTTCATACCTTGATTGCCGGTCCCCAACAAGAAAAGAGATCCCTCACAAGTAACTAGACATATATAGTATAAAAACAAGGTACTCATAAAGGAAAGATATCACTTGGATTGGGCCACGAGAAGCGCCGGCATAGCAAAGGCTGCCCTTAGGTTCCATGTAATCTATCTAGTATAACACTAAAACAAAAATCGTTAACCGCACCGCACTAAACAAACAAATGGTCATCTTGGCCTAAAAATTGATAGGTAATTCTAATCCATGCAATACATGGCCTTCTTGGCATATACACCACATCCTATCAAACTAACCAAGATACCAAAGATAGCATAACATATGAGGACTAGCCTCATGCTACTCATGCAAGTTAACTAAAACATGATCTGGGCCCTTTGTAGATCCACTAGCCCAAGCCTTTCTTCTAATATCTCAGTAATAAGGGTCATCTCTTCTTGGGTACTATGAGCTAAATGAATGATCTCATTGGGCTCATGAATCACAGCTTTGTGCTCATTCGATCCTTCCCTGTTTGGATTTTGGCAAAGGTCAATGTTGCAACCCAAACCAGGTAGAACTTCAACCCTAGGCCCATCACCTAGATGTAGCTTAGGGTTGTGCATATTGTCAGATGTGTCATTATGGCCATTGATCTCATCCACTTGGGAAATCCTCAAGGCATATTCTCATGGAATTCCTAGCCTTTCATACGGCACATCAACCACACATTTAGAAAATTTGGGTATCCAAACCCATCTCATATTCCTTTTTATATTCTTATACTACCTCATTTTGCCACATTGGTCTAATGGACTCAAAGCGGACTTATTGCTATAGCTAGATGGCCTCACATCTTTAGGGCTTCTACTCAGTATAGGTGGACCTTGGGCATGGTACATCTTCTTCATATGAGATGTTTTCAATTTCCTTTGTCCACTATGCAACTGCTTAGCCATAGGAACCATGCTTTTACTAAAATGAATAGCATCTACTCGAAAGCATGATTCATCACTAAATTGAAAAGGCTTCTCAAGAGCCTTACTAGCAGCACAACTAGAATCACTCATAGCACACTTATCCATACTCATAGGCCCAATGGTCTTATCAATGCCGCCATTGCAACTGCCTCTCGTGGAATTGTTGCAAGCCTTGATGGCACTTGCTGGGCGTGGAATCTTTTTATCCCCAAGAGGCACCTATCACTACTCATAGGATTGCCACTTCATGCTTGTAGATTCTGGCTACCAAGTTCCCCTGCCAAGGTTGTCCTGGTATTAGAAAATGAATATTGTCCTTGTAGAAAAGGCTGGATATTTGGATGCACTTGCAACAAGTAGGGGAAACTCCGAAAGTTTTCCCAACATCTTTGAATATACTGCTCATAGTCAATTGCATGCCTCTTGGCCTCATTTAATGACTTAGGATCTTGCATCCTCACTTGTATTTGCATATTAATCTCTAAGCCACTCATAAAGAGATCACATAGCACATTACCTGGCAATGCAATAGTCCTTCTTAGCCAAAGCCTAAGAATATCATCAAAGGCTTTAGCGTATTCTTTACTAGAAGGATAGTACTCTTGTCTAACCTGCATAAGCTTTCCTAAAACGTGGGTCATAGGCACCTTCTTTTCATATTCATCTAAAAATTTATCACATAGCTCATCAAAGGATTTAATCGACCCACTTGGGAGGCTCCAATACCATTTCCTAGTATCTCCCTTCAAGGTGGTAGAGAACACAAGCATCTGATATGTGTCATCAAACCCACTTGCAAGACATGTTAGGCCGTATTCCTTTAAGTGCAACATTGGGTCCTCATTTATCAGCCCATTAAACACTAGGAGATCCCTATAAGGAGGAGGACATTCAGTCCTCTTTCTTGGGATCAGTACTGGGTCAATAAAATCTTCATGTTCAGTTCCAGCCTTTTAGGGTCTCTGACCTCTTTCGTTTCCACTTCTACTGGTGTAGGAAGGTTAATACTATTCTTAAAGTCCCTTTCTACCAACTCATAAAGAGGTCTAGGGAGGACTATAGCTTTTAACATGTCATTTCAATCCTTCTTAGAGGATCTTCCATATCTTGCCCCTTCCTAAGTAGTTTCGTGATGCCTTTATCTAGGAGCTTTTGCACCTCATCAAAAGCAAACTTATCCTTAGCACTTAGGACTTGAGGACCATGCATTTTAAGCAATGGTTTTCCCTTTACATCTAGGGCTTCTAACATCCTTGTGATACCTAAAATTTTGGCACGATGCCCCACCACATGGGATGTTTCAGCCATAACTGCACTCCATTGTATGTTGAGTTTTTCCCATGGCACTATGACTTTAGCATAATCACTTGTTGATGCCATGACTGCCATAGCTTCCAACATACTTGTTTCATGCCCTCTAGGTTGATGGATGGTTATACATGATTTCTCTTGGGTAGAGACCACACCAAGGAGAACCTCGGCCCATGCCATCCCATTAGAGGATGGGGTAACCACTAACAAGTTACTCTTCTCATCACCTAAATTATAGAGGATGGGGTAACCACTAACAAGTTACTCTTCTCATCACCTAAATTATCTTCTATAGAGGACTCATGCTCTACGTAACTAACTAAGTCCATCAATAAGTTTTGTATAGGGAAGGCCAAGGCTTTCCATCCCTGAACAAACCCATTTTATGGTTAGCTTAGCACACTCCTAATGGAAATTATAAACTTAGGTCCCTTTACAACCTAGATTCTGAAACCACCACTTATAGGCAACTCTGGGCAAATGCACCACCTATCGAGACCTAAAATGGGCCCGACACTGGCTCTCTAGCACTAGTCAAACCTCTAAGACACACAAGATACCCCACACAATCTTGTGGCCAAGAGCGTCTAAGGCTCACACTACACTAAACTCTAATATCGATTTTGTGTTTGTAATAGGATACACTCCAATGTTTGCCTTCCCCTACTCCTCTAAGGGAGATCCCATAACATATAGGTATAATACCTCGTATCACATACATAGGAGGAAACCTCTTAGCTGAAGCACCGCGGCCTCACTGCAGCTCTCCTACATCTCGGGGATTGGCCCCAAGATGCACTATCTCAATATAAAGAACAAGTGTACAAGCTCCACTCTTTGATTTATTGAACGATCCAGGAGTTGATGTTTCCTAGCTGAACTTATCCCAAAAAACCACTCTAACATATAGCAAGATTTCTTCATACTCTCAGCGTTGGTTAATGTTCGGCATAAAGGTGCTATGCATCCAAGATTATACACCATGTGGCATGCAAAATGCAAAAGTGGATGATTATTGTGAACACCCATTTTTTTAAAAACAAATCAGGAAAGTGAAGTGTAAAAATAAGCCCTTCAATGATTTTCAATCTATGTGTTGTTGCTGTGTTGCTATAGACTAGCACTGAGTTACCTCGTGCTACTAGTCCCTTAGAACTTAAATTTTTATCATTCTATATGACGTGCACCGTCAAAAGATCAGACTTTACTTTATTTTCTGCATGAAAAAAAACCTCCACAACCCTTCTTTCTCCCTACCGCCTATGTGTTGCATTGTTGCATAGGTGTATGGTTTTTTTTTTGTCATTTTCAATGTATAAAGCAATAAAAATACACTAAAACACAAAGACACAAACCAAACTTAATGCCAGGAGGCAAATTCCATGGTGGATTCTGTGAGGTTTTGCAGTGGATTTCTTAAAACTATATGTATTTGTCAGGGCTCGTACACAAGGTGGATTCCTTGTGTGAGAAGCTGACGGGGACACCTGTCCTTTTCAGGCGTCATGTTAATTTAATGTGCACGTGGGTGACTCCACAGTGGGTGATTCCACAAAATACATATTTAAATTAATGGACGTTTATGAGTTTAGAGTGCACTCGTAGTAAATTAAGGTTAGGACATAGTTCCAACCTATTTATTTATTTTATAGCTGAAGACTGCTAGGTATTCACTTTTGTCGATTTAATTTTATTATTTTCTAACAATTGTGAATGCTTTAGTTGATGTGTAGAGTAGGTTGCCTAAAAAAATTTATCATTTTTGATGGGCATATGTCTTATTATTAAAGGCATGGCACTAATATTTATTTAGGCACACTTATTTATTAAAGCACTTGACAAATATTTATTATTTTGTATGCGCATGGGTGCACGTTTTAAATATTTTATTATTGGACATTGTATTTGTGCACAACTCGACTCTTGGGCTATCCAACCACTTTATTCTTTATTTGGACAAAAGCAAACACAAAAGCTAAAGCATGCTTATTTGTAAAATTGGGCTATTTTTGAGCTTGGAGATGAATAAATTTATAAATACATGCTTTGTGGAGGGCTCACACAAGGCATGGGGGGGATATTGTACCTAATTGGTCTTTTTTCCTCATGTCATGCAAGTCTGTTCTCTTGATTTTTGAGCTTAAAGTAGAGTTCTTTGTTCTTGGGGACCTTCCGATGCTTGCTATGTACGCATACAACATCCGATTTGCACACCAATGGCATCGATAGTGTGCAAATTGGATGCTGTATGCATATGTAATGAGCATCGGAAGGTCCCTAAGAACAAAGAACTCTACTTTAAGCTCAAAAATCAAGGGAATAGACTTACACGACATGAGGCAAAAATACCAATTTGGTACAATCTCCCCCCATGCCTTGTGTGAGCGCTCCACAAAGCATGTATTTATAAATTTATTCATCTCCAAGCTCAAAAATAGCCCAATTTTACAAATAAGCATGCTTTAGCTTTTGTGTTTGCTTTTGTCTAAATAAAGAATAAAGTGGTTGGGCAACCCAAGAGTCGGGCGGGTCTATGCCCAAATACAATGTCCAATAATAAAATATTTAAACCATGCGCTCATGCACATACAAAATAATAAATATTTTTCAAGAACTTTAATAAATGAGTGCGCCTAAATAAATATTAGCGCCATGCCTTTAATGATAAGATGCATGCCCATAAAAAATGATAATTTTTTCTAGGTAATTTGAATACACTCTATTGCCTAGTGCTTCCCAATGGCATCGCCACTGCTCTAAACATCAACTGAAGCATTCACAATTGTTAGAAAATAATAAAATTAAACCGACAAAAGTGAATACCTAGCAGTCTTCAGCTACAAAATAAATAAATAGGATGGAACTTTGTCCTAACCTTAATTTACTATGAGTGCACTCTAAACTCATAAACATCCATTAATTTAAATATGTGTTTTACAGAGTCACGCACTGTGGAGTCACCCATGTGCACATTAAATTAACATGATGCCCGAAAAAGACAGGTGCCCCCGTCAACTTCTCGCACAAGGAATCCACCTTGTGTACGAGCCCTGACAAATAAATATAGTTTTACGGAATCCATTGCAAAACCTCACGGAATCCATAGTGGTCTTACAGAATCCACCGTAGAATATGCCTCTTGGCATCATACCCCCAAGGTGGGATAGCAATTGTTCTCAATTGCTATTAGCTCAATGGGAAGTGAGCAGTGACGGGTAAGCACTTAGGTCATGGGCGTGCATCCATTAGGTCTCTTCAACAGGATGATGTTTAAACTTTAGCAAATATCTAGAATATCTATGGCCAGTTTCAGTGGTCATAAAATCAGTGTCTAGAATAGTTTTAGGTTCAAGGAGTTCAGTTTCTTCTTCTAATAAAGGAGGGTTTTCATACACAAAGTGGACATGTAATTGGCCTTTAAAAGGTCGTAAAAAACTGATATGAAAAGTATTGTGGATTTTCCAATGTTGGGGTAACTTATTTAAATGCATTGTCATTTATTTTATGAATGATTTTGAAAGGTCCATAAAATCTAAGAGCTAATTTAACATGTTGTTTTTCAACACTTTGTAATCTTCTCTTTTCAATGCGTAACCAAACATAATCATCAATTTTGAAACTCATAGCTTTTCTTTTCTTATTAGCTTGTTTTGTGTATGATTGCTGGGCTTTCGCAATCATGTCTTTGACTTCAACAAAAAATAGTAGCATGCATATTGGCAATATCATTAGCGGCTTTAACTTTGTTTGACAATGAGGTAACATGTGTAGGCAATCTATATACATAAATGATTTCAAAAGATGCTTTCTGTATAGCTGTATGTGGTGTGTTATTGTATGCAAACTGAAGTAAATGCAAGTGTGTATCCCATGTTTGTGGTTTTGAAATTGTGTATACACGCAAAAGGTCTAAAATTGTATTGTTAGTAGCTTCTGTTTGCCCATTTGTTTCAGGATGAAATGCAGATGAAAAATCAATCTTTGTACCTAAATTAGCAAACAAAGCAGTCCAAAAATTATTGCAGAATCTAGAATAATGGTCAGAAATAATAACTTTTGACAAACCATGGTTAGTGAAAACAATCTTAAAAAACAATTCAGCAACTTGAGATGCAGTTAATGTTTTCTTGTATGGAATGCAATATGCTTGTTTGCTAAATTGGTCTACAATAGTCCAAATCATATCATGATTAGCTTGGGTGTTAGGCAAACCAGTAATAAAATCCATTGAAATATGTTCACATGGTCGTTCTGGAATTGGTAAAGGCATTACTAAACCACATTGCTTACCATGATGTCACTTAACTCTTTGACAAATTAAACATTCAGATACAAAGCTAGAAACATCAGATTTCATCTGTGACCAGTAAAAATCTTCAACCAATATCCATAAAGTAGAAATAATGCCTCTATGGCCTTGGTATGGAGGACAGTGAATTTGGTACAACACAAATGATCGAAATGGAATAGTTACACAGAACCTTTTCTCAAAAAACATAAATCCATTAGAATAAGACAATGAATCTATTGGAATCCAATTATTTGTAATTATTTTATTCCAATCATCTTGAAAACTGGGGTCTTGGTCATAGGTATCTTTCATAGGGATAAGGGAATCAAAAGATATCACAAAGATATTATGCATAGTTGGTCTTCTACTCAAGGCATCGGCAACAACATTCTCTTTTTCGAGTTGATATTGGATAAGTGGGTGGAAACTTTGAATAAAAGCAGCCGATTTAATATGACGGTTAGAGATTTGTGGTTGACTAAGGAGATGTTTGATACTTTATGGTCAGTTTTGATCATGAATTATGATCCCATTAAATAGTGTTTCCATTGACGTAAAGCTTTTACTACAGCTAGTAATTCCTTATCATAGGTAGAATACTTGAGTTCAGATGGTTTAAGTTTGCAGCTAGAGTAGGCTATGGGATGTGAATCTTGCATAAGGACAGCTCCTATTCCAGATCCACTAGCGTCAGTGACTATTGGTGATCCCATCATCCTTACTCTAGATACAACTCCCATTGGGATAGGATGGGTTGTTGGCTAAGAGGATCTTGAAGGTAACAGGTATGCAATTTGTTTTAGAGAAAAAGTTCTCAATGAACGTCAAAGAAGCTATGCACAAGTAAAAAGGGAATTGCAGGGAGTTGTAAGAGCATTAAAGTGTGATCGTGAATACTTTATAGGTGCTTCTGTAGTGGTAGAAACTGATTATCTTCCACTCTTGGGCATGATTGCCAACTGCTCTACACTCGACATTGCTATGCTAAGATGGATTGCATATATTAAATCTCTCAACCCCAAATTAAAGCATATTGCAGGAAAGGTGAATCCAATTGCTAACATGCTATCACGTGCAAGATATGACAATGAAGAAGATCTGATGAAAGAAGATGAAGCTGAAGAATCTATACTTGCTGAATTTCATTCCATGGCTGCTGAAAATACATTTTCAGTTACAGCATATACTAGTCCAAAGCTGAAAACAACAGGGTGGTCAACTAGAAGCTAGCATGCTCATTGCATTGCTCAAGTTCTAGTTCATTTCCTTGAAGAAGATTATGAAGAAGATTGCGGCCAATATTTGAGCACAATGAAGAAGAAGGAGACTTGGACTGATGAGGAGTTCAAGCATATCAAGAGGAAAGCTTATGGTTTTTTTCTTAAAGAATGACATCTATGGAAGCATTGCAAAGAAGAAGAAAGGAGCACCTATCCGAGTTGTAGGTAATAAAAGGTTGCAACAACAGATAATGAAAGAATTTCATGAAAGCTTGTGGGCAGGATAGAGGCATATGGTGAACCTTTATTAAAGTCAAAGAAAAATATTGGTGGCAAAACATGTATCGGGACATAGCACATTTTATTGAGACATGTTATGTGTGTCAGATGTATTCTATGGTCAAGCATCGAGATGGGTTACAACCGACTTATCCCTTGTCTATACATTATAGATGGGTTATTGATCTAGTAACCATGCCTACAGGAATATGGAATATGCAATATTTAGTGCTTGCAAGAGAGGATCTAACCAATCAAGTTGAGGGTAGAGCCTTAACAACCAAATTCACTCAAGCTGTTTGTAATTTTTTGCTTGAAAAAGTGTTTTGTAGATATGGTTGTGTGGGTAAAGTAACTGTAGATAGAGGAGAGTTGGATGCTGATGAGACACACAACTTCTTTGCTCAATTGGGTATTAAGTTGGCTTTAACATCAGCCTACAACCTTGAAGGCAATGGGAAAAGTGAGAGAGGGCACCAACCTATTCTCAAAGCTCTAACAAAGTCTTGTAGAGGAAAGATCAAAGAATGGCCTAAAATACTACCTTTTGCATTATGGGCTGACTAGACTACTCACAGTACAGTGACTGGCTATATGCCAGCTGAACTTATGCATGGACAACAACCAATTATGCCAATTGAAGAATCTATTCTCACATGGAGTCTTCTACCTTGGGAGGAAGGCATCAATAGAGAAGAGTTGTTGACTTTGCACATATGGCAGCTAGAAAGAAGGCCTGAAGATGTTCAAGCAGCTATTGAGAAGCTAAAGACAACAAGACTAAAGAACAAAAGAAGATTTGATAAGTGACATCGAATTCGGCCAAGATCAATTCAAGAAAATGACTGGGTGCTTGTCTATGACACCAGCCTAGACAATCAATACAGTGCTTCTAGGAAGATGGTAAAGCGTTGGTTTGGCCCATATGTGGTAAAGGTCATTCATGACAATGCCACATATTCATTGGCTGAATTGGATGGAACAAGCATGAAGATACCCATAGCTAGAAAAAGAATCGAGCTCTTCAAACGAAGAGAAAGTTCAACATATGAGCTAGAAGACTTGAATATAATTCAAGAGCACGAAGACATAGAGGAAGAAGAAGAGGCAGAAGATGAAGACATTGACATGGCAGAAGATACTTCTTCTGACACTGCAAATCTGTAAGACTTTGGCACATGCCAAAGGATGTGCAAGTTAAGAGGGGGTGGATGTCATGCCGCTACGCACACATCTAGAGTGTGGCTTCCTTTTAGATTTAGAGAGCCAATGCCACTTTAGGCATTAGTGTTAGTGTCCATGGTTCAAAATATTAGATTTTTTAGACAAGTTTTTAGTCAATTTTTGATATTCTAGATATTATCTCTTGTAAAAATCCATAAAACTATAGACAGCTTCTAGATTAGGATGACATGTAAAAGAAAGCATGTAGCTTTCAGCCAATTTGAGAGGATTTTATGTAAAAAGAGAGATTGACAAAATCATGCAACGTATGATCACTGTTTTCAGACAGAACAGTACTCCGAAGTGGGAGATGAAGAAGGAGTGATCTGGCCAAATTTTTGCCATGTGTCTTGGTATTTAACCTCCTTTCGGAGCTAATGAAGGCATCGACGATCTGAGCAACATAGAGAAATGTATTATTTTGTACACGTTTTTGTCTATTAGAGTTATATTTTCTCATAATACTGAAAGAAACTGATAGGCTTCATCTTTGTTAGTATTCTTCTATATTTTCTAATTCCTTTTGGGAGTGTTCTTCTACATCTTGAATCTCTTCGAACCCCTTCTCTTCCGTCTACTCCTTTCCCTAAATCTACCTTCACCCTGCTGTCTCTTATCTTCAAGAACTTGGCTTGAAACCTTCAACCCTTCTCTTATCTCTACCATCTCCGGAGTAAAAGCTCTTGAACCCCCATACATTCTTCTCTTGCCAAACCCCTGTGGTGATCTTCAATCCTACGCACTGCGACAACGTCTAGCTATGGGGGAGGCATATCACAATCTTTCCTCTTATTATCTTGATTATATATTTACAATCAGATCTAACTGCTACAAGCACAATCAATCTTTCCTGTGCAACCATCAATGCATGCACAAATTAAAAAGAAACAACAACAAGTGTTTTTAGCATAGGAAGTAGCCCCGCCCAAATCTAGGGTTTCTCTTTTAAGGTCCCACCTTATTCTTAGGGTTTCACTTTCTACTTTCAACTCTTTTTTGGGATCCGGAAGTTATTACGCGAATCTAAAGTCTATTTTATCCTTATGAAAAATTTGGTATTTCTGCCCTAAAAGATAATATGGGCATTTATACCTATGGCAGGCAATTCATGCATTGTCTTGCCCTAACCCACACTTAGCAGGATTTCAAATGCTTTTCCAAGTCTATTTAGACTTTAGAATTTGTATCGAAAAATCCTTATCAATGTCCAACAAGTCCTACAGACTTCTGATATCTAAGTAATTTCCTGATACTTATAGTTTCAGGCTTATCGAGTATTTCATAGTTGTTTTTGCTTCAACATTCTCGATATTTTAGGTTAGGTTTTCTCATTGATTCATACATGGGTCAACTCATGATATTGACACTCTTGCTAATATAATCATTAATATTAACATTGAGTATGTAATCAGCAAGAAAATAATTTTTATTTTTTCTACTCATATTCTAGGTTTAATCGGCGATGTCCAACTTTCAATGTTATCTAGAAAGATCAATTTTCATTTAGCTATAAGTGCAATGCTAATTGTTTTTCTGAAAACTTTATTCTAGGCAATGCGAAAATCATAAGTACAATTTTTCTTTCATCTTTTAGACATTGCATTATATTACTACACACCTAATTTATGCATGTCTAGTATATATTTTCCTATGCAATTTTTCGTTGATTTAATGAATTAATTATTTTATGATATTATCTAAATTATTTTCTATAAATTATTACAAAATACATATGCATATGTTTATCATTAGCAAAATGAAATAGAGATAGTCACTTTTAAGAAAAAACTATAAGATATTCCTTTCCCTAACACCGTCTACCTTTTTTCTGTTATTATGATCACATGCATCATTAATGAAATAATAATAAATCATAATTAAGATATTTTCTTAATGATATGCATATAATCATTTTTCAAATGAAAGAGTCTTTTCACTGAATAGCTAGTTATTATATTACTAAAGTTATTTTCATAAGTGATAGTTCATATGCATTTTTTTTAGAATGTGTTTATAATCATTTAAATCCAAATATACCAATAAGCTTATAAAACATTATTTTTTTCAAATCGATGAGGTGTTACCTCTCATGTTTGTTGTAATGGGGGTTTCGCCAATTCCTACCATGTCATTTTCTCCATCGACCACATTCCTTGCTTCTCTTGCTTCAAATGGGCTTTTTGAATTTCTATGACCTCGTGGAGCCATGGATGTCAGTCCAAATTGACATGGTACTTCAGAGAGAGTTATGGTCATCCAAAACAAATTTGCCAACATTTCGCTTGGCAATATGGCTGTATGGAACGAAGGTGTAACAGGGGTAGAGAAAATGGAAATGAGGTAGAAGGGGGGTACTTTCCTCTGTCAAGGCTCAAGCTTCAATGGATAAGAGAAGTAGAGAATTTTTTCCATCATCAAGAGGTCTTCCTTCTTACTTTCTTTGTGAAGGAGAGGGGGTGTATTTATGGGCATGAGGGGAGCATGCATTTGACTCATTCTTTTGGCTACCTGTTAAGAGCCAATTGAGCTTTATTAAAAGTTCATTTTGATTACCTACCTGTTGGATGGTGGCATAGGGATGATTATTTTATGCTTTCTCTCCCTCCATGCATAAAAAGCATCATGAATTTTGACCTATTTTTTTAAAAATGTATTTTTTCTTCAAAACGACTTCATCTAGTGGTTTTTTGCCAAGTTAGCTCATGACTTATCTAGTTTATAAAGTCATGTCATACTCTTTGATATTTAACTTACTCAATATCATGCTCATTCTTGTGCATTCTTCGTCTATCGATTAAGTTTTTGTGATTTTTCTTGCGATTATGAAATCAATGCAATCTTTAATTCATTAAATGAAATCGGGATTGCTAAATCAAATATAATGCAAGAAAAATTATGATCAAGCCATCATAATATTATTTACGAGACGTCTTTGCTTTTTGTTGGTTGGGAACATTGAGGTGTCTTCTTATGTTGGATTGCTGAATTGATTTAATGCAAGACTCGATATTAAGAAAATTACAAGCGGTCACTTATGTGATAGCTCGACGAGTAATTTTTAAAATGCCTCAAGCATGAATTCATTTTTTGATATGAAGCGTTGTGGCGGGAATATTAGATCCTCTCCTCCTTAGAGGAATCGAGATGTCCTCATCTTGAAAAGAACTAGGGAAACTGTTTTTCTAGAGCTATCTCTTTTATCCATGTGGCATCCTCCTTAGGATAGTCTTTCCATTGAATAAGATACTCTCTAATGGTTCTGTTTCTCAGAGATTTCTCTTTTACTTCTAGAATCTTATATCAGGTTGGAGTTCAAGGCTCCTTGACTAGGCATTACAATTTATTGGTCATCAAGAATATGATCTTGATTTGCCACATCAGCTTTCAAAAGACTAACGTGAAATACATTGTGGACTTTCACATGATCAAGAAGTTGCAGTTTGTAGGCATTAGCTAATCCTAGGCATTTGAGAACCTTGTATGGTCCACAATACCTTGGACTCAACTTATTGAACTTTCTTAATGTCAAAGAACTCTTCTTTGGGTATACATAGATGAAAATCATGTCTCCCTCTTGGAAGATACACTCTTGCCATCCTAGATCAGTATAAGCTTTCTGGTAGTCTTTGGTAGCTTGGATGTCTTGTCTGATAGTTTTGACCTAATCATCCATGTCTTCTAGCATTTTCTTAGAAACCTCAACCTTTAGGGTTGGATCAAAGAAATTCATTGGCGTCAAACAATCTTGCCCGTACAATGCTTAAAATGGAGTCATTTGAATGCTTTGGTGATATGATGCATTGCAAGAAAATTCTACTAAGGGTAATATCCACCTTGTCAAGTCGGTTCTCTAGAATAATAAGCTCTCAGTATATCTTCAATGACCTGATTAACCTACTCTATTTTGACCATCAGTTTTGGAGATGGTAAGCTATGCTAAGTTGGGTTTCAATTGCTTCAAATAGGCTTCTCCAGAAATGTGACATAAACAGAGAGTCGTGGTCATAACAATCCGTTTAGGCAATCCATGAAGCCTAAAGATTTCTTTCACAAACAGTTATACAATATCTGAAGCTTTGTAGTTGGTCTTGACAGGGATAAGATGAGTGACCTTTGTCAACATATCTACACTCACCATTATTGAATTATACCCTCCTTGAACAGAAGGTAAGCCAACTACGAAATCCATATGATGAAATTCTATTTCATTTATGGAATGTCAAGATGTTGAAGCTTGCCTGGCATTTTGACATGTTCAGCTTTCACCTGTTGGCAATTTAGGCATTTAGTAACATATCTAACCACATCATGCTTCAGTCTTTCCCAGTAGTAATTTTTCCTATTTTCATTAAGAGTTTTTGCATAGCAAAGGTGTCATGGGCTTCCCATAATATCTTATTTTTCAACACTTGACAGAGGGGAATGTAGAGCCTTGTCCTAAAATAGACAAGTCCATCATCCATAGTGAAATTTTGGTATTTGACTCTGAGCTTAGGATTAGTGTCCTTAACTAGGATTTCTCTAAGCATTAGCTGATACTTAGAATCCTTGTTTACCCCTTCTTTGGCTAGCTCAATGGCTGGATTGCTAGGCATCGATAACATGGTAGCTAAAATCTCTCCTTTAGATGGCCTTTCCATGATAAGTGCATTCAATCAAAAAAGCTTCACGACTTAATGCATTAGCAATCACATTCTCTTTTCCAGGTCTGAACTTGATTTCAAAATCAAATTCTTGCAAAACTTCAATCCACCGACGTTGCCTCACGTTGAGGTCTGGTTGAGTAAAGATCCATTTGAGACTCAATATTAAGAAAAATTACGTGCAATCACTTATGTGATAGCTCAACGAGTAATTTTTAAAATGCGTCAAGTTCGAATTAATTTTTTGATATGAAGTGATGTGATGGGAATATTACAACTCCAAAGAAGAATACACCTAGTTCCTAGACTCTGGAGCTACTCACCATATGACCTTCCATAAATAATGGTCTGAAAACAAGGAATCGTCCTTTCCACTCAATCTAGCCATGCGGGACAATAACATCTAGTAAGCTAAAGGATAGGATATCATTTTGAGTGGAGCTTCCAACCAATCACATCATTAAGATACACAAAGTTTATTATGTTCCAATTAATCTCAAAAATAATCTCCTAAGCATTGATTAGCTCACTTCTCAAGCTTCGCTGCTCACTTCTTTAAGGACCACCATATCCTCCAACTATTTTCAACTTCTACCAAACTCACTTGTCCCAAATTAGCCATGCTTTACACTCTTGGTTACTCAATCCTCAAACCTTCTGCTAATGCTTCTACTAATGTCCACATCACTCTCAAGCTTATCTCAAGACTCTCTTCTATGGCATTTTTGACTTGGTCATACATTTCAATATGGTGTCTGGTAATTTGTCCACAAAAAGCTTATTCTGGGCATCCCATCATCTCTCTCTCATCTTCCCTTTTTTCAAGCTTGTGCTGCAAGCAAAGTCATACACCATCCTTACTCTAAATCTTACTCTATTACATCTCAACCTCTTTAGCTAGTAAACTTTGGCATTTGTGGTCCTATCAATCTTTCTTCTCTCACAATAGCAAAATATTTTATGGTTGTAATATATAATTATTCTAGATATACTATGATATATTTTCTCACAAAGAAGTCATAAGTGCTCTCAAATTTTCAAGAGTATAAAAAAGCAGTGGAGAATAAGCATGAGTACAAAGCTTCAAGAGTACAGCAAGTAGTGGAGAATAAGCACAAGTTACAAATTAAGGCTCTAAGGATGGATAATGGAGGAGAGTACACCTCCAATAAGTTTCAATTTTATTGCAAAGTCTTTGGAGTTCATCATGATCTTACCATACCATATCATCCAAAACAAAATGGAGTTGTTGAAAAAAAAGGCCACACTCTTTTAAATACAACAAGAGCCATGCTCTGTGTGGCCCACCATAACAAAGAATCTTGGGAAGAAGCAATTGCTACTGCAACTTATCTCCAAAATAGGTTGTACTCCACTTCTCTTCACAATCACACTCCTTATGAATTATTTTTTGGCCACCCTCTTGTCTTATCACATTTGAAGGTATTTGGATGCACAGCCTTTCTAGTTAATACTAACCACAAATTGAAAATTTCACATGGAGCCACATAGATTGTACTCACTAGATATGTCAGTCTTATTACAACATGCCCTCCCGAGTTGCTTCCTTGGCGGTGCATTCTTAGTAGCCCATCAAGAGATGTCCTAGAAAATGCCATCCAAGATTTGAAAAAAACTCTCGAAGTTTGCTAACTAGGCTCACTTGAGTCTACCCCGTAGTGGAAATTCCAGCCACTCCCACAAGGATGGACTTGGGTCTTTTTGGTTGAATCAACTACTAATGGTTGATTAGTGTCACTGGTTTGAGTATCCTCCCCTTATAGGATTTGCTACTTGAATTGGGCTTACATTGTGCTAGGTTCAAAGTGAATGGGAGATGAAGGGAAGTGTGGCACTTTGATCCCTTTTGCCCATGATTCTAAAGTGATGCAAGTCAAGCTTTCTGATCTCTAATGGTATATAAAAAAGTGATTTTTATTCCTTCTTAGAAAAGCTCTCGAGAGAGCCGAGACCACCCAACCATAGGTCATCCTCTCGCTTCCCTCAAGAGAGTTTTTTTAATTACCTAATTACTTACCACCTTAGGTTCAACATATTAAAACAAACTTCTTTGAATTATCTCCTTATACAAATTCATTATATGCCTTTATTTCACAACACAAAAGTAGAGTAAAGCAATTCCTGAAAAAAACTTTTTATAGTGTTTTATGTTCTATCTAGAATGATGTCAAACCAAAGGTATTATTCTTTCCAAGTTTAGTTCCTAAATTAGTATTGGAACATTGAGAATACTATCTAGAATTCAAAGGATAGTTGGCAGTTTGTAAGAGCCTAAGGAATTTATGACCAGAGCCCCCTTGTATCCTCACCTCCTCTTGACAAGACTAGAGTTCCCTATGACCCTTTCACGTCATGATTGGTCTATACTCACTAATGTGAAACAAAAAAAAAAAGAAAACCCCTTGGAGTAGGTTTTATTCACACTGGCCTTGGGGAGGTTTAGCACCATCAAATGGAATGATGGTATTCGCAGCTTCGTTTGTAATCCCAATACTCATCATTCCATTTGTAGTGATTGTGTCCGCAGCATTATTGGCAGCTCCTGCCTCCGAGACCTTCATAACTTTCTTCTTCGAGGCTATGGTCTTTAATCTCAAGATCGTAGAGGGGATTTTTGGCAAGAGAGCTTGGGGTCGTCAAAATTGGATTGATGGGGGATGGTGATCACTAAGAATTTAGAAAAATGGAGAAGAGTCTTGATTATGTAGGGAAATGGGATAGATGGAATGGAGGATTCAATTCCAAGAGCCTGCAGGGTATCCTCCTTGTCTTCATGTTGAGAATTCCCATCCTTGCACTTCTCTTGTCCCACTCCCTCTTGCTCTACACTCTTGAGAAGAGCCTCTCCTCTCTTATTTAGGTTGCCTCTAATGGCTCCTTATGCCTTGTATTTATAGTTAAATTGAAGAAGAAAGGTTGTGGCCAAGAAGAGGAGCTCTTCATGGAGGGTATCTTGGCAAATCAGCAATCTGAAAGCTTTCAAGATGCAATCTAATGCTAGCGAATTAATCTTCTTTTTTAATAAAGCTTTTAAGCTTTAGAGTTTAAAACTTTAAAAACTTTCCTTGCTTTGCTAAGTTTTAAATGGGTTTGATCAATTTTGACTTATTGCATATGACTCGTGTTCATGTGGTGACTTTCGTGAAGGATGGCTACATTCCCTATCAACTTGAGAAAGTGTCATGATACGAACCTCGGACTATTTTGCTCAACACTTCCTCTATTTAATTGTCTAGAGTTCTTCAAATCTAATTTGTGAGAAGTCAGGAAGATTAAAAATAAAGTTGGAATATCACATCCTCTTCCCCTTGGAGGAATCGAGATGTCCTCAACTCGAATGAAATAGGGGATATTGGTTATATAGTGACTTTTGGTCAACCCAAGTGGCATCCTCTTCAGGGTAGTCTTTCCACTAGACAAGATATTCTCTAAGTGTTTTGCTTCCTAGAGTTTTCTCCCACATGTCAAGTATATTTTTTTGTTAAAATTTGAGGACTCCTTGACTTGGCATCACAATTTTTTGGTCGTTAAGTACATGGTCTAGGTTAGGAACATAAGGTTTCAATAGACTAACATGAAACATATTATGTACTTTCAAGTTATTAGGGAGTTGCAGCCTGTAGGCATTCAGTCCAAGATATTTTAGCACCTTATATGGCCCACAATACATGGGACTTAGCTTCTTGAATTCCCCCAAAGATAAGGAACGTTTCTTTGGAAGAACTTGTATGGAAACCATGTCACCTTCTTTGAAAATGTGTTCTTTCCTTTGTTGATTGGTATATGCCTTTTGTCAATCCTTGGCGGCTTGAATATCTTGCCTTATAGTCTTCACTTGTTGTTGATCCATTTATTCCAGCATTTGCCTAGATGCTTCCACCTGTAGGATAAGATCCAAAAAATTTAATGGCGTAAGGAAAATTTTGCCTATATAGTGCTTGAAAAGGAGTCATTTGAATACTTTGATGGTATGATGCATTGTAGGAAAATTTAACTAAGAGTAGGTATTGGATCCACCGTTTGGGCTCCCTATTATAATAAGCTCTTAGTGTATATCTTCAATAACTTGGTTGACCCACTCTATTTGGCCATCAGTTTGGGAATGGTAAGCAGTACTGAAGCAGAGCTGCGTTCCTAGAGCTTTGAACAAGCTCTTCCAAAAGTTTGATGCGGAGAGAGAATTGCGATCTCGTTGATGATTCTCAAGGGTAATCCATGTAACTTGAAAATTTTAATGAAAAGCCCAGCGATATCAGAAACCTTGTAATTGGTTTTTACAAGAATAAGGTATGTAACTTTTGTTCTAGTCCATTGCCAAGTACGCCAAGGCCAAGATGCCAAGGTCCATGCCTTGGTAGCCGCCTTGATCTTAGATTATGTTGCTGTGCCATGTAATTTTTACAAGTTTTTCTTTCTACCAGAAATCAATAACATATATTAACAAGAGAAGATTTTCACTACTAGTTTTATTTACTTATGTTGTGTTCTATATCAACGTGCACTCTGATACCAAATGTAACATGCGTGCTCGAGCTTCTTCCTTGGTGGTACATTCTTAGTAGCCTATCAAGAGATGTCCTAGAAAACACCATCCGAGATTTGATGAAAACCCTTGGAGTTTGCTAACTAGGTTTGCTTGAGTCTAGCTCGTAGTGGAAGTTTCAACTGCTCCCACAAGGATGGACCTGGGTCTTTTTGGTCAAATCAACTACTAATGGTTGATTAGTGTCAATGGTTTGAGTATCCTCTCCTTATAGAATTTGCTACTTGAATTAGGCTTACGTTATGCTAGGCTCAAAGTGAATGGGAGACAAAGGAAATTGTGGCACTTTGATCCCTTCTGCCCATGGTTCTAAAGTGATGCAAGTTAGGCTTTCTGATCTCTAATGGTCTATAAAAAATTTATTTTTATTCCTTCTTAAAAAAGCTCTCAGCTCATCGACACCACCCAACCATAGGTCTAGATCCGTGGGGGGTCTATCCTCTCGCTTTCCTCAAGAGAGTTTTTTTAATTACATAATTACTTACACCTTAGGTTCAACATATTACAATGAACTTCTTTGAATTATCTCTTTATACAAATTCATTACACGCCTTTATTTCACAACAAAAAAATAGAGTAGAGCAATCCCTTCTCAATAGTATCTTTAAGAAAAATAACTTTTTACAATTTTTTCTGTTCTAACTAGAATTATGTCAACCTAAGGTATTATTCTTTCCAAGTTTAGTTCCTAAATTAGTATTGGAACTTTGAGGATACTATCCAAAATTTGAAGGGTAGTTGAGAGTTCATAAGAGCCTAAGGAATTTATGACTAGAGCCCCCTAGTATCCTCACATCCTCTTGTCAACGACTAGAATTCCCTATGATAAGACCTTTCGCGTCATGATTGGCCCATACTCACTAACACAAAACAAAAAAAAGAAAACCCCTTGGAGTAGATTTTATTCATGCTAGCCTTGGGGAGGTCTAGCTCCATCAAGAACACTGCCTCAATTGGCGTTCTGTGCTCACTGGAATACTGCCTCATTCTTGATGATCTATATTCGGTCATCCATCTCTTAGCCTAATGATTTTAGAAAAGATTAGTACCTAACTTACAATCACGAACATCTTAATTTGAATGCATTAAACATAAAATTTTAACAAATTTATTTACAAGACAAATATTTTCTTTCCAAAATCAATAATATCAAAGCAAAACTTAGCGTAAGTGGCAATACCTTCCAAGAGTCTTCTCAAAATTTCCCTTCCTCATGATCTAGTTTGGACTAAACAGGAATTCTATTCTTAAGAATAACTCCCTTGGAGTTTCATGGGTCCTTGTCTGCGATTTTAAAAAATCTTGGTTAGTTTTATACAAAAAGTATTCTTTCGACAATTCCATCTCAAGGTCTTTTATATACCGAGAATTAGTGTCCATGATTATCCATGAGAGGTTTGGTTAGATCAATACAAATAAAAAATATTAAGTCTTGTAGGGACGTAGTACCTTCCTTGTACTCTCCTTGGTTCATCGTGTACAGACCCAAGTTACCCCTTGGAATTTTTTGTTAAGAATTCCTTTAAAAAGATTTTATGCAGGAAATGAATAAAATATTGAATGCAACTTTTTGTTGTCAATTCATGGGATGATGGCTTACAAGCTACCTTTATTATAAAAATAAAGTACATGGGTATCCATGATGAGTGCTTGGTTGATGGTATTTATAGCTTCATTTGTAATTCTAGTACTCGTCATTCCGGTTGTAGTGATTGTGTCTGCAGCATTATTGGTAGCTGCTGCCTCTGCGACCTTCATGACTTTTTTCTTCAGGGCCATGGTCTTTAATCATGAGATCGTAGAGGGGATTTTTTTCAAGAGAGCTTGGGGTTGTCACAATTGGATTGATGGGAATCGGATTGATGGGGGTTGGCAATCACTAGGAATTTAGAAAAATCCAGAAGAGTCTTGATTCCACAGGGAAGTGGGACAAAAGGGATGACAATTCAATTCCAAGAGCCCACACGATATCCTCCTTGTCTTCATGACAAGAATTCTCATCCTTGTGTGTCTCTTGTCCCATTCCCTCTTGATCTACACTCTTGAGAAGAGTCTCTCCTCTGTTGTTCATGCTGCCCCCTAGTGGCTCCTCATGCCTTGTATTTATGGTTAAATTGAAGAAGAAGGGTTGTGGCCAAGAAGAGGATCTCTTCATGGAGGGTATCTTGGCAAATCAGCAATTTGGAAGCTTTCAAGAAGCAATCTGATGCTGGTGGTGAATTGATCTTTGAGATCTAGAGAGGATTCTAGAGATATCGTGATTGATTTGCCTGGCTCTCGGATGATGTTGCTTTAATCTAAGCCTCTCGTCGAACCAAGAAGAAAAGGCTTTTTCTTTAGCAATCAGGGACTCCAAATTTGGGAAAAATCCTGCACAATTTTTTTGATAAAAGAAGGGGGGGACAGCTTATTTGTCATCATTTTACTCTTCTTCTTCTTTTTAATAAAGCTTTTAAGCTTTAAATCTTAAAACTTTAAAAACTTGCCTTGCTTTGCTAAGTTTTAAATGGGTTTGATCAATTTTGACTTATGGTCTATGACTCACGTTCACATGGTGACTTGCGTGAAGGATGACTATAGTTCCTATCAACCCGAGAAAGTGTTGTGTTATGAACCTCAAACTATTTTGCTCAAGACTTCCTCTATTCAATGGTCTAGAATTCTTCAGATCTAATTTACAAGAAGTCAAGAAGATTGAAAATAAAGTCGAAATATCACACTTATGGCCATAAAGCCTAAGACTTTTTGATCATCTTGACAACCAAATCTTTATCTATAGTCAGAGTGCAATATTTCATGAGCTAAATATATTTCCTCCTTAGCCACCTCTCATTCTTAGTCTCTCACCCTCTATTCAATTGCAGTACTCAAATCAACCACATCTCTCTTCTCATCCACCACTGATTACCACAATGATGGTCTCCACGTGTCACAATTATCTCCTAGAGTTAAAATCCCATCCACTACCAACTTATCAACAAAGAGCACATGTGACCAACCTCTTATATGTGGAAAAAATAGTTTAATACTTCAGTTTCAAAGGTTCAACAGCCACCAAAGCAAAGGTTATCCCCACAAATAAGAGAAGAACATCTCATAGCCTACATGAAAATGTGGATATAGCAACCAACGCCTATAGTAAAAATAGCACCTAAAACATCAGAGCTTTCTCCTCTTCATTCTCTTAACCCTCATCATGATCTTCACCATCCTAAATACTTATCCATTCCCTCAACTCCCTCCATAGATAGCTCCCACATGGTGCTATTTTATGTAGGCCAAAAATGACCTACTCCTACTATGCCATTAGGTCTTTCACTACCTCTCCATTACTTCTTGAAGCATAATAATGCTCCCCCACAAGCTAGAACCTCTTCAATCTTTCCATCTTATCTCATGGATAGTCTAGAAATGGAGCCTTATAGAGTAGTCCCAACATGACACGTAGCAACTAGACTTCTATCTACTAATACAAGCATCTTATTTTCAACTCCTAAGAAACCATATTCACTGTCTTTAGCCCTTGGAACATCCATATTTAGCTCTTGGAGCATCCATTTCAAAACTAACAAGTAATTTGAGAAGCAAGGAATCATAATCATCTACAAGAGTTCTCTGAAGATCTACCCACATATTTGCAATGTCTTCCACCAATAGTATCACACCTCTTGCTACTCTCATTGTTGTCACAAGCATCCATCCTCCTCCACCATACCATTGTCAAATCCTATAACTTTTATAAAGAAGAAGTGATCTCCATTTCTACTCCATCCTTCAAGAGCTTGGATGATCTTTCAATCCAACCAAAAATTGTAGTTGGTCAAGCAAGAGATTCAGTCCATGCTAGCATACCTAGGCCATGATAATTCCCTTGCGTCACTCAAGCTCTTCAAAGAAATGAATCTCATAATTGGCAAGGTGCCATGTTTGAAGAATACAAGGATCTACTTCAAAATCACACTTGGACCTTGGTTCCTCTCCCTCCCGGATAGCTAGTAATTAGTTTTGCAAATGGGTTCTTCACAACCTAATGATACAATCAGCAAGTACAATGCCCAATTAGTAGCTTGAGGTTTTGAAGAAATAGAAGGCTTGAATTATGGAAGTACCTTCTCTCCAATGTTATCCATGGCATCTTTATGGTTACTTGTTTCCATGGCAGATCCAATAGTTTAGGAGATTGAACAAAGACCAAGAAATTGGAACAAAAACTGTCAGAATAAGGGAAACTTCCAAGGTTATGCAAAAAGAGCCCAAGAGGATAGTACCAACCAACAAAAATGAAGAAAGCCAAATCAAATGGAGTGGGAAACTCTATACCCACAGGAAAGAGCAATGAGGCTCCAAGGTGCTTCTATTGTTGTAAGGAACCATGACCTTTTAAGAGGGAGTGCCCGAAGCTTGACCAAGGTCAATTTCGTGAGCAAAGCCAAGATGCTAGGGGAAAGGTTGCTGGAATAAACCTAAAGGAGGTCAGTAAATGATAAAGATCCTACAATGGAATCCGATATGGAAAGAGATAGAGTACATGCCACTCTCAATAAGAAGGGTCCAAATAGCCAATTCTCAGTAGTTCAAACACTAGTAAATTATCAAGGTAAACCCTTTCAAATTTTAATTGATTGTGGAAGTACCCACTCTTTCGTATCACCAAAATATGTGAAAAGGCTAGGCATAAACATTACTCTTGCACCTAGTTTGCTTGTGGAATTAGCAAATGGCAAAGAAGTTCTATCAACACAACAAATTAGCAAGGTCGAATTTTGGGTGGCAATTCTTCCAAAATGAACTTCCGAATTATGAACCTCATGGCTTATGAATGCCTGCTAGGAATGGATTGGTTAATTCCAAATAATGCCCATATCCATTACGAAAAGGGCCAAATCACATTTCAAAACTCAAAGGGAGAATAAGTAACCACTTAGGGAGAAGTAAGGAACCCTAAGGTTCAGCTGGCTAAAGCTTCCCGAATAACAAAAGGGCTAAAAAAAGAATTATGAAGGCTCAACATAGATCATAACATTTATGTTCTCATGCAAGGTAACACAATCATCATCCTAGGACTTTAGTTGATTGATATTCTCATCCTAGCTGTTAGGGCTCGGATTCCACATTATATTTGATATTTTATACCTTAGTATTTGTGTGCATGTAGGCTTGAAGCCTCAGCATATGTAAAGTAGCATTTATCTTTCATGTGAGGTTTCAGTTGAAATACAGACACATGTCCTGGTGATCAAGCAATTGTGTCTTTTGAAATCGGATATAGTGCAAAAAACATGGATATGTCAAGACAACACCAAATTCTTGTCGTTGATGTCTGATTCTGATAACATATGCTTGTTTCTTGAATATTGGTGCAGTCTACTTCAAGTTATTTGATTAGGAATGGCTATGTTGGTGTAAATCTGTGTGGTAATTTTCAAGACAACAATTCTACGCTGATGAATATGATATGTATCTCATGTCTATGCATTTCTCCTAAATATTATGTGTGTTTAATGGCTGTGAATTTTTTCAAGAAGTTTCCTACAGCAATAGGACTGTTTTGGCAAACTGGTGTGTCATGTGTTTCTGTTATGTCTCTGTGGAGGCATAACACTTTGGCGATCCTGCTAGTTTTATGGGAAAATTTCTCATGATTTAGGCATCATGCTACCTCGAATCAATTTTTTCATAACAAAAGTTTCAAGATCTTTCAAGAATTCAAGGCGTTTTTGCATTTTCAGCCATGTTTCTGCACTTCTACAAGTTGCACATATTAGGATATCCCCACATAAGAAATACCATGCAATCAAATTGTTTAAAGGAGGATATCTTGAAGTTCTTGTTCTTCAAGAATTCACTCTCTTTAAAAGTTCTCAATGCTGTGGATTCGAGGTAAATTATGCAGGTTTTATCCTTCTTCTTGAAGATCTTGTTTGCAATTCAAGCTGAAATTTTAGATCTATGATTATTTTGGGAGTTTCAAGATGGTTTCAGCATATCAAGATGTTTGAATGATATATTCATAGAGAAAGAAGGTTATGAAGCTCAAAGATGGGAAATACAGATTTGCACTTTTTAGGATAGCATATTGTTATGGACAATCATGCTCTATACCTAAATGGGCTATAATATTCATGAGACAATGTATGCCTAGAGCCAATTATGATGTCTACTGTAAGTATAAATGGCATTCCTCAAAATTATATGTAATTTATGGTTGTTCTTTTATTCAAAAAGTGGTATGCTGCATTATGGATATTTCAAGAGACCTCAGACTCATAATTGCTAGTGCAAGAATGGAGAAATCTCAAGATGTCTTGAATTTTTTGGTATAACCAAAATTGTAGGGAGTTTCAGGTAATTATCTAAAATATAGAAATTTTAAGCAGTTACCTAAATTGCAAAAATTTATGGCTGGTTACTTGAATTATTGCAGGATGGAAATGACAAGCATAACCTAAATTGCAGTAAATATTGGAGATAACTTGATAAACTTGAGAAGTCTGGTCACTAAAGGAGTTTTCAAGAATTTTCAAGAAGTACCGATAAAGGAGTAGTTCAGGCAGCCTAAACTGCTAGAATTGCAGAAGTAACCCGAGTATTATAGAGGCTGAAGACCTATTACTCCATTGTAGAAGGAGGTTGGATCAAAGCAAAGAAAATTCTTTTTTAAACTCTAAAAATGCTTCATTATGGGTAAATCCAAGAAGAAGGAAAAGAGATGCAACGTCTGCTTTGAGCATGGGTATAGTTCCAAATGTTGTCCATATGTCCATGAGTCCTGTGACACTGGGAAGTCTTGTAAATATTTCTACATGTTTGATCTATGTTTTTTTGGCAAATTTTAGACACATCCCATGCTCAAAACTCCGCTCTCATTGGCGACCATGGGATAGGGCAACTCAGCCCGTCGAATCCCACAACAGATCTGCACAAAACAACCAAAGGAAGCATCAAGCTGATACAAAATAGATATATACTTAAAACACAGCACAATGCTCACCCTACCCCCTAACAAAACCAAGGCATGAAATCCACAAGGAGTAGGCCTAGCATAATCTGATAGAAGGTTCGAAGCAATTCACTAACCGACTGCTCCAACACGGCCAAACTAAAAAGAACTATCAAAGAGGTTGCCCTAAGTAGTGGTCTGAACTAACTACCTAACTAAGGACAACACAACCAGGAGCTCCTACTAGGCGAGGACTCCTATAGCCTGATCAAGAAGTATTTTCTTTTAGTGCATTTCTTCTTTGAGGTGTTTGTTTCATACTCGGGCATGTAAAAAGGAGGGAGCTGAGCATAGTGACCCAAGGAGAACAGGGCATCGGCCTCAGGTCATGTCTCAGTACCCAAGAACCTACCAAGCCCTCGCAAGGCGACACTTAATCCTTTTTTGATGCTCACTTTTATTTTCACTCCAACCTTCCTTAATTTCTTCTTTTCCAGTAAGACGCCACCCCTGGGAAGACAAGGCATCGGCCTCGGGTCTGACTCGTCCCCAGGTACCTACCAGGCCTTCACAAGGCGATGATCAACTGCTTATAAATTTTCCTTTCTTTTCTTTTCTGTTTTCATAGATTGTTAAAAGCCCTTTTTACACACCTTTGTATATATTTATTTTTTAAAAGAATTCAAGGTTTGTTTTCCTCTATCATCATCATTTTCCTTCAGCAGGCTTCTCTAATTGCCTCACAACTAACAAGAACTCCTAGAACGGCCGCCTAGTAGGCTAGTAGAATAGGGTAACTAGGACACCTTCTAAAATAGGTCCTTTGATGTCTGGCAATGTCTTTACAGGAGGCAACGACTACTCAAACCTCCCTCAAACATACCTAACCTAAACCTGGGACTTCATGTCTTGGACGGCGGTCCCCAACAAGAAAAGAAAATCCCCTTACAAGTACACAGACACATATAGCAAAAAAACACGGTACTCATAAAGGAGAGATATCACCTGGATAGGGCCACGAGAAGCTTCCACGCAACAAATGCTCCTTCCAAGCTCTTCTTCAAACCTATCTAGCACAAGAACTAATACAAGAAACCATTAACTGCACCCGTACTAAACATACGACTGGCCCTCTTGGCCTAATGAAATCTGGACATAATATCCAAAGCAGCTAGCCTTCCTAGCTTAAAACTAGATAGGTCATTTTAGTCCATGTAATACTGATGTCCTTGGCATATACATCACACCCTATCAGACTACCCAGAGTGCCAAGGATAGCACATCATAGGTCGACTAACCCCATGCTACTCATGCAAGTTAGCTAAAAGCTTGATCTTGCATTTTTTTTAATCTTAGGTTTTTGCAGAGCTACAAGTCCAAGCCTTTCCACAAATAACTCATCAATAAGACCGATCCCTTCTTGGGCACTATGAGCTGAATGAACGGCCTCAGTGGGCTCGCATGTCCCACATTTATTGTCATCCAAATAAACTGGTCGTTCAAGCATCTGAGTGGCTCCTTTGGTAGAAAGAATCATAGCTTTGTACTCATTTGAACCTCCCCTATTTGGGTTTTCACATAAATCTTTGCTTCGACCCAAACTAGGTAGAGCTTCAAGCCTAGGTACATCACATGGGTGTATCCCAAGGTAGTATATATTGTTAAATGTATATCCAATCTTATCCTCTTGGGGGTTCGACAAAATATATCCAGATGGTATCCTTGGCCTTACATCCGACACTCCTGCCATACTTTTGGAGGTTTTGGGTTTCCAAACCCATCTCACATTTCCCTTCATATTCTTGCATTCCCTCAATTTGCTGCACTGGTCTAACGAACTCAATGTAAACTTATCCCTATGGCCAAATGGTCTCACATCCTTATGACCTTTGTGAAGCACAAGTGGACTTTTAGCATTTTGCATCCTCTTTACAAAAGATGTCTTTACTTGTTTACGTCCATACTGCAAATTTTTCCCCATAAGAACCATGCTTTCACTGAAGGGAACAACATCCACCCGGAAGCATGATTCTGACACCAAAGGTCTCTCAAGAGCCTTACCAGCAAAAAAATTAGAACCACACATAGGATTCTTATCAACACTCATAGGCCCACTGGTTCTATCCATGTTGCTATCACAACTACCTCTCGTGGAAGTGTTGCAAGCCCTAATGGGACTTACATGGCTTGGAACCTTTTCACTGAGAGGCATGCCATTACTACTCATAGGATGGCCATTTTCTACTTTGAGATTTTGGCCACCAAGGTTCCCCTCATAGGTTGCCTTGATATGACCCTCATAATCAATGGCATGCATTTTTGCTTCCCTTAACGACCTAGGATTCCACAATTCCACTTGGATTTGCGTATTAATCTCTAAGCCATTTAGAAAGAGCTCACATAGCACATCATGTGGTAGTGCACTGGCTCTTCTTGGCCAAAACCTAAGAGTACTATCAAAGGCTCTAGCATACTCTTTAACAGAAGGATAAGAATCCTGTCTAAACTGCATAAGCTACCCTAAGACCTGAATCATAGGGAGCTTCTTTTCATACTCATCTAGAAATCTATCACAAGACTCCTCAAATGATTTGATCTTGGGAGGCTCCAGTACCATTTCCTTGTCTCTCCCTTTAGAGTACTTGGGAATATGAACATCCGATGTATATCATCGAACCCACTTGCAATGCAAGTTAGGCCATATTCTCTTAAATGAATCATCGGATCCTCATTTGGCAACCCATAAAACATTGGGAGATCCCTATAAAGAGGAGGACATTTAGTCCTCCCTTTTGGGATCAACACTGGGTCATTAAAATCTTCATATTCATCATGATCTGGGTCCAACCTCTTCGGATCTTTAACCTCTTCCATCCCCACCCTTTCCGATGTAGGGGGGTTAATATCCTCATTGACATCCCTTTCTACCAACTCACTGAGTGGTCTAGAGAGTCCTATAAATTTCAACATGTCATTTTGATCCCCTCTTAGAGGATCTTCCATACCTTTTCCTTTAAAAGGAAAGTCCATAACGGGTTTATATAAGAGCTTTTGGTCCTTATCCAAAGCAGATTTATCATTACCACGTCTTAAAACTTGGGAACCGTGCCTTTTAAGCAACGGTTTTCCCTTGACAGCTAGGGCTTCTAACATCCTTGTGATGCCTACTATGTCGTCATGGTGGCCCATTACACGAGATGTTTAGCATGATATTCCATTGTATATCAACACTTTCCCATGGCATTATGGCTTTAGCATGATGACTTGCTGATGCCATAACTACCCTAGTTTCCAACATGCTTGTTTTATGCCCTCTAGGTTGATGGATGGTTAAACATGATTTCTCTTGGGTAGAGACCACACCAAGGCAAATCTCGGCCCATGCCATCGTATTAGAGGATGGGGTAACCACTAATTGGCTACTTTTTTCATCACATAAATTATCTTCTACAGAGGACTCATGCTCTACATAACTAATTAAGTCCATTAGTAAGTTTTGTATGGGGAAAGCCAAGTTTTTACATCCTTGAACAAACCCCATTTTATGGATAATTTAGGGTCCCTTGAAACCCTAGATTCAAAAACTGCCACTTATAAGGAGCTCTCGGCAGACGCACCACTGATGGGACCTGAAATGGGCCGGCACTGGCTATGGCACTAGCCGGACCTCATACTCATGACAGACAAACACCCCCTCACAGCCTCCCGGACTAGGAGTGTCAATCTAATGCTAAAGGACAAACTGCCCTAAAGCCTAATTCATGCGTTTATAGTTTCATCATTTTGTAGTCCAACATTTCCCTTTTTTATAAACTCCTCAGAGGGAGAACCCATACACATTGGCAATGCCACGATTACATACATGGAGGCAACCTCTTGGTAGAAACACCGCGGCCCCACTGCAGCTCTCCTACATCGCAGGGATTGGCCCCTTGATGCGCTGCTAAAACTTATAACACAAACAAACACAAACTCCTCTCTTTTATATTTCGAATCCAGGAGATATACCATGTGTCCTTACTTAGCAGTCCCTTAGGAAACCGACCCTCTATCCTACGGCAAGGAATAACCTCACACTCTCAATCGTGGGTCAAAGTCCTAAGAAAACAATTGCTATGCAGTCCAGGAGCTTTTTCGTTGATACCATGAACCATGCATAGTGCAAAATGAATGGCTTAGTGCACAAACAGAAGAAAATCAGCATTGTGCATCGTGCGAAACAATTCTTTTCATGATTTCCATGCTAGCATTTGTATAATGCAAAGAGGAAAGACACCGGGCCTTATGCTCATGCTGCCTTCCCCTTTATTTTAAAACAACAACCTATAGGCATGGTGCAATATATAAAACCAGATTTTAATTTATATTTTGATGCTCAACCTCCCCTCTCACCCTACTGTTTAATGTTTTGCATTCATTAATAGGTGAAAATGTCATTTTATGTGTATTTCTTTACAAAGAAAGCGATAAACATGGACGGAAACATGGAAACGAGGGTAAACACACGTGCAATTTTTTGGAATTTTTCTTTTACCGTTTCCTAAATTTCTCCCATTTAAAACCCATTTTTCACCATTTTTTGGTATTTTTCCTCTATTTTCTTCAATAAAAAATGACTAGAAATTAGGATTGATTGTGGGCAAAAGTGAAAGAGGTCATCCACCTATTGTGAAGGCATTGGCAAAAGCATGTGGATAGAAGGTAAAAGAAAGGCCGAGATTGCTTCCTTATGCTTTGTGCGGGCTGACAGAACAACTCATAGTGTTGTTACAAGATATATGCTTGCTAAATTGATGTATGGTCAAAAACCTATCATGTTGATAGAAGTGACGACAATCACATGGATTGTGCTACCTTGGGAAGAGGAGTTGAATCGAGAGGAGTTGTTAGATTCAATGGTATCCGTAAAAATTTCTCTTTAGCAACCAAGAAGGGTTCTAGTTCAAGACTGGATAGAGCATGGGAATAGTTGAGTTCTTTTGAGAATGTCCTTGATGATGCTTATAAATGGCATGATGACCATGAAGGCCAAAAGGTTAAGTCTTGCTCAAGTTTGGAGAAGGTTTAGAGATTGCTCAGAGCAGTTGAGAAGCTCAAGGATAAGTATTATGATGTTTTGGATTCGAATCAGGATTCAAGTTCAGGTGATGATGATGATTGCTGTCATTTATCTATGGTTTTGCCAAAGATTAAGGCTGAGGAAGTCAAAGAGGACAAGAGCCAAAGAAGCCACGAATCCTCCAGTGCCCCAAACCCAACACAGGAGCTTATCAATGGGAGAGTGGAGCATCACACACCTTGTATTGACAACTTGAAGTTATTTGCCATATTTTGGTCTTTAGCATACTGCCATAATCAATCTCAAATTAGCTAACTAATGAAGTTATCATCAAGAAAGTTGATCAGTTTGCTGATCAAGAAGATCAATTACATATTCAAGAAGATGTTGTTGTCATGGATGGAAAGCATGAGGCTAATGTTTTTCTCAATAAGGATGCTATTGTGGATGATTTTCTTGGTTCTCTTACTGGTTTTGAGGAAGATTATGCAGCCAAGGAGTCAAATTTCATTGAAGAGGATTTACAAGTACTTGAAATGCCACTACCTGTAGTACAAAATCCATCATTTCAAGATGTATTTTTGTAGGATACATATATTTACAGCATGTTGAATACTATTCCAAGTCATATCACTATTCAGCTTGAAAAAATTCAACGAGTTACTACTGTTGTAAACTCTTAGGACAACAAGCTATTAGTTTTCAGCAAGTTTTCAGGCAGCAAATGAGTTGTTTTCAGCAATGTCTAGGTTTACAACAACAGGCTAAAAATCACGAATTTCAGATATTATTTGTGTGGTTTCCATGATGATCTAAATGAGTTATGCTTTATGAATAAATCTTCAATTGAGATGATTCAATGGCTTTCTTCTAAGTTGGAAAAGGAGAGGAATGCAATAGAAATTGCAGCAATTAAAGTTTTATCTGCCATTAATCGGCTTCAAGAAGAGAAAGCATTGCTTCAACAGGAGGATTCTCATGTCAAGAATGTAATGGATTTGCAAGTTTCTCATTGTTCAGAGGTTATTGATGCTCTCTCTTCCTCCACCCTCAAAACTGCATACGAGAGAGAGAGAGAGAGAGAGAGAGAGAGAGAGAGAGAGAGAGAGAGAGAGAGAGAGAGAGAGAGAGAGAGAGAGAGAGAGAGAGAGAGAGAGAGAGAGAGAGAGAGAGAATGTGAGAAAGAATGGACACAAAAGAGAGAATGTAACTAAATTGCCCCCCTGATTGAACATTATACATATGTTAATATAGGGATAATGCACCCTTTCACACCACAATAAGATGGGTTTACATTGGGGAACGTGGAATGCCCTTTTAGCCCTTAACACTTGGCATGCATAAGGGAACAATTGTTTACAATTGAGAACCCATTCTTCCCTTGATTGAATGTCAAAACCTTATCCCTCTATTTATAAATTATATTTGATTACAAAGAGTGAATAATAATGAATAACAAAGATAACAATATTGGCTTGGCATTTGATTCACCAAAAGAGTCTTCCTAAAGCTTGTCCAAGCTCGTGCTTCTTGTAGGCTCTATGTCTATAGGTGGTACATCCGGTCTTCTCTTTGCCTGGTATGCCCCCTTTGGATCACTTTGTCCTTGTAGAAATAATCCTCTCCAATCTACTTCACAAATACACCTTCTAATGTCCATGCCTTGGAACTTTATCTTCATTGACTTCTTACTTTGAATTATGTAGCTTTAGTCTTCTTTTGAATAAACTTGATGATTGCATTTAAAGATGATAATAACATATTGAAGGGGATGGGTTATCAAGGGTAACATGATAGATTGTGGGGATGGTAGCTATGTGAATGGGGCTGATTTATATATATGAGAATTGATTTATTGAGGTGATTAAGGTAATATGTATGTGCATCATAGGTTTTATTTATGTTAATGTTGTATTGTTATGACCTTGCTCATAGAGAAATCAGAGGCAAAGGTTAAAGACAAAGGCAGTGCATATGATGACATGGCAAATAGCATGACGTTAATGTTCACATGCATGTTGAGGTTGATGTGTGGATGATAACCAATTACGATGCATTGATGCTGATGATGATGGTGAAGTACTGATGGGTCGGTGGATGGAGCTCTAGTGTGGCTGGTTGTCGAGGCAGGTGTGGCTTTATGCTGTAATGACACGGTGGATGATAGGTTGTCATGGAAGATGGGGCGGGTAGGGATTATCATCATAAGATCTACTAGTGTCAACATGAACGTTAGCGATTGGCTAAGTAATAGGGCATTGGGATGTAGGTGGTTTGTTGATGCTGATGGGTTGACGAGGTTGTCATTCATGGGTGATGGGGATGGTTGTGTTGAATATTGGATCAGAGACTCTTAGTAAGCACTACAAGGATATAGGGGAATAACGATGGTCATTTGTGATGAAAATTAGCGGCGTTGCTATTTGTGTCGCAATGCAAATAGCGACAATACTCAGACGAAAAAAAAGCGGGCTGAAACCCGAGCACGACATTTTGTGCAAAAGAGCGAAAGAGAGAGAAAATTACATTGTGTGTTTGGGAGGGAGAGGGAGAGAGAGAGAGAGAAAGAGGGAGAAGGAGAGCTTCTCATCGCTGCCACCGTCATTCGCAAAGAAGAGGAGGAAGTGCATGAACGGCAAAGAGGAGCCGCTGAATCCATCCTCGGGCCTTTGCAGTGAGTGCATTGCTTCCTCTTTGTTTGTTTTTGTTTTTCTCCTTTTCTTTTGTTTGTTTTAATTAAAAATGATGTGTATTGAGGGAGAAAGGGAGGAAATAAGAGAGGTAGAGAAAATGAGAGAGGGAGAGGAAGAGAGAAAAAGAAAGAAAGAACGAGAGAGAGAGGGAATAAACATGAAACATAATAAAGAAAGAGAGAGAGGGAGAGAGAGAGAGGAGAAGGAATGGATGAAAAACAAAGAGAGGATAAGATTTTGTTCTTTAATTTCTTCTTTTCTTGTTTGTAGTAGTAGTATTAGTAGTAGTAGAGAGAGAAAGAGATGTTTTGTGAAAGGTGCACCTTGGGTGTGTTTGACGCTTTGGGAAGGCAAGTAGCAGTAGCAGTAGCAGTAGCAGTAGCAGTAGCAGTAGCAGTAGCAGTAGCAGTAGCAGCAGCAGTAGCAGCAGCAATAGTAGCAATAGCAGTAATAGTAGTAGTAGTAGTAGTAGTAGTAGTAGTAGTAGCAGTAGTAGCAGTAGTAGCAGTAGTAGTAGTAGTAGTAGTAGTAGTAGCAGTAGTAGCAGTAGTAGCAGCAATAGTAGCAGTAGTAGTAGTAGTAGTAGTAGTAGCAGCAGTAGTAATAGTAGTAGTAGTAGTAGTAGTAGTAGTAGTAGTAGTAGTAGCAGCAATAGTAGTAGTAGTAGTAGTAGTAGTAGTAGTAGTAGTAGTAGCAGTAATAGTAGCAGCAATAGTAGTAGTAGTAGTAGTAGCAGTAGTAGCAGTAGTAGCAGTAGTAGCAGTAGTAGCAGTAGTAGCAGTAGTAGCAGTAGTAGCAGTAGTAGCAGTAGTAGCAGTAGAAGAGAGAGGTTTTGTTAAAGGTGCACCTTGGGTGTGTTCGGCACTTCGGGAAGGCGAGTAGTAGTAGTAGTAGTAGTAGTAGTAGAGAGAGGTTTTGTTAAAGGTGCACCTTGGGTGTGTTCGGCACTTCGGGAAGGCGAGTAGTGGTGGTGGTGGTGGTGGTGGTGGTGGCGGTGGTAGAGAGAGAGAGAGAGAGAGAGAGAGAGAGATTAGACCTAGAGGTGAACGGATGGTTTTATTAACATTCTTTGCGCTACCTCCTCCTACGCTCTACATATCAAGTTGCACACAAAGGAAAAAAGGTGGCGAGGTTCGGTGCAATACCATGGTGTCGTGATGTTATAAGGACACAGTGTGAAAAAGTATGGAATGCATCATCATCCAACTTCTCTATTGATCTAGAGAGTCAATGTGATTTGAGCCATTAGTACTAGTGTGAGTTGCATGGATTATCCAAAAATACTAAATTTTTGGATAATTTTAGTCTATTTTTTATCTTATTTATTGTAAAAATACAAAAAAGTTAGAAAAAGCTTCTAGATTAGGATGGCATGCAAAAAGCTAGTTGCTTTTTCAGCCAATTAGGATATTTTTCATAAAAAAGAAAAATTGACAAAATTATGTGCGTCGTGATCGCTGTAAACAAGCTGAAAACTGCAGATTGAACTGAAAGAAGAAGGAGTGATCTGGGAGATCTGTGACCAGGTGTCCTGGCATTTTACCCCCCTTTCGGAGCCAACAGAGCCATCAGATTTGGGTTTTGTGCAGCAGAGAAAGAGCTGATTTTTCTGATCCACGTTTTTGGTCTACGAATGAGCTCCAGGAGAACTAATGCCTGGAGATTGCTTCTGAGTAGTGAGAAGATTCCAGTTTCTTTCAATACATATTGATTCAATTCATTGTGATTTGTTTTTTCCGTTTTTACCACTTGGGTATTCTCTATCTTCTCTTCCATCTCCTATCTCTACTTCCTTCTACTTTTGATCCCTGGTGGATTCAACCTTTCGACAAAAACCCCTCTGACATTGGTGAACCTTGTCAAGATTGTGGGAGAGAAGGAAGGAGTCTCACTTGTAGCTTTCTTGCTTGCACAATGGGGGAATACACACACAGGTGGAGGCTGAAAACAGTTTTCCTCTTCTTAGTTGTGTAAGCCAAAAGAACTCTCTTACATAGAAATAGAAGAACCCTATACATGTCATGCCAACTCAACACGGCACCATAACATGACATGGCACCTCAACACCATACGGATAGCTCAACACAACACGGAGGCCGACATGGCATGGTAATATGACATGGCACGGCACTGGGGAAACTCAAGAGTCCACCATGTTATATCCCTCCAATTGGCAAGGAATCCATCATATCACTTGATATTTCTTGGTGCTCACGCAAGGACGCACTCCTGAAACCCTTCACAGTAACACAACACCCCACTCACCTCTCGCCCCACACTGACATTAGGATCATATTTCCATCTACAAACACAATCTCACTATTGTTTCACTCCACCATTATCAAGTTCCAATTGCAATATATCATTTGTCTACATGACGAGCTTATCTCTTATCAAGTCTATCATGAAGCAAACAATGGCAATCAACTTGTCATCAAGATATCCATCAACCAAAGCCTAAAGATCATCATCAATGATGTACTCATATGAACATGTGCTTAGAGAATATATAAGAAGACAATATCTAGATATTTAAGAGAACTAGATAAGATAGATCTAGAATATGTGAAGGCTACTTCACTAAGAGAACCTACCATATCCACACCTTTATTGTATCTATATATGTACTCTCACCAATTTCAATATAAGTGTGTAAGTAAGTGAGCATTACAAGTGTGTGGTTTATTCTCCATCTCATTGTCTCATTGCCTCTCTCTGTTTCTCTCACCATCACTTTCACTACGTCAATGGCATAAAAAGTGAATACACAATGGGGTTGGGGGGGTTGCAATTTGAAATTTTCTTCATTGTATGAGAAGTACTATTTTTAAAGCACTCCATTGAGCAATACCTATGGTACTAGCATCCTCAAATACTTGATGTAATTTGTTTGTGAAATGTCACATTATGTTAAGCAAATAAGATTGCTTTCAAATGATGAGTCTAATATATTTCAATAGAAGGTTTAATATTAAGTGAGCTCATAAGAACAATGGTATGAAGGCGAATAGAAGTGCAATTTTGCTTTTCTACATAGATTGTGTTGCATTGATAAATAACCATCATCCATCTTTTGCCAAGAACATATGTTGTTAGTGATGTTTTCGATCAAGCAACCATTGGAACATTAGTAAACTAGCATAGTTTTAATGAGTCATCAATCAAGCTACTGCTAAAACGTTAATACTGAAATGTAGCACACAAGTGAAAGCGAGTGAGAGAGGGACACACCATATGTGGAAACTATAACAGTCACAATGTGTGACCAGCCTTCCCTTATTCAATAATCACTAAAATAATAAAAAATGAAGTGACAATCATGGGTGTTGGCCATCTACAATGTACAAGTGTGCGGTCATCACGGTTGTGAAGTTTATAGGGAAGCATAGGCACATGCCTCTAACAACCTCCCCGAACATACAGTGAGGAGGGAATAAGAAAAAGTGACAAAGTACAAATGTATATAAAAAACAATAGGACAAGGAATAGACGTCATCTCATCCTATGCCCATCATCTTCCTAAGGAAGGAAAAATAAAAAATATTTTACTCAACAAACTTGACGTCTACCACCTCCTTGTTAAAGTGATAATGCACCTCAATGTGCTTTTTCTTCTCAAGGAAGACCGGACCGACTGAATAGCACTAATAGAATCCAAATGCAATGTAAGAGTAACAATAATACCAAGGTCTGCCCAGTAGATGACCTAACCATGGATACTTCTTGCAAGCCTCAATGGCTGCAACATATTCTGTTTAAGTAGTAGATAAGGCCATGCATTTCTACACTTTGGACATCCAAGAAATAACACCTTTAGGAAAAGTAAAAACATATCTAGAGGTGGACTTCCTATTATCTACATGTCCTATATAGTCAGATTTAGTGTAACTCATGTGATTGTAATATCCTGACCACCATAGCAAATGCTCGTATCTACAATGCCTTTTAGGTACCTCATGTTACCCTTCACGACATTCCAATGTCATTGGTTGGCTAGGTGTAGCCATATATTATACGCAGAACTCCCACTACAAATGCTATGTTAAGGTGAGTGGCTATCATGGCATACATCAAACTATCCATTGTGGATGCATAAGGGATCTTGGCTATCTCGTCCTCTACTTATCTGACTAAGGACAATCTGCCTAACTAACTTTCACATGAGAAGGTAAAGGACAACCAATAGGCTTAATATCCTATATATGAAACCACTTAAGGACCTTCTATATGTACTCCTTCTATGATAAGTAAAGGAGCCTCTTAGAGCAATCATGGATGATGTGCATCCTGAGGATATATGAGGCCTATCCTATGTCTTTCATCTCAAAGCTCTCCTTCAGCCGACCTTTCAAGGCAACCAAGTCATCATGAGCACTCCCATCAATCAACATATCATCCACATAGAGTACCAAAATCATAAGGTTGCCAACACGAGTCTTCTTCATATATAAACATGGATCCACATCATTGTAGGTATATTCCTGCGAATGCATAAAAGCATTAAACTTGTGGTACCATTCCTTATGTGCTTGTTTAAGGCCTTAAAGGCTCTTTCTTGACTTGCACACTAGATATTCCCTACCTTTTTTCTCAAAGCCCTTAGGCTACTACATATAGATCTCATTATACAAGTCCCCATGTAAGAAAGTTGTATTGACATCCATTTGATAGAGGTCTAGATCTAGTTGTGCAACCAAAGCCAATACCGAGTGTGGGGTAGTCATCTTGGCTATAGGAGAGAAGATTTCATCAGAATCATTACCATGCTTCTACTTAAAATCCTAATCAATCTTGCCTTATACACTGGCCTGGGGCATCCATGAATACTCTTCAACTTGTACACCCACTTACATGGCAAAGCATGCTTTCTAGTAGGCAAAGGAACCAAATCCCAAGTATGATTTTTCTGCAATGAGTCATATTCTGGCTACATAGCTCGCTTCTAAGAGTGACTATCACCTTTACGCATGGCCTCCTCATATTAAATAAGGGACTCACCAAAATTCATTACCATAATATAATCCACGGAGGGCTTAAACCGATCAAGTTTACATCTATCTGTAGTAGACTATCTCAAAACAAGTTGTTGGATATATACATCCTATCCAATATCATAATCACAAGCCACTAGAACATCAACTACAGGCTATCTAGCTGGTTGCATGATAACATGAGGCTCCTCTTGAAATATCACCATGCATACCTCAACTACATGCTCAAGTTGCTTATGCATCTTCTTCTTGTGAAAAATAACATCATGGCTACAAATGACCTTCCTAGTTTGTGAATCGCATAGGCAATAGCCCATCTCACCTGCATTTTCATAACCAAGAAAAATGCATTTCATTGATTTAGGATCCAGTTTATTGCATTTGTCCTTGGGAACCTGGCAAAAAGCTTCACATCCAAAGACAAGCAAATGAGTATATGATGGAGGTTTTCTAAACCATACCTCATTTAAACCTAACAACCAATAGCAGTGCATAGAAAACTATTTATTAAGTATACAATAGTAGTAACTGTCTCAATTCACGAATGTTATAGTAAGCCTGGCTGGCTAAGCATAATATGTACTCTCTTTTGAATCGTCTTATTCATGAGCTTTGCAACACCATTATAGGGTGGGTGTAGCGGGTGGTCAACTAATGCCTAATACCCTACTCATTGCAAAACTGCTTAAATGCTTTAGAGACGTATTTACTCCCATTATCTGACCTTATAAATTTTAACTTATAACTAGATTGGTTCTCAACAAGAGCAAGCCAACACTAAAAGGTAGCCAATACATCCCATTTTTGCTTTATGGGATATGCCTAGACCTTATGCGAATAGTCATCAAGGAAATTCGTAATGTACTTCATGACACCTAGCGATTGGCAGGACATGGGACCATATACATCAAAATGAATAAGAGCCACAGGCTCACCCATATGCACAATGCCAGACTTCTTATGAGAACTACGTGTCTGCTTGCCATAAAGACAATGATCACGTGAAATAAAAAATTTGTAGTCAAGGGACAAAAGGTACTACAAATGAGAAATCATTTTCATTCAACAATGCCATAAAGATACATGTTATATATTAGCCACATCCAAAACATGGTCAATGGACCTAGATACAAGTAAGGATAGAGGCTACCAACCTTGGCACCTCGAGCAAAGACAATATTCCCATGGGTAATCTTCCACATGGAATCACTAAAGGATACATAATATTCTACATCATCCAATTGTCTAGTAGAGAGTAGGCTTTTGGTGAAAGTCGAAACATGGTGTACATCATGCAAAACAAAAGTACTACCTAAAGCAAATTGTAGTCTAATATCACCAATGCCAATAATATCCAATGCCAAGTCATTTCCTAGTCTCACAAAATCTATCATGCTATGATAGGAAGGAAACCAACCCCTATGCAAGATAACATGGAAAAAAACCCTTGAATCAAGTAGCTAACAATGAGAAAAAGTAGAGGAGGCATCAAAAAATTGGCTAACATTAAGAGAAGAAGCTACCAATTTGTAATCATCATCAAACTCAGGCTCCAAGGGATTTATCTCCTCGATTTTCATGATGGACTTACTATGAATAATGATGCAATCATCAAAAGACTTTTCTTGGACTTTGCGCTTATCATCACGTATCGTATGGCACTACAGTCAAATATGACTCTACTTTCCACAATAATGACATGTAAGAGAGGCCTTATGACCACGGGACTCAATGTGAGATTACCCGCTAGACTTAGACCTCTATGAGTCTCTACCACATAGAGGTCATTACCACTCTTACCATAATATCTATACCTAACAGTCAATGCATGAGAAGTATGAGTTGTATCCACATCCTTTCTGTTTATCTTCTCTATGAGTAAGGCATTCTCAACATCCTAGAGTTTTAAATCTTTAGGCATATTAGCACACATGACATCATAGGATGCCATGTAAGTGTCCCATAACTTGGGAAGTATCACAAACAAGAACTAGGGAGAGAGATTATCCTTGAACTCAATGCCCTGCAAAGTCAACTAGCTAAAAATAGAATGAAATCCTTTAAATGCATGAATGTACTAGTCCCTTCCTTCATGCAAAGGTCCATGGACTATTTCAATCAACACATATGTAAAATAGGACTTTGCTTGCCATAAAGATTACATACCTTTATTGATAATTGCCAAGCATTATCCTCAAGTGCCACAACATTGAAATAAACCTACTTTGACAATGATAATATAAGAGTGGATTTACATACCTCATCCAACTCATTCTAAATATCCTTATCAATGCCTTCGGGCTGCTTTACATTTTTGGTTTTCAAAGGCCTAACTTACTTCTTTTGAACTAGTACCTACCATATCTATGTATTTCAATAGGTAAAATTTGTGCCATCAAGCTTTTCAATATTAAAAAGAACTATTGTTCGAAGAGCCTACCATAATGATAGTATACCAATGTAAAATCCAAGAGAATGGCTACTGTAAATGATTGCAAATCAACCCACAAAACTCAACCAAAACAAGAGCAAAACAAGAGGGAATACCAAAGTATAGAGCTATCCACCAATAGCAAGTAATAGATTGCCAAAGTACAATATTTGCTCTCCAAAAGAATACTGAAAATGGTAATTATAACAATATCGAAATAAATATAGCAATATATATCAATCTAACTATGGGAAAATTGCCAAGAAAGCAAGCTTCCACTACCAGGGATATCCGAGAAGCAACTGAGATACAAAGAATGCAACTTAGTAGTAACTAAGCATAGACCATAGGAACCAAAAACTATCATGAACTCAAATTTTCACTAAGCCATACATCTCATAAGCATATACATCACTAATAAACTATTGACGAAGGTAAGTGTTGGTATTCAAAGCATACAAAATCAAATCAACCCAAAGCAGAGGTAACTATGTCCAATAGCATACAAGAGAGCATAGACGTGAAGCAAGAGTCCCAATGTCTCAAAAAAACAAGCTCTACTAAATAAATACAAGCATCTCCCACTAGAGGAAATTTTGAAATGCAAAGTGAGAAAGCAAATATTAAGATATATACATCAACGCATTTGAGATGCCTAAGAGTATCACAAATAAATCTAGGAGCATAAGTGTCCAATGAAGCTTCAATACTCATAAGTGAGTAAATATGGAAGCTCAGAGCAATTGACTAAAGCCCAAGTACATCAAATATAACTCAAACCCAAGTGCCAAAGCATATCACAACCATATCCAGGCTCATACATCAATGCTAGACATCACCAAAGCCATGTAACATACCTGAAATACCATATAGGCACAATAGACTCAAAACATAAAGTTCAGTATTGTATGCTTGTTGTCCAAACTTTTATGACAATAATAAATCTCTATAAAACATAGCTAATCAAGATTTAAACAATCCAACTAGCATCTCAAAGCATAATCATAACATCTGGGCACCAAATTGACATCATTGAGGCATTAAACATGTATAATGTACGTTACTATTTGTTGTCCAAACTAAAATTGTTTTGTTATGTGTGAAACAATCAACTAAAAATAGCACAAAATCAACTCTATAAGTACTCAAATCTGTAGCTCTTATCATGTTCTTTGTTTCTAGCTGTAGAATGCCTAAATTCAATATCATTGCAAAAGTTATGCCCAAAATACAAAAGTGTTGTCAAGTTGCCATAGTTGTCTATAACTTCTATAGCATGCTCTATATCCACTCAAAATGGATAGAATGGTACTCCTTATTAGCTCCATAAGCACTCAATAAAGTTGTATCCAAAAAAAATTCCTCTTTCCTCCTTGCCGTAGAGAGCTCAGTAGATCCATGTTCCAATTAGCATAGCGAAGGAGTTCAACCCCCTGCTCTCTATTCATTGGTAGTAACTCGATGTATTAATTGGTTAATGATAAATAGGTGTGCATAATTGTGTAATGTTCATTGTGTTATAGTCATGCTATATTTGGTGTACAAATTGTTCTTGATTAATGTTGGTTTAGTGTATTAATTGAAAAGTGTTTAGGATTATGTATTTACCAACTACTATTCATTGTGTTAATTTTGTTTATCAACTATATTGATTTTTTGTGATTAAATTTTTATTATGTTTATTGGTTATATTAAATGATGATTTGGTGTGTCACTAATTATTGTTGATTTGTTGTATCAAGCACCTAATGTTTATTGTGTAAATTATGTTAACTTTAGTGTGTTAGTTATCTCTTGACCAATGATTGAGTGTATTAATAAATGAATTTGTATCTTAATTGGAATTATTCCATGGACATATTTGGGCAATGAGCAAATAATAACGGACAAATGGTAGATGGGACAATTGTGTTGTGCACAAAAACCACCCATCACCCAGTGTGTAAAGGGGTGGCTAACAACCTAGTTTCTGTTAGATATGCTCAATGCCCCACCCTCATAAGGTGCGACTAATGATCCATGGTGCTCAAAGTTGCAAGGCTCCCATTATGAGGAGAAGCCAAATGTGAGCCTAGATATTGGTTGAGTCCTGACTTGTATATCAGATGAGGTCTATGTGACTGGATGGCAAAAAGGTGATCATTGTGGGTCTAATCTTTGGGTTGGACTAAGTAGTTAAGCTGGTAGCAACTCGAGGCACATTGCATCGAGTTGTGGGGTAAGGGAGTTAAAAGGGACCCCTATTTTGGGGTCTGGGGGCCGCGAAAGCGGCCCTTGGTTGGGGGGTCCCAGTGGCCCCCCTGGAGGGGGTCTGGGGGCAGTGCCCCTAGCCCGATGGTAAAGAGAATATTCCTTGGTCGACTAGTGGAGGCTCATATGGTAGGTCAATCATGCCAACCTAACCGCCTTCGGGGGCTATAAAAGCTAAACCCCTTCACAGCCATTGATCATCTATCTTTCACCTAGTCAGAGTTGTTCCGGCTAGCCTTAAGCTCTTCACCTATCTTCTATCTAGATCGCCATCTAAGCTTCCCAGTGGAAGCACATGGGTGGACAGAGCCATCTCTGTGTTAGTTGTTTGGAGCTAAAGAAATTTTCTAATTCTCCTCTTATCTGTTGTGTACTCTCTATCTCTATCTCTTTCTCAGATTCTGTTTGTTGCACCGTGTAATTTTTACAATTCCAATATTCTTATATCCACAAATTGGGCACAATTTGGGTAAGTAGTGTCAATGTGTAACTAACCTCATATTTGTTAGTTTTAGCCTGGCTCCAACAAAATCCAACTCCATCAAAAGTTGCCACCTCATTATTGATCAATTAACCTACTATATTATGCCAACGTACTATTCTTCAAATAACTTGACCACCTTTACATAATAATAGTTCTTCATCCCTATTACAATAGGTGGCCATTTCTAAAGCCCCAAATAGTGAAACATCCTTCATGGGGGGTCAGTCATGTGTAGTACTTACAGTTTGATGACTTCTACTTATGCAGTCTAGAACCTTGTTAGAAATTAGAAAGATTCTCACCTTCTTCATGTTGCCCCACCAATAAACCACCATCACCTTCTCCAAAGGCTTGTCCCATGGCCTTGAACAACTTTTGATCTATTTTTTCAAGCTCTCCCTTCTATGACACTTCATAGCTTCATGCAACCATGGCACCTTGCAAAATTACTCCTTCTTTTGTTACCTAGGTTGCATAATGCGGTAGATTATTAAAACTCAAAACATAAATGTCATGAATCACATACCAAAGTAGGAGCACAATCACCATATTTCTCCCACCACCAAGAGACACATGCTAAAGCTGCATTGCTTGAGGCCTAGTTATGGGCTTGCCAAAATGAAGAGAATGATTATGGAATGCCAACAAGTCATCCTCTACTCTCCTCATCATATCTAGATCATCCCCCATGAGGCACCTCACATACTCCATGAAGCCCTCCTCTAACTCCTCACAAGTATAGTGCTCCTCACTACACTAAAGGAGATGCAATATATGTACGACATCATGGATTCGTTTATGGAACCAATCCCATCATGAATTCCACACTGCACAAATCTCATTAACCCTTGAGAGTGAAGAATTATTGATCACAGATGGTAAGCCGCATCATTCCCTAGGATGGTGTGTAGTAAGGGAGTTATGCATTGGCTCCTGGGTACTAGATCTTCTCTCCTACTTTTGTGAGCACTTTAGAGTCCTTGTCTCCAAGAGTCTCTTTTGATACCAAGTGTAATGCAATTACTCTCAACTCAGTCACTCACTCCCCCTCACTAACTCAATGTGGCATAAAAAGAACACAAGAAATGTGATATATTCTTATATTACTCAACAAAAAGAATGGGATAATATAAACATCCCTCAATACTACATTCTCATAACATCATGCATGTGAGGATTCACTATTAAGTCCAAGGAATTACACGTAGAGTGCACCCCAAGTTGTACTCAAGTTACCACTACTCCCTACATAGGTGCATTTGGCTCCAACAAAAAGACATAACTACAAAAGCCCCAAAAATGGGAAAGGGGGAGAGGGGACCTCACAATACCCTCCATACCCCCTCGACAACGCTGCCCACCATTTTGAAGAGAGATATGTTGACTTTAGAAAGTCTAGCTCTTAGCACATAGTCAAAGTTGAAGTCATTAACCTACATGGCATTTAAACATGCATGTGTTGTGGATTTGGTTTGATTATTTGGACTCAATTTGACCTACATGCATTAGAGCTCTTAGGCTGGTTGCACACTAAATGGTAGATGCCTACTTTGGAAGCTTTAACCAATTGAAAGACTTATTTAAGGGTTGGGTGTTTGCAGTCCATTATACACTAGAGAGGACATCATCTATTGTTTACCTACTAAAGAAGTGAACACCCCACCCATTTTGGATGAGGAGTCTCCCCTATCAACTTTGTAAAGTGGTGAACAAGGTTGCACTTTTTGCATTTGCAACCAATAAAAAAACTTATAAGTTTATTATTTTTTCTTTTTTGCAAAATGTGTCCATTTGGTGTGTAAAGGTACTATGCCCATGTCCATGCTCAAATTCAAAAAGTGTATGCCCTCACTCTAAGTAGGGGTTGGCCATTTGCCACTTAGTGTGTGACCAATATTATTGCCTTGCTCTCTTATTAGGCTCAATACATACTAACAGTCGGTCCCCTAAGTTCATTGGCTTGGGCCAATAGGATTTGGCAAATATAAAAAAAGTCCCCCCCTCTCGCCCCCTTACACACAGCATATGCCCGACATGTCCAAATGGGGGGATAGCCCCCCGCCTTGTTTCAGCCATCCACAAGGCAGGGAGCTCCCTCATCCTCTTTCGTCTATGGGGCTATGAACCAATTAGCTTGTAGATGGCGAGTCCCTCCATCTTCCTCCCATTGCAAAGAAACCAATGCATAATTGTGTGTATATGATCCTTGCATCACGTTTATGTTGCGTATCATCAAACCTAATCGTTGAGAAGAAGAACTAGGATAATCTTTGCCTCCAAACTCTGAAGGATTCCACAAGAGAAGAAGAAACCTTGCAAACGTGAGTTTCCATGCCTCTCTTCTATGTTGCATGCTGCTAGTGTTCCATGCCTCTCTTTTATGAGATGGTAATGTTTTATGTATGGCTTCATCAAGTACACATTTGGCATTCAATTGAAAACCCAATTGTATCTATTTGCTACCATCAGTGCACTCCCCCCCCCCTCTCTCTCTCTCTCTCTCTCTCTCTCTCTCTCTCTCTCTCTCTCTCTCTCTCTCTCTCTCTCTCTCTCTCTCTCTCTCTCTCTCTCTCTCTCTCTCTCTCTCTCTCTCTCTCTCTCTCTCTCTCTCTCTCTCTCTCTCTCTCTCTCTCTCTCATCTTTGCACTTATCTTGCATAAACTAATCTTTGCACAATTTGATTTATGCATGCTTGATTATGCATAAAGTTATTTGCATGCACTTAATTGATTATGCATAGAATTGTTTATGTTTATGCATGTTTATTCATGTAGACATCATGTTAGGTTAAATTGATCAATGCTCGTAAATTCAAGTATGCCAAATTAGTTTATATGCATTGTATAAACTGGTCATGCATCATTTGATTATGTAGAGACTAATCATGCATGATTCCATTTTGTATATAATGACTATGTATAACCACTTTTGCAAGATTTGATTAGTTATAAATCAATCTTGCATGTTTAAACTACTTATGCATTAATATACTATGCATATTATATATACATTGATTATACATAAGCCAAGTATATTGTATAAATTGGTTGTGCATTGATTGTTTATGCATAATTTGATCATGCATACAATTTTTATATGTGTTGAAAATCTAGTGTGCAATTCTCTCATTTACATGCATAATGGATGAATAGCTCATGAATAGGTTATTCTAAACTATGCATGGATAGACTGTGCATAAACATAAATAATACATAAATTGATAATGGATAGAATACAGATAGACTTTTCATAAACTGATAATGGATAGACCATGCATAAATTCATTATGGATAGAGTATGGATAGACTATGCATAAACAATTATGCATCATTTGATTATGTATACAAATTCTTATATTGCGCTGAAAATCTAGTGTGCCAATTCTCTCATTTACATGCATAATGGATGAATAGGTTATGAGTAAACTATGCATAAACATAAACAATACATAGAGTATGGATAGACTATACATAAACTGATCATGGATAGAGTATGGATAGACTATGCATAAACTAATTATGCATGTGTAGACTATGCATGGATTGATTATGATGCCAAGAGGCATATTTCATAGTGGATTCCATGAGGTTGGATTCTACTAGGGTTCGTACATAAGGAGGATTCCTTGTGCGAGAAGTTGACGAGGATACCTATCCTTTTCAGGCGTCAGATTAATTTAATGTGCACCTGGATGATTCCATAAAATACATATTAAATTAATGGATGTTTACACGTTTAGAGTGCACACTCAAATTAAATTAAGGTTAGGACAGAGTTCCAACCTATTTAATTATTTTGTAGCTGAAGACTGCTAGGTAATCACTTTTGTTGGGTTTTATTATTTTCTAATAATTGTGAATGCTTCAATTGATGTGTAGAGCAGACGGCGATGGCGTTGGGTAGCACCGAGTGATGGCGTGAATCCAAATGCCAATAAGAATTTTTCTTTTGATGGGTGTGCACCTTATCACTAAAGGCGTGGCGCCAATATTTATTTAAGTGCGCTTATTTACTAAAGAGCTTGACAAAACATTTATTATCTTGTATGTGTATAGGTCTCGGTTAAATATTTCATTATTTGATATTTGTATTTGGGCACAACCCAACTTTTGGATGCCCAAACTCTTTACTTTATATTTGGGCAAACGCAAATGCAAAAAGAAAAAACATACTATTTGTAAAGTGGGCTATTTTTTAGCTTGAAGATAAATAAATCTACAAATACATGCCTTGTGAAGCACTCACGAAAAACATGGGGGGAGATTGCATGCAATTTGTCTCTTTGGTCTCATGTTGTGTAAATTTCCTTTTACTTTGTACTTGAAATTATGAAGATTTGTAGAGTTCTTTGTTCTTGGGGACCTTCCGACATTCACTACATGTGCATCCAACATCCGATCTGTGCATCAGTGGTATCAAAGCAGAGCTGAGATCAAGAGTTTCCAATCACTTGCCATCTCATGCGAAGACGAAGCTCCTAGAACGGACAAGCTCTATAGGTTGTCTCACGACGAAGTGACAACACATGCGTGTTCCTAGTTTTTACGAACCCCCTACTATACCCTCTAATCCATGAAGGACCTCTCGCAGCAAGCAGAAGACCACTCGGGAAGTCTATTTTACAAGTTGTTTTTTTTTTAACAGAGAACCAATTGATGTTAATGGTAATGCTAAGCTTATTTTGAAGCTTAGAGAGCTTAAGCTCTAACTCCTTACACTAGTACTTCAGCACGTACTCACTGATGGCAACTCCATCAAAAGCATACCATCGACCTACACGGATTTCGTCCAATTACTTAAGCTTTTTTTTTAAAGCTTAAGCTATTAGTAATTAAAGCCTAACACTTTACATAGAAGGTGTTCATATTGTGGTACTTCCGAACTGGTTCTGCAGTTTCAGTAAGCCCATGTTCCCGCTTGCAACTTGGCTGAATGAATTTACGGCAAGTAGGTTGTCACGTGCAGTCGACGTAGAAGACTATTTTGCTTGGAAGAAGATTGTTTTCAATTGCCGTACTCAATAAAAGCAAGATCATAAAAGCAAAAGCATACTAATAAATAAAGCAAGTTCATGGTGGTCTTATTCACAAATGACTAGAGAATGAGCGATGGATTGTCAATCAAATCTAGGATGTCGGATCATAACATGGACGATTTTATGGGCAAAGATGATTTACGAGAGCCGACTATGGAACAGAAATTGGATCTACTCATGATGCATCTTTAAGAAGAGCAAAGGGAATGTCAAAACTTGCAAGCACAATTGGCTGCACTTCAACAATCTGCTGTCAAGCAAGATAGAGCGCAACCTGAAGATGCCATTCGACGTATTGTTGATGCGATGCTCGATGCACATGCTCTTAGGAAAGAGGCCAAGATAAGTAAAAGAAATTTTAAATACCGTACTTTTAATGGGCAATGTGATGGCAAAATTGTTATTGCTTTCATTAGTTAGTTTAACGACTATTTTCATGAAGGGCAATATGCTGAAAAAGATAAACTTAAATTCATCACTAACCATTTAGCAGATAGAGCATCATTATGGTGGATTGTTGTCCGCAAGAGTGTTGATTGTCCCTCTACTTGGGAAGCCTTTCAAAAGAAATTTTTGCAGAATTTTCTTCCACCTCAATTCCATGAGAAAGCCATCAAATAGTGGGATCTCCTGCAACAAAGAGATCGTGAATCCATCCTGCAATACATTGAGTGTTTCTGGAGTGCCTCACTTCAACTTTGAATGCTTGAAGATGTTCTTGAGGCGGCCCACAAACATAAGTACATGTCCAGTTTTCTTGGTCATATCTATGCGGAAGTGAATATGTTCAAGCCAAAGACTTTGGAGGATGCAATTTCTTTAGTGCATGATGCGGAGGATAAAATCCTGAAGACCATAAAATAGACTTAATCCTAGGTTCTCAACCACCATGTAAAGTACCTTATAGACACAATTAGATTGAACAAAAAGAAATCCAAATATAAGTTGAAGAATTGTTGAACCGATAATTCATTAGGCCCAATAGTTCTCATTTTGGTGCATTTGTCCTATTAGTTAAGAAGAAAAATAATACCTATAGGATTTGCATTGACTATCGTGCCCCAAACAAAATCACTGTTAAGAATAGATATTTGATCCCTAAGGTAGACGACCTCATGGATAAACTACAAGGGGACACTGTTTTTAACAAGATAGATCTCAAGTCTGGATATCATCAAGTATGCATGGATATATCTAACATTTTTAAGATTGCATTTAGAACTCAGTTTGGTCATTATGAATTTCTTGTTATGCCTTTCGGTTTGATCAATGTACCAGCTACATTCAATCGTATGATGAATCATATATTTTTGAAGTATCAGAATTGTATGATTGTTTTCTTTGATGATATTTTGGTTTTCAATAAGGACAAGAATGAGCATTGTGAACATCTATCTTTAGTTTTCAAATTGTTGAAAGAAAATCAATTATATGCTAACCCTAACAAGAGTGAATTTTCCCAAACCCAGATTGAATACTTAGGTCACATTGTTTCTTCTAATGGTATTCACATTGATTCTAAAAAGATAAAGGCAATTTTGAATTAGCCAATCCTTAAAAATGTGCATAAGTTACGTTCCTTCTTAAGCCTTACCAACTTTTATAAAAAATTTGTGAGAAATTTTTCATTGCTTCCATTGCTTTTGACGAAATTGTTAAAGAAATGTATTATGTATCGTTGGTCTGACAATCAACAAAGGTCTTTTGATTTGTTGAAACTAGTCGACAATCATAAATTTGTTGAAACTATCTGATGGAATCCAAATTTATGATTAAAACTAGCCGACAAAGTATCAAACATCTCCTTAGTTAGCCACAAATTTCTAACCGCCATATTAAATGGGCTGCTTTCATTCAAAGTTTTCATCCACTTATCCAATATCACCTAAGAAGAGAGAATGTTGTTGCTGATGCATTGAGTAGGAGACCAAGTATTCATAATATTTCCATTCTATCCTTTGATTCCCTTACTCCTATGAAGGATACCTATGACCATGACCCCAGTTTTCAAGCTGATTGAAACAAATTAATTGCTAATAACTGGATTCCAATCGATTCTTTGTCTTATTCTGATGGATTTATGTTTTATGAGAAAAGATTGTGTGTCATTGTTCAATTTAGATTATTTGTGTTGCACAAAATTCATTGTCCTCCATATCAAGGTCATAGAGATATTATTTTCACTTTAAGAACATTGATTGAAGATTTTTACTGGCCGCAAATAGAATCTGATGTTTCTAATTTTGTTTTTGAGTGTTTAATTTGCCAAAGAGTCAAACAACACCATGGTAAGCAATATGGTTTGTTAATGCCTTTACCAATTCCTAACCATCCATGAGAACATGTTTCAATGGATTTATAGCTGGTTTGCCTAATACACAAGCTAATCATGATATGATTTGGACTATAGTAGATCGATTTCGTAAACAAGCATATTTTTTACCATGCAAGAAAAAATTAACCGCATCTCAAGCTGCATAATTGTTTTTTAAGACTGTTTTCACTAATCATGGGTTGCCAAAAGTTATCATTTGTGATCATGATTCTAGATTTTGTAATAATTTTTGGACTACTTTGTTTGCTAATTTGGGTACTAAGATTGATTTCTCATCTACAGTCCATCCTGAAACCAATGGGCAAATAGAAGCTACTAATAATACAATTCTAGATCTTTTGCGTGCATACACAATTTCAAAACCACAAACATGGGACACACACTTGCGTCTACTTCAATTTGCATACAATAATACACCACACACATCTACTCATAAAGCACCTTTTGAAATCATTTATGGACATAGATTGCCTACACCTGTCACATCATTGTCGAATAAAGTTAAAGCTGCTGATGATATTGCCAATACGCATGCTACTATTTTTGCTCAAGTTAAAGATATGATTGCAAAAGCCAGCAATCATACACTAAACAAGCTAATAAGAAAAGAAAAGCCATGAGTTTCAATGTTGGTGATTATGTTTGGTTACACATTGAAAAGAAAAGATTGAAAAGTGTTGAGAAACACCCTGTTGTTAAATTAGCACCTAGGTTTTATGGACCTTTCAAAATAATTCACAAGATAAATAACAATGCATTTAAATTAGAACTACCCAAACATTGGAAGATCCATAATACTTTTCATACAAGTTTGTTACGACCTTTTAGAGGCCAATTACCGGTCCACCATGTCTATAAAAACTCTCCTTTGTTAGAAGAAGAAACTAAAATCCTTGAACCTGAAACTATTCTAGACACTGACTTTATGACCACTAGAACTAGCCATAGTTATTCTAGGTATTTGGTTAAGTTTAAAAATCATCCAGTTGAAGAGGCCCAATGAATGCACACCCGTGATCTAAGTGCTTACCCCTCACTGATGGCTCCACATTGAGCTAATAGCAATTGAGGACAATTGCTATCCTACCTCGGGGATATGATGCCAGGAGCCATATTTCTTGGTGGATTCCGTGAGGTTGGATTCTGCCGAGGCTCATACATAAGGAGGATTCCTTATGAGAGAAGTTGACAGGGACTCCTGTCCTTTTCAGATGTCACATTAATTTAATGTGCACATGGGTGATTCCATAGCGGGTGATTCCGTAAAATACATATTAAATTAATGGACGTTTACGTGTTAAGATTGCGCACTCAAATTAAATTAAGGTAGGGACAGAGTTCCAACCTATTTAATTATTTCGTAGCTGAAGACTGCTAGGTATTCACTTTGTTGGGTTTTATTATAATCTAACAATTGTGAATGCTTTAGTTGATGTGTAGAGCAGGCAACGATGGTGTTGGGTAGCACTGAGCGACGGTGTGAATCCAAATGCCTATAAAAATTTCTATTTTTGATGGGTGCACACCTTATCACTAAAGGCCTTGCACCAATATCTATTTAAGCATGCTTATTTACTAAAGCACTTGACAAAACATTTATTATATTGTATGCGCATAGGCACTCGGTTAAATATTTCATTATTTGATATTTGTCTTTGGGCACATCCCAACTTTTGGACACCCAAATGCTTTACTCTATATTAGGGCAAATGCAAACGAAAAAAAGCAAAAGCATGCTAGCTATAAAGTGGCCTATTTTTTAGGTTGAATATAAATAAATCTATAAATGCATGCCTTATGAAGCACTCACGGAAGGCATGGGGAGAGATTGCACCCAATTTGTCTCTTTGTTCTCATGTCGTGCAAATTTTCTTTTGCTTTGTACTTGAAATTATGAAGATTTGTAGAGTTCTTTGTTCTTGGGGACCTTCCGGCATTCACTACTCGCATGTCCAACATTTAATCTGTGCACCAAATTATGTATAAATGATTATGTGCAATTTGATTAATCATCAATTGATTATGTATGAATTACTTTAGTATAAACCCCATCATGTACAAACAGATCATGCATAAATTGTTGATTATGCATAAATTTATCATGCTTGAATTGATTATGCATAATTTGATCATGTTTTGTGGATGTTTTTCCATGTTGAAATAATGGATAGACTATGCATAAATTGATTATGTACGAATGATTGTGTGCAATTTAATTAAGCATTAATTGATTATGCATGAATTGTTTTAGTATAAGCCCATCATGTGCAAATGGATCATGCATAAATTTATAACGTTTGAACTAATTGCGCATAATTTGATCATCTTTAAACATATTTATGTGGATCTTTTTCCATTTTGAAGTTTATTATGTTTGAAAACTGATTATGCATTATTGACAACACATAGATTGATTATGCATTAATTGCCAATGTTCTCATTTATATTTTAAGTTTGCTTGATTATGCATAGATTGAGCCATTGGATTTTGCATAAATTAGCATATAGATTAATGTATAATATATGCATAAAATGATGTGTGGATTGTGCTTAAAGCAAACTGTGCATTCATGCATTCTTTGATGTGTACACAATGCTTAAAGTGAAGTATGCATTCATACATCAAACTATGTGGAAAAACTTTAGTATAAACCCATATCGTATAAATAGATCATTCCATAAACTATTGATTATGCATAAATTTATTATCTTTGGACTAATTATGCATAATTAATCATGTTTAAACATGATCGTGCATAAATTTATTATGTTTGAACTAATTATGTATAATTGATCATGTTTAAACATGTTTGTATGGATCTTTCCATGTTGAAAGTCTATTGTGTGCATCCATGTATGCATTGATGTTAGCCTTGACTTATGCAATGCTTATAAAGTTGAAAACTTATGTGGAAAGACTTAAAAAAATGAATTGTTCATGTGAACTTTAATAAAACTCTTAGTGCATCCACACGCCACCCCTTCTGCAAGAGCTATCCCTTTTTCAAACTTCGTTGTAATTAACCATATTAATCAATAACAAGTGAATGCACGAAATCTAGTTGAGCGCTATAACTCATTCTTTTGTTACGAGTTTCAACTTGACTTCCCACATCTCAAGCAACCATTAAAATGTTTTGTTATTTTTGTGCGTAAGGTGAAACTCGATGGATTCACAAGAAAGGAGTTTCAACAATTCATGTCTTAAATGAACCATGATAGTGTAGACCAATGATTTTATGTATTTTTTGAGCCAAAGTGTGGGTGTTCTAAGCCATAGTGTGGGCAGGGGTATTCCCTTAAATGTGTTTTCAAGCTGCCGTCCTTTGATCACTCCTCGTTCTCCTCAATTCGCACCATTTCAATGACCAAGATAGTTATGTGTAGAGGGATCTATAACAACACACAATAGTACAATTCTTCACCCAATTCCGCATAGTCCTCAGTATGGCCCTCGAGTATCACCTCAATAAGAAATGAAAGCAATATGTTCTTGTGATGTGATTTATGACACATGTGATGAGGTTGATGTGGGTCAAACCCAGGTTCAATGGTGCCACAATCCAAAAATGCCAGCAAACAACATCCATGGCGAGCTTCGTCAAAGTTTGATACACCAAAACCTCCTAAACCAAAGAGAGCACAGAAAGGAAAGAATCAAGAAATCACACTTGAGGCACAAGATCATGCAACAACCACAAAAAAACAAATTACTTAGTGGAAGAATGCACAGACAATACAACTCATTCACATTTGAGTATCCATGAGTGCAGAGTTCTTAAAGCCACTAAAGCAAGGGGAGGACATTTGGTCCAAGGTAGCCACACAACTAGCATCATTATTTCTAGAGCTCAACAAAGATGGTGAGGCATGTAGAAAACCTTGGGGTGGTTTCTACAAGTCATATAGAAAGGATAAGGCCTACAATGCCATATTAGGCAATGATTGCAAGATCACTTGCCAATGGTAGGATCTTGTAGATGAATATATGTGGAATCGTGCCAATGTTATCAGTGATGCACATGCATTATATGTTAGTGGTTTGTCATCTTCTAAAGACAATACTACAACTATCTCCAATGATCCAATTGAACATATTCACAATTACATTGGCTTTAATGATCCTCCAAAGACTGAGCTAGATCAAGTGACTACCCAAGGAGCATGCCAAAAGAAGGGCAAAAAGATAGATGAGTCTCTTAGTAACATGGGTAGTAATGCTTGGTTAACGTTAGCCAACCAAAAATTAGAGAAAAAGAAAGCATCTGAAGAGTGTAGGCTCATTATCATGGATACACTTGCCTCCTCTATATCTGGTATGTTAGATGTAATTAGAAGTCTTAAAAAAGAATCATCAAAGAAATAATTGATAAATCTAGAGTCTTTTTAAAAATATATATTTTAATTATACTTACACATCTCTCTTCAATCATCTCATAAAGTTTTGTATATCTCTTAACAGGTTAATGGATAAGGAAAGCCTTTTAATAATTTGTATAATTGGTGTTGTAGTTGCTGTCATGGCAATGCTTCAACTACTATTAAGTGATTTGGATGATGGGGATGATGATAGTATGCAATTGCATGTTTTGATGGAGTGCATGGCTCGAGGTTCACCAATGTTGCAGCACATAGGGTTGAAGGTCACCACAGGGGTTTGGCAAGAGAAGAATGTATGGGGGTTCAAGAGCTTTTACTCCGAAGATGGTAGAGATAAGAGAAGGGTTGAAGGTTTCAAGCCAAGTTCTTGAAGATAAGAGATAGCAAGGTGAAGGTAGATTTAGGGAGAGGAGTAGACGGAAGAGAAGGGGTTCGAAGAGGTTGAAGATGTAGAAGAATACTCCCAAAAAGAATTAGAAAATATAGGAGAATACTAACAAAGATAAAGCTTGTTAGTTTCTTTCAACATTATGAGAAAATATAACTCTAATAGATAAAAATATGTACAAAATAATACATTCCTCTATGCTACTCAGATCGCCAATCTGATGCTTCCATAGGCTCTAAAAGGGGGGTTAAATTCCAGGACACTTGGCTAGAAATCTACCAGATCATTCCTTCTTCATCTCCCACTTTGGAGTGTTGTTTACTACCTAAAAACGTCGATCGTGCGTTGGCGATTTCATCAATCTCTCTTTTTACATAAAATCCTCCCAAATTGACTGAAAGCTACATGCTTTTTTACACGGTATGCACGCAGTGGCACGATATCCACCCCCTCCTAACCTGCACATCCTCTGGCATGTGCCAAAGTCTTATAGATTTGCAGTGTCAGAAGAAGTATCTTCTACCATGTCAATGTCTTCATCTTCTGCCTCTTCTTCTTCCTCTATGTCTTCATGCTCTTGAATTATATTCAAGTCTTCTAACTCATATGTTGAACTTTCTCTTCGTTTGAAGAGCTTGATTCTTTTTCCAGCTACGGGTAACTTTATGCTAGTCCTATCCAATTCAGCCAATGAATATGTGGCATTGTCATGAACGACCTTTACCACTTACGGGCCAAACCAATGCTTTACCATGTTCCTAGAAGCACTTTATTGATTGTCTAGGCTACTATCATAGACATGCGCCCATTCATTTTCTTAAATAGCTCTTGGCCGAAGTCGATGTCACCTATCAAATCTTCTTTTATTCTTTAGTCTCGTTGTCTTTAGCTTCTCAATAGCTGCTTTAACATCTTCAAGCCTTCTTTCTAGTTGCCATATGCACAAAGTCGGCAACTCTTCTCTATTGATGCCTTCCTCCCAAGGTAGAAGACTCCATGTGAGAATAGATTATTCAATTGGCATGATTGGTTGTTGTCCATGCATAAGTTCAGCTAGCATATAGCCAGTCATTGAACCTGTGAGTAGTCCGATCAGCCCATAATGCAAAAGGTAGCATTTTAGGCCATTCTTTGATCTTTCCTCTACAAGACTTTGCTAGAGCTTTGAGAATAGGTTGATGACCTCTCTCACTCTTTCCATTGCCTTTAGGGTTGTAGGATGATGTTAAAGCCAACTTAATATCCAATTGACAAAGAAGTTGTGTGCCTCATCAGCATCCAAATCTCCTCTATCTGTAGTTACTTTACCCACACAACCATATCTACAAAACACTTCTTCAAACAAAAAACGACAAACAACTTGAGTGGATTTGGTTGTTAAGACTTTGCCTTCAACTTGATTGGTTAGATTCTCTCTTGCAAGCACTAAATACTGCATATTCCATATTCTTGTAGGCATGGTTACAAGATTAATAACCCATCTATAATGTATAGACAAGGGATAAGTCGGTTGTAACCCATCTTGATGCTTGACCATAGAATACATCTGACACACATAACAGGTTTCAACAAAATGTACTATGTCCCGATACATGTTTTGCCACCAATATTTTTATTTGACTTTACTAAAGGTTCTCCATATGCCTCTATGGCCAGCCCACACGCTTTCATGAAATTCCTTTATTACCTGTTGTTGCAATCTTTTGTTACCTAAAACTCAGACATGCGCTCCTTTCTTCTTCTTTGCGTGCTTCCATAGATGTCCTTCTTTAATAAAAAAGCCATAAGCTTTCCTCTTGATATGCTTCACCTCCTCATCAATCCAAGTCTCCTTCTTCATTGTGCTCAAATATTGGTTGATCTTCAACCAATCTTCTTCATAATCTTCTTCAAGGAAATGAACTAGAACTTGAGCAATGCAATGAGCATGCTGGCTTCTAGTTGAGCACCCTATTGTTTTCAGCTTTGAACCAATATATGCAGTAGCTGAAAATGTATTTTCAGCAGCCATGGAATGAAATTTAGCAAGTAAAGATTATTCAGCTTCATCTTCTTCCATCAGCTCTTCTTCATTGTCATATCTTGCACGTGATAGCATGTCAAAAACTCGATTCGCCTTTCCTGCAATATGCTTTAATTCGGGGTTGAGAGATTTAATATATGCAATCCATCTTAGCATAGCAATGTCGGGTGTAGAGCAGTTGGTAATCATGCCCAAGAGTGAAAGACAATCAGTATCTACCACTACGGAAGCACCTATAAAGTGTTCATGATCACACTTTAATGTTGTTATAACTCCCCAAAATTCCCTTTTTACTTGTGCATACCTTCTTTGATGTTCATTGAGAACTTTTGCTCCAAAATGAATTGCATACATGTTTCCTTTAAGATCCTCTTGGCCAATAGCCCATCCTATCCCAATGGGACTTGTATCCTAGTAAGGATGATGGGTTGACCACTTGAATAATCAACCCTTTTAAGAGTGGGGGGTGAAATTAACAACTTCTTTAATTTGCACATAGTGAGAGTATGCTCTTTATTCCAAGAGAATCTTTGGCCTTTTCATAATAATTGACAAAGATTTTCGGCTACATGAGTAAAATGTGGTATCCATATGAGATAGACTACACATGCATCGAGAAATCTTCTCACCTCTGAGATGTTTGTACATTTTTTTTACATTCTACTAATGGCATCTATCTTGATTGGTGAAGGTTTACGTCCGTAGGGGCCACACAGATGTCCGACCACTAGGACTTCTTTTACTCCAAAAATTGACTTAGCTCCAGAAAGGGTAAGATATACCTCTTCTAGCCTTGTCAAAATCCTATCACAATCATGAATATGGTTAACTACAAATGACCTGCAACCATCTTCGTCAAGCTCCTCATTCTTTTCATTGACTTCACATCCCTTGCTAGGTGCATCATCAAGAAATGGAAGAGTAAGTTGTGGAATAAAGTTCCTTAAGACTTTGTGCATGGCATTCATCATATGGACTGCAGAGTTTGTTGCACCTTGTGGTAGAGTGCACATGCAGACCAATCCAAGAGGTGTCTTCATTGTGGTAATGTCTCGGCTTTCTAATGAAAGCTGAAACTGGTCGTATCCTAAATATAGGTCGCCCATAGAATAAATTGCTCTACCTACAAAAGCTTTAACAAACTCATCAATAATTGGATCTGAACCAACATTTCGAATTGTGATACGATTGATAGGCTGTAGATCTTAAATGAATCGTAAAGATCCATTTTTCTTAGGCACAATAAACCATCGGTTTGAGTAAGGTGCTGAAGAAGGTTCCAAAATCTTCATTCTGATCTTTTCATTTAGAAGTTCCAGTAATTTGGGAAAATGTGTCCTTGGAACATGAATAGGTTTAAGGTTCCAAGGTACATGTGGAACTGTAAAAATGACCATAGGAGCCACAATATTTGGATCCACATAGCCTATTTCACTTGGCTGAAATGCAAAAGCTTTTCCATATTTCATTAGCATTTGCATAAAAGAGTTTTTCAACCGGCGAAAGGAAAGAATTTTCACCTATTTTGAGCTCTTTTATACTTTCAGATGTGAACTTGTGACTAGTGTTGGAAGGATCATGAAGGCTTGCCTGATTTCCTGCCCTATCAGCCAACCCTTCACTTTCAAGAGGCAGTGGGACTTCCACAGGCTTGACTTTCTTACCCATCATCTTGTATTTTGTCTCCACTTGCGCTTCAACCTTGATGAGTAAACCAATGTCTTCCTGCTCAACAAATTATTGAATTGTTTGATAAAAATCCAATGTACATACTTCTATGAACTGATTTTCAACCTGATTTTCTGTATGAGCAACTGCATATATTTTAGCCAATGTGTCAGTAGTAATCAATCCAAAAAAAATTTCCCAAAATATCTTCATTTTCAACCATCATGTCATAAGTTTTTAGCTCCCTTTTACATGACATAAGTATTTTCTTTTAGCTTTAGTCATGGCTGGAAGAGACTTATAACAACCCATACTATTGGCTGTATATACATACACATTTGCTAAAGACACAATTTTTGTAGCATAAGGAGGTTCAATCTTTTTATATGACGCACTACCATAGCCTTCTTTTATAGCAGTGCAGCCCGAAAACCCTTGAATTCTCGGTCATTAGAAGACACACGATAATCACACAGTCGATCTCTACTTCGATGATGGTTAACACACACAGTAAGAAATTGTACAGCTCGTTCATTATCCTTGCTTCAGATTCGAGCATAGGAAGAACCATCATCGAGAGCTTTTGTTTCCAAGTGGGCTTTAGAAATGTAAGGTTGCCCAAGAATGATAGGGTAACTACAAGAGTCTTGAATTAAAAAGTAAAAATTTTATTTTATGTCTCCAATAGTTTACTGCACATTAGGACATGCAGCATATAACTCTCCTAAAGAGTTGTTTGCAGCTCTCATTCGCCAACTTGGATCAACATCTATGGGCCATTTGCCACTTTCATAGAGACTCCTTGCCATGACGTTTATCTCTGAGCCATGGTCTAAGTGTGCAATACATGGTGTTTCTTTTTCTCTAATTTTGACAATTGTCTCCGTTATTGCTCTTGCCCAATGCGTACGGGAGTAGTGACTGCTTGGAATGAACCGAGCCTCTTCCTCCTCATGCATGTGCTGTAGACGGCCTTCTTTTTGAGAGGTGGGCTATCCAACTGGTTTGGACCAGCTGACTATTACATTTTCAGCCTTCACTTCTTTAATTTTTGCATTCATGCTTTCTTTATCTTTAGCTTCAATTGTTGTAATTAATTCTTTAACTGCTTCAAGATGAATTCCTTGTGAAGTCCGCTTCTCTTCATCCTACACAAAAACTCGAAGAACTTGCAAAAAAGCATGCACTGTTTCTTTAGCTTCATCACCAACATATTGTCTTTTCATTTTGATTACATTAATAATTACATCATGGAATTCACATTTGACAATTCCAAGAATTTCACCTAAGGTGAATTCAATTTTGCTTTCCAAAATTCATTCTTCTAGGACTCGTTTGAGATTGATTGCAAATTCTATGTTATACTGTAATTTATAGCCTGGTTGCTTGCCTTTCTTCTTTCCTTTGGTCTTCTTTGTTTGTGGTGCATCTTCCATCTCTTGATCTGGGGTTATATTTTCAGCAAGCTTTGGTTGTTCAAGCGTTCTTCTAGTTACCCATTTTGGAGGGCTAGAAGAGGAAGGCCCTGGTTCATCTTCTCTTCTTCTCTTTTCTTCAATCAAGACTTCCTCATGATTGACATCAGCCAAATGTGCAAAGGCGGAAAAAGAATCTACCAATTTTTTCCAACCAGTTATTCCTTAAATGCACTCATTGGTGTTAGCCAAATCTTCTTTGGTTGCTTTACCACGTTCCATTTGATCTAGTGCATGCATCCATACTTTAGATTGCACATTAACTTTACATGCTTTCAAACTTGATTTAGTTGGCTCAATTTGCAACCCATAGGTAGCTGCATCAATTGCTACGTAGGCATTTATTACAACTAAATCTTCTAATCTTTTCTTCATTCCACCATTGCCAAAATTTGGCTCCAGCGGAAGACTAGTTTCAGCTGCATGAATTTTTCCATCTTTCCAAAAGACGAGCTTCTGTGCTTCAGTCTCATGGAAGGCATAACACTCCCTCTTGTCATGTTGTTCGTTGTCGCACCAAATACAGTGCCTCTTAAAGCCTTCTCTCATGGGTCTTTGTGTTGATAATCATCCTCATTCTTCAACTTTGACATCCAGCTTCTCCACCTTGGAACTAATTTTTGTAAGATTCAGATGAAGGTCACACATGATTTTAATGAGTTCATCCATTACATCATTTTCAGAAGTAATAGAAGAAGAAAGAGTTGGTTGATTAGTCAAAGAAATAGGGGATTTTGAAGGTGGAACAAGCTCCATCAATGGAGTTATTGAAGTTGAAGTAGAGCCCAATCTTAGTCGCATCTGGTCTCTTCGAAAAATCATGTTAACTGCATCAGTAACATCTATCCATGCAGTCTTGACTTCTGATTCGGAGGTAGCATCTTTTAGGTGATCAACAAGCTTTTTTAGGAATAATTCAATCTTCTGACCTTCCATACTTTGTTGGTCTTCAGCATCAAGTTGTCCAAATTTACTTTCAAACTCATGGTATAGAGTTGTTGCAACTAAACCTTTGTTGGGTTTTTCAACCCATTTAGTGAAACTTTTCTTCGTCATAAGGCCAGAGTCTTCTAAGATGAATTCTTCACGTAGGGCTTTTTTGAATCCAGCCCAATCTGCATCTTGCTGAAAAAGACCATGGATTCTCTCTTGAAGACCATGCTTGGCTAGTTTGGCAAAATAATGACTCTATGCATGTTGTGGTACACCAAAGAAGAGCATTTTTTCAACGTATAAGCGAATAAAAACAGAGATATTTTGAATATTCAATTGTTTTAATTCCTGTCCAGCTTCCTTTAGGGCCTTGATAGTTGTGGAATCAATCTTCTCTTCGTTTTGCCTTTGTTGTTGTTGTTGTAACATTTGGATTTGTTGCTGCTGAGTCTGCTGTAGTATGTGCACCAATTGTTGTAGAGTATCTCCTGAAGAATCCCCCATCTTGGAGTTTTCTTACACCGAGCTTTACATCGGGTTCACTAATGTCACATCACATAGGGTTGAAGGTCACCATAGGGGTTTGGCAAGCGAAGAATGTATGGGGGTTCAAGAGCTTTTACTCTGGAGATGGTAGAGATAATAGAAGGGTTGAAGGTTTCAAGGCAAGTTCTTGAAGATAAGAGACAGCAGGGTGAAGGTAGATTTAGGGAGAGGAGTAGACGGAAGAGAAGGGGTTTGAAGGGATTGAAAATGTAGAAGAATACTCCAAAAAAGAATTAGAAAATATAGAAGAATACTAACAGAGATGAAGCCTGTTAGTTTCTTTCAGCATTATGAGAAAATACAACTCTAATAAACAAAAACGTGTACAAAATAATACCTTCCTCTATGCTACTCAGATCGCCAATTTGATGCTTCCATTGGTTCTGAAAGGGGGGTTAAATTGCAGGACACCTGCACACCTGACCAGAATTTTGCCAGATCACTCCTTCTTCATCTTCCACTTTGGAGTGCTGTTCACTGCTTGAAAACAGCAATCGTGTGTTGCGCGATTTTGTCAATCTCTCTTTTTACATAAAATCCTCTCAAATTGGCTAAAAGTTACATGCTTTCTTTTACATATCATCCTAATCTAGAAGTTGTCTATAATTTTATGGATTTTTACAAGAGATAATATCTAGAATATCAAAAATTGGCTAAAAACTTGTCAAAAAAAAAAAAACTAATATTATGAACCATGGATACTAACACTAATGCCTAAAGTGGTATTAGCTCTCTAAATCTAAAAGGAAGCCACACTCTAGATTTTTTACACGGTGTGCACGTAGCGACACAACAACATTGCATGTCGAGCTAGGGTAGCTCATTGAAGGCTTGATCGATGATCATACTGGGCTTATCCTAGACCATAAACTTTTATCGAGGAGGGGCTTTTGGGGAGTTATTCAAACCGAATGTTTAAAAGCAGGTTACGAGTTAGCAATAGCACATTTGAATATCTCAGTATGAAGTTAGCACCATAAATGTGACATAAGAACATGAACTATCAAAGAGCAATACGTGTTGAGAAGTGGGCTTGTGTGGCCCTGCATTGTCTTACGAGTGGCTCAAATTTGGGACTTATAGTAGCAGATTTGTATAGGGTCTCAACATTGTTTGCCTAGTTGGCTATTTTGAAATCTTGTGGTTCACTAGTTGCATATGGGATTGCATGGTATGCACATAGAGTAGCCAACATCACAACAAATGTGAAAATATACAGACGCATTTCAAGGCCTTTGAGGTATACCATTTGTTGTTGGTGCAATAGTAGATGGTAGTTATATACCCATCATTTCCCCAATAGAAAACCATGACGATTATTTTAATAGGAAGTCATTTGCCCATCATTGCCCCAAGAGAAAACCATGAAGATTATTTTAATAGAAAGGGCTTCCACTCAATTATTTTGTAAATCATTATGGTAGCCACTTGTGTTGTTTGGGACTACGACATTGGTTAGGTAGGTTCTACGCATGACTAGAATGTTTTTCAATGTTCAATTTAGGAAAACGATGCATAAACAAAGCTTTGGATAAGTACTGTCCACTAGGTGATTGTGCTTATCATGTGTTGTTTGGGACTATGACATTGGCTAGGCAGGTTCTATGCATGATTGGAATGTTTTTCAATGTTTAGATTTTGGAAAATAATGCACAAATAGAGCATTGGGTTAGTACTATCTACTAGGTGATTGTGCCTATCCTGTATGCTTTTGGATGCTACCTCCTTATAAGGGTAGCAAGAATGGACCATATCTGGAATGTTATTATTGGAGCTACATACAATAAAGCAGTCGTATGCCAATTGAAAGAGCATTTGAAATCCTTAAAATGCGATTTCGTATATTATTGAAGAGATGTGATATGTTTCTACAAAATATCCCAAAGATCGTGGCAACGCGCCTTATTCTACATAATATATACATTGTGCATGGAGATAGTTTTGATGATGCATGGATACGTGAAGCGACAATAGAACTTGAGAGAGAAAGTAATGCACCTCCTCAAGACATGGACCGACAAAACAATTTGAGAAATGGATTAGTGGAGGTTGCTACACTAACAAATATAGGTACCATACAAGCAATTCAAAGAGCTCAGTCAATGGAGCCAACATCAGGATCCAATCAACATGGGGGACTAACTCAAAAAGACAATGTTGCTTGAACCATGTTTTGAGAGAGGGAGAATGCAAATGTGAGAACGGTCTTTGGTGATTCTGACTTTGTGGAGGAGATCGACGACGAAGTCAATGATAAGTAAACTTCTGTAGCATTTGCATTATAGGTGGAAAGAGGGGTGGTGTGCCAATAAAATTCCCCTCTTTCCACCTTCTCACAGAGAGCTGGGCAGAGCATGCCTCAACAACACGATGAAGGGGTTCAATCCCCTACTCTCTATTTCAATACTAATTATTATGCCTATAATGATAAATGTGGATTACTATGTCACTAATTTGTGTTAGTTTTACTTGTTGCATGTTTTTTTGGGGTTTATAATATCAATGTGTGATATTTATAGTCAATGATTGTGTTAATCATGTATTTTAATAATAATTAGTGTCAATAATGATTAATGTGAATTATTATGTCGGTAATATGTGTTAGTTTTGTGAATTGTATCCCCATTTGTGTCAGTAACATGAACTTGTGTTATTTAGCATTAATGATTATGTCACTAATTCGAGATTAACTAATGCATATACATAGTGTTAATTCATTCACATGTGATTAGGGGATCTGATTCGGGAAGTGTCCAGTGTATAGGTGGTTGCCGTGTGTGTGATTGCTTGCAGATGAACGGCGGATGGACACTTACTGACTAGGAAAAGTGTCTGCCACCTAGTGTGTAAGCGGGTGGCGGCGGACAAGTGACCCCAAGTCAACTTTTCCTGTGGCCACTGGCCATCGACGACGCAAATGGGCAGGCAATGATGGTGTAACCAGTCTTAGTTATCACTACGTTGGGCCCCTTCTCCATACTTTTAGAGCTGTCACTATATTGGCTCCATTTGTTGGCAGCAGTTGGGTAGCGGGGAGAAATCGAGGGGCTTGACTTGGGGACGCCGTCAAATTAAGCGGCGGGCCTAACGGCATCGTCAGTGGTAGGTTGCCCCGCCTCGCTCTGTCTCTCTCTCGTTTGTGTTTTTCAACCTCTCATGCTAGCGGTAAAGGCTGCGAACAGTGAGCGAGGAAGAGAGGAAGAATCTTTGCACAGAAAAGCACATTTTCGACTTTCCCTTTCTTTCTCTCTCTCTCTCTATCTCTCTCTCTCACTTTCTCGCATCGACTTACCAGAGTGCAGGCTGCTCCTCTTCCGCCATCGCCAGGAGCAGCTTCTTGTGACAGAGGAGCGTGCTAACGTCTCTTCATCAACAATCGAGGCCAGGTACGCTGGCATCCTCAGGGATTTCCTCGATTTCGCCGTAGCTGCTGCTGTTAGCTATTGCTTTTTCGCCTCTGGCACGTGCGGCTGCTCGTCTGGACTGCGCATGGCGGTTTCACCTTCCTGCAAACGACAACTTAGCAGGGTCTTCTCTGTTCTTTGTGTCGGTGCCCAGGGCCTCCTTTCGCCGAAAATATAGGTTTTAGGGTTTGTCTATCGGCATTACAGGAGGCGACTGAGAGGGCCCTCCTCGTTGATTGGGTTATTTCGCTTCCTGAAACATTGTTGGAGGATTGAATAAATTGGTATTTTGGTCGCACGTGCGTCTGGAGTCTTCATCGAGAGAAAAAGTTCCGTCTTTCAACTTTTCATGGGGGTCTTAAGTTCCCAGGCTTCGACATGGCTTGTTTGTTGCTTGGTGATCTCGGCCATATGTAAGAACAGTGCTGGCTCAGCTCGCCCCATCTCGCCCAAAGTCTGCAAGAAGTACAATTTCTATGAGTTGGAATTGATTGGAGAAGAGCGGTGTCGCAACGATGGGAATCTGATTGAGGGCAGCAGAAACAGCTTGAGATCAAGGGTAGTCGAGGTAATCTACTGCAGGTTTGAGGTTAAAAGAGGACTTTTGAAAGTTTCATCTGATAAAACGTCTTTCGCTTCATTACAGGTGAACGTGACAACACTAGAGAGAGTTCTGAACATACTCCAAGCACGAGATGGTGCACATGCTGCAGTGCTTTTCTATGCTGATTGGTGTCCATTTTCTAGAGCACTGAGACCCATGTTTGATACCCTCTCCTCTGCCTTCCCTTTGGTTTACCATTTCGTGGTGAAGGATTCTTCTCTTCAGCCAAGGTATCTTGTATGATGGTTTGATGCCCCACCTTTCTCCTTGTTTTTTGACAATAGGAAAATAATTTATGATGGTTTTGCTTGAATGATGAAAGTTCAGGTCTGCAAAGAACTGATGTTCGATTGGTGTCATGAGTAGGGTTTGGATAATGTTCCAATAATGAAATCAGTAAAGCCTGCTCGTTGTGCTATCCCTGGTTGCTGTATTGTCTCATCAAACAGTAAGTTGTGGTTCTGAGCGTATCTAGAATCAGCAGTGAAGCTCAGAAGTTTGGACTCTGGAGGCATCTCTAAGTTGTCAGAAAAAGGGTATGTCACAATTTTTACTTGGCTATGGTGGTGTGACCACCTGGATAGGAAAAGTTTATGTCTGTGGTTGTTTATCTGCTTACTCTGTTCTGACCAGTAGAAGGAGCCCAGCAGCACACAAACTGGTGGCACATTGGAAAGGTAGGGTCACCGAAGACTTGCAATCTGTCGACATTATTGTATCATTTTTCATCTGGTAACTACTCACTAGTTAGTGGGTTTTTTGCTCTATTTTAGTTCAGTGCTTCTTCTCATTTGCGCTAACCCGTGCAAGAGTTCTTTGCATTGCATTCCCTTAATAGGAAAAGTAGAAGTTTGTGGTTGTGTATCTGCTTACTCTGTTCCGACCAGTAGAAGCAGTGCAGCAACCCACAAACTGTTGGCACATTGGAAACAAGTTTTTTGGATTGGTGGGTCACTGAAGGCTTGCATTCTCAAACATTATTGCCCTATTTGGTGACTACTCACCAGTTAGTGACCTTTTTGGGGACTTTCACAAGATTTTCTCAATTGAATCACTTGCTTGAATCCTGTGAAAGAGTGCATTGTGCCATGTTTCTGTAAATGCACTTTTCCTTGGCACTAAGCGTACTTCCTCTTATCACTGGAATACATGCTACAGGACAAACTCTTTTCCAGAGCCTCCTCCATCCTTTTCTGAAGTACTCTATAAGAAATGCAATCATTTTTGACACGTTTGCAGGCTTTTAGCTTACCTGTGAAATTTGCACCTTGCCTGGGGAACTGCTGTAAGGAATGTTTGATGTTCTCTAGGCATTCTTGTTTGCTAGTTTAATAGAGGTTCTGATGGTACCGGAGAGTATTAGCTAGTGGTGTTCTGAGATATTGATTGCTACAGGAGAGTGTTTACTGGTTGTGCCCTCATCATATTGAGTAATGAGCAAGTCTGATGCTTGTTGCAAAAGGTCATACAAGGTTTACATGTCATAATGGTTGCTTCAAAGTATGTTGTAGTGCTAATCTGACTAGGCAACTCACTCCAAATCTGCTCTCAGATGTTGGTTGTGTGCTGCTAATTTTTTTGAATCTGTATTGAATATGCTTATGAAGCAGCTGCATGTCCTGCGTGTGCTGCTAGAGCACACAAACTTATGCTCTTATTGTGGATTTTGAAGTTGAGGCCTTTCAAGGCAATGCCTTCAACTTCTGTTTTTAGGCATTAGCAGCAGACTTTGGTGTTTTTTGGAGGAATTTGTGGTTGGTTATGAGGGGCTTATGATCTTATTTTCTTTTTTAGCTCTATTGCCCTGACTGCTTTTGTTGTGTTGCAGCTTTCACACATCTCACTTTCAGTTTTCTCCCAGTGTGTGACCAGGATGGTTGTTGGTTAAATGGTATTGCCCTAGCATAGCTGTGTTCCCATTTGGAAAGTTTTTGCAAGTACAAAAGATGCATGATAAGCAGTTGGGACAAACTAATAGCATCATGGACCTTTTGTAGCAAAGGGAGATTGTCATGCGTTTTTAGGTTCATTGACTTGATCCTTGGAGCATCTTTAATACAGTTTAATAGGACATTATTACAGTTGGATATGACATTTTAGGGAGAAATGTACTCCAAAGGGGAAGGAGTCATTGCTATTACACCTTGCGTTCCCTTATTATGAGGCTGGTGAGAGGGTACAATCTGGGTGAGGTTAAGGCTGAGATGGCTTGGATTGCCACCTTGTGATCATTACGAGGATTAAAGTGATAATAGCTCTATTCTATTAACGTCCCTGCATGGTTGTATGTTCTGCTGCCTGTGTACTTTATCAATTCAGCTGTGTTTATTTCTCCATGTGAGACATGCCATGGAATTGTTGCTCGTGCTCTACAGTTGTTTCCCAATTTCCAACTTCAAGTGTAGATGATGTCGTAAGACTTTTAATTAGTCTATACTCTTTGCTGTGTAGAAGGAAATTTGGTCAATTTTTTGACTTGTTTGAAATCATACTGGTTTTGTTCACCTCAGTGGTGGTCAATTTTGAAATCAATTGGGCTGTGCTCATTTAATCTTTCATTTGCAATTTTTTAATTTGTGAATCTGCCCCTTTAGAAGGTTTATGGTTCTCTCAGGTGATTTACATGATCAGGTTTCAAGAATGGCAGTTGATGTAAAACTACATTTTGCAACTGCAGTGCACTTCCGCAGTTTGGAGTTCACAGCTACCCTGTTCTGTTTTTGCACAACAAGACTGCCAAGGTCCGGTATCATGGATCTCGGACAATTGAAGCTCTGTCCCAGTTCTACAGGGATATTACAGGTTTCTGTTTGAAGCCATAGAGTGACAGCCACATGATTTTTACTTGCCCTTTCAAAGTGTTTAATATACACTGTATGCAGGTCAACAACCTTCAGGCAAAGGTGATGAGACAAATAAACAGCATCTTGATAAGACTCTACTTGACAAGGAAAACTGGCAAAGATCTAGAGAGAATTGGTTGCATGATGATATATACCTGACACTTGCAACAGTCTTCCTGGCTGTCAGGCTTTTTATCTATTTGCTGCCCAAGCTATCAACTGGCATGAGATACTACTGGACTCGCAACAGAACTCTGCGTCGAGCCCACAGAGGGCTTTTGAGAAAAATGTTATCACGTGATGCTGACCAAGAGCAGCTAAGCAAAAGTTCCAGGGAGAGCAAGAACACAAGGAAGGAAACAACACAAGAACGTGGGAAGGGAGTCCTTTCCATGCCTAGCTGGTCCTCGTCCTCCCTTGCTGCTGTCACTCTAGCTGAAGGTAGCTCTAGTCGAAGTGGAGCAGTTGACAGTGTTTGCGAAGGAAATGCTTTGAGAAGGGCCTGAGATTTCCTGCTTTCTTCATTTCCTAATTGTGCTATAATAGCTTTCTTTTTTGGTTAAGAAATCAATTAATTCCTGGTCAAGTGTTGTTAAAGCTTCACTTTATTTGTGCCTTGAAATCTCTCTCTATCAGAGTTGCAAATATCAGGGATTAGCTCTTTGTAGATGCAAAAGGATTTATTTATCGATGGTTGATATGGTCTTGGTTGTGTGTAACAAGTATATACATACCATGTACCAGTAGAGGGTGTTGCGCAAGGCTTTCTGTCCACCTACAGTGGGCGTCTTTCTTAATATTTATCTCTCACAAGTCTTACTAATCGTGGAGGATAGATTTGGGCAAGATTCTCTCAAGCATGTTTACATTTTGCTGATGTACATTGTACTTGGAATGACACTTTTATCCATTATGTTCATTGTGGGATCTTGTTTGAATAGGATTAGTAAGATGGGAATGCAGCTATGGCTAGTAGGAAGTGTATCTGCTAACATGGATGTTTGTTAGAGTCATGATATTATGTCTTAAGTTTTGGTATTGACTTTGCAGTCCTGTGTTGTGAGGCTGGAGCTTGCTTGCATGATGGAAGTTGCTTGGCTTTGTTCATTTTCTCATGTTCCAGGTACATATATTGATTTGTGCATATGAAGCTTTTCTATATGCATCAGACTGTTAGTCTACTGGCATTGCATGCTGGAGGCCTAAATATAGGCCTGAAGGGGATGCTTTTGTCTGTTGCAACAGGCTAAGTTAATGTTTTATAAGTACTACACTGATGTTCAATTTTGTTAACAAAAGTTGGAGACAGTTATAGCAAATTGGCTGGAGAGATTACAGATGCATCTTGTTTTTGGACATCTCACAGAGGTCATCCTAGCTGTTATGATGATCTGCAATTGTAGTGGAAAAGTCCACAAATTGGACTATTGGCATCATGATCACAATTTTGATATGCCGATAGGAGGGAACTTGGCGCATGATCTTTATCGAAGAGTCGGATCATTGTATGTGTGGTATATTGGATCATCGCATGTGTGATATATCAGATAGACGACAGGATAAATCTGACCTATGTGGTTTAATCCAAATGAAAATTTCCTACCCAAATGATTAAGAACTTTTAGCCTGCACCGGCATTCACGCTTTGTGATTTTTGTTGTCCGTTTTGATGGTGTAGCCTTGAAGGGCAGGATTGCATAGAAACATTGGACTGGCACACACACACTCTCTCTCTCTCTCATGCGCACTAACTCAAGACTACACTAACTTCCCTCCGACCTCCAGCACCTTCCCCTTTTGCTGATGGTGGAGCCTTGAACAGGGTTGCAGAGAGATTGGATCGCTCCCCCCCTCCCCTTCTCTCTCTCTCTCTCTCTCTCTCTCTCTCTCTCTCTCTCACATATGCACCAACTCAAAAGACTACAGCTCTACCTGTGGCTTCCAGCATCTCCCCATTTGGTGCAGTGGTAACATGCAGGGGATGGTTTTAAGTTTTGTCCCTAACTGCCAAATTTACATCATGACCTTTTTGTTTGTCTTGGTCGTATTGTTCCAAGGACCAAGCCCATGGGAGGAATGCCCATACCAATGAGCTTGCAATGCAGAGGATATCATCTTGAAGGATTTAATGGCCTAAGTGTACGTGAGCTTGGCTGAGCTAGAGACATTGGTGGTGAAAGTAGTACAACATAGTGTAGGATTGAAGGTGGAGCTAAGGAGGTGGCAATAGAAGTACACGGGGTTTACTAATGGAAATTTTAAGAGGAAAGACCATCTTTTTAGTAGCAAATGGAGCTATATGTTGCGAAAGAAATTTGCATCCAATGTAAATACAAGATGTTTCTTGATTGGTGCCATGAAGCATGAACTAGATAATGAAAATTGCCAAGCCTGTTCAACATTATATATTTATGGGCAGTTTTCATAGGCTTAATTGGTCTAGTCTCACTAATCACTACTCCTATGATGTAAGGGTAATATTTAGGGTTTAGAGTTCAACCACAAGGTGTACCCAAAAGCTTTTGTAGTGGTCTTGAAATTACAACCCAAATCAAATCAAGAGAACTTTATGCGAGGAATATGTGTGTTAATAAGTTTGCAAACAAAAGCAAAGCACTAAAGCACTCAAAGAAGAGTCTAGTGAAATTACCAAGTTGAAGGTAGATATGAAGGAGGTTAAATGGGTAGTCTTTTGGGGTGGAAAGCCATCACAAAGGAGTTTAGAAAGCCAATGCTACTTTTGGGTCATGATCCATTGAGTAAGGTAGCTTTAGTAATTGGTTTTCTTTTTGTGCTATAAGCATCCCATAAGTGGATTGTAACTAAGTCTTGTGTGTCTCTTTGTCATATATAACTTTGAGACATCTAAAATGATATGAATATGACTTTCCTTCCCATCTTTGTCTGTCTGTTTGTTGGTCTCTCTCATAGGTTGCAAGAGAATACAATAAATATAAACCCATCATTTTATTTTTGCCAAATCTCTTTATCTTCAAGTATTTGTCCAATTTTCTCTTTAATTGTTAGAGTTACTAGCTTGCTTGCATTTTTAATTGTACTAATCCAAGAAATGCTTTAGAGATATTTTGTCACATTTGGTCATCATGCCAAGAAGTGTGCTTAGCTTGGTAGATGAGTGAGATGAGAGTTAGGTTCTTGGACATGAAGTTGACCAATTCGACAATTGTTTTGAATGTTGGTAGGTTTGCAATGTGCATTGGTTCCATGTTTGATCTAAGGCGTTGTATTTCTCCTTGTAGAACTCGGTGTCTTTACAATACTATAACTTGAGAGAGAGAGAGAGAGAGAGAGAGAGAGAGAGAGAGAGAGAGAGAGACTCTCATGGGTGTATTTTCATTTTTAGTAGGTAGACTCTGTGGTCAGGTAGACTTGCAATGGGTGCACTTATTTGTTGTACATAGGGTTCAAGTCCTGTTGAGTCTTCTTTAATAATAAAAATGGTTGCTTATCACATCATGATATAATTAGGATTATAAGTGTATGAATTATTAAGACTTGTTTAATTTTTTGCATTCATGCGATGTTCTCTTGTGACTAAAAAGTTAGAAACGAATGTGTTATTTCACTATTGTATGACTTACGTGGATGTGCATGCTTGTGCGTGCGCGCGTGCGTCCGCGTGTTGTGCTTGGGGGTAGGGGGTGGATTGGTTTGAACTCATTATTCAATCAATAAATACCTTGAAACATGCACATGCATTCTTTGTAAGAAAGTGGATGTTTATATGCATGTATGTGTGTGGATATGTGGATGTATGTTGTTAAAGAGGGGAATCATGTCGAACAAAAAGATGCGAAGTCCATGTTTTCAAGAGAGATTTCCATGTGAAAGAATATCCAACAAAATCCATCCAAAAGTGACACAATTTGACATTTTCAAAGTCTTTGAACCATGTGTGGTTTTTTTAGGTATGAATTTATTGATTTGTTCTAAGCCCCAAACCCTTGGGTTGGTGGTGTATCTAGTTATTTGGTTTCTAGTGGGTATGAGTTTGTCAACCATGCTACACAACGGCACAAAACAACTATAAACCGTAATCCAATGTGCAATGGGATTCAATAAGTCTATGCAACGAGGCATGGGTTTGTCATAGATGGTATGAAACAGCACAAAAACAACCGTAAACCCATGATCCATGGATGGATTCAACAAGTGTGTGCAAGAGTGCACAAGTTTGTCAAATATGCTATTCAATGGTAAAAAATAAAGCACATAATGCATTCCCAATTTTAATATAGAGACCATTCAATCTCAATGTTTCATTTACTAAACCTCCTAAACATTGCAACCTCAAAGATGGAGCCCTACAAAACCTCCAAGATCAAAATAAGCATTATTGTCATTGTTGATACATATTAGGGATAACCAAAAAACATAAAATAAGAAGATAAGAGTGTTTTCTATTTACCTATATTGCATATTAGGGATAACCCAAAGCAAAGCTTTGCCACCATAATGAACAAATGAGGTTCATTGCCTTCCAAAATTGTGGCTTCTACATACAAACATTGCATCTACACCTACTAATGAATTTTGTGAGTTTTGCTTGATGCATGAACACATTCATTACAAACCCAAAACATTTAGAAATATGAAGTACATGTGCTTGCATAAAATACATATAGTGCCTTTAATCTTTGTGGGTGCAATGGGGAAATTCTACCATTATAATAGAGTAGTTCACCCCTTTAGCCTTGGACCCTTCTATACTAATATTGAGCACTATGATTTATTACATAAAACAATGCCTCATGAATGAGAGTACCATCCAATGTGCATCCTTGTTTGATACTATCATAGAGTACCTTTGTTCCCTTTGATCTCTACTTCATAACTTTGCCATTTCTAAACTTTGGTTCGAACAAGCTTGCAACCTTTATTGTGCTTGTTGTCACTTGGCTTATAGTTGTACACTTTGAAAAACACCTTGAAAAAATGGATAGCACAAATCTATTAGTCTAGAACATTTGCATTTCATGTGGTTGTAAGTTTGTTTCCTCCACCATTGGCCAGACCCCCAAGGCTCGTCTTAGCACTCCAGTTTCTTGACTCTTATCTATAGCCAAATAATGAGTGTTTGATTTGTTGCAAAATTACATATAGCACTCTATGACTCCACGAGGGTGTCTTTGTCACCCCTAAAAGCATGGTGTAAGAAAACCCACATTATTTTCTCCACTTCTCTCACAAATATGCTATACATATGTTCCACTCTAACTAGTGAGGCTCTTGAAGTAAGTCATATTTTTATCAGGTTCTATCTTGTGAATAGCCCAAACTATGTTTGGCACCTTGATCTCTATGACTCTAGCATCTAATCGCCTATTTGTGTTGGAGGTTTCATGCCATATTTCTTGTTTATTATATGATAGAGAAAACTCACGATGTCTAAATTTCTCAAGGATGATATTACAATCAAATGCATGGGTCATTTCTTACAACTACTCATTTGGTGCACCATGGAGTGTTCCATCTTTGGTGCTTTGACACCCATTTTTTTCATTGATAAGATCAATTGGCAACTTTCTTGATGATGAGCTTGAACCTCAATTACAAAATCTCTTGATTATATTTTTGACCCTTATCCATAGCCATACTTGAATCCTTTTAAGTATGCATTGTATTTCATACTTTGCAATACAACTAGGCATATCCAACTTGATTGCCTCAAAAAAAGTAAATTGGTTCTTGTAATCCACACTTGTTCTCATGCTTGCATGCTTTGCCTCCATATGTGGACACAAACTATTATTTGTATATTATGAAATGAGCCATGAATCCCAATAGCTAGCTTGAGTATCCTGTCATGCCAACCATATTTCCAAAGCTAGAATCTCACCTTGCACCACATGGCCTTGCTTGTCAAAATTGTATTTACCTCACTCTTGCAAATATCTACTACACTCTTTATTGATATATTTCTCCATTTCTCTCTTGTGCTCTTCTTGGGAACATGCTTGAATCTATTTGTGAGCATGATGAACCATGCTTTGTTCCTCCTATTGAAACACATTAATCCTTTCTTTATTTGTCCTCTTATGTTTTTGCACCCCCCCAAGATAGGCAATTCAAATAAAAATCCATTTTGTGGATACCTCATTTGCCACAAAATATATGAACTTGGGTTTAGGAAACCCATGCTTCATAAAACTACCAATAAGAATTAATTTGAATCCACTTCTCAACCTTGAACTCATAGCTTGAAATAGCAAATATCTCACAATGGATCATACACACGCACAAACATTGCGAGCCAATTGGGGGCTTTAAACACATGATCAAACATGCCATTTGGTCTCATATTGTTAACTAGGTCTAATGTACTTCCAAGCCCTTTGGCAGACATCTTAAACTTGGCATAGGAGGATTGGTTATGTAAATGCACGGTGTTTGAAAAATACGTAGTCAAAACAAATTATCAATGGCTTACCAAAGTTCACAATTGATGGGATGCATAAAGTTTGTGCAACATGTCAATTTGGAAAGCAGGCTATGCATGCATTTCCACATGAAAATCATGTATTCAAAAAGCCACTTGAGTTGATACATTATTTTTCGTTGAGTGTGGAGTTCTACAAAGACTACAACTATGAGCGGTTGCAAGTATTATATCTCCTTTATTGAGATCATACTCGAAAAGTATGGGATTATTTATGCATAAGAAAAGTGAGGCATTCACTTGCTTTAAAAGCTTTAAGGATTTGGTTGAGAGGGAGGTATGGTTGCATATTAAATGCCTAAGATCTGATGGGGGAAAAGAGTACTTCTCTAATGAGTTTTTTTTTTTTTGGTAGAAAACGTTAGAAGTATACCATGGAACCTTGAGTAATCAAGGGTGCATCAGGGAAGGTGAGGTGTGAATGAGTTGAAGGGCAAAGAAAACCCTAACCTTAGCCCATTGTGAGGTTATATAAACAGCTTGGAGGTCACTCTCAAGTGTAGAGAGAGTGTACCTTGGTTGTACTTGAGCAACTTCCTAAGCAAGATTTCTTTCTTGTACTTGAGTTCTCTTCTCCCTCTTGTGTACACAACTTTATGCTCTCACTTTGATTTTCCAAAATGGTATCAAAGCCATTTCTGATCAAACACACTTCCCCTAACTCCATCTTGACCTAGCTGCATATGAAGACCTCTTTTTTCTCATTTAATCTTCTCCTCCTTCATAGCTAGTTCTGACCACTAGCTAGTGGAGGATTTGGGGAGAGGAAATGAGGCAACATATCTATAAGACTTCTTATGGAAACTTCCTTTTAGCTTAGGGCACACTCGCTTGTCACAAAAAAATCTCAAAATTGTGTGATTATAGCTCAAGACTGCCATTTTTTTCAAAAATGGTGCAGATCTGGATAGCATGGAGTTTACAAGGTTGCTACGGTCCGCAAGATGTGCAATCATTTGTGCTATGATGGGGCTTTGTTAGCCCCCTAAAAGGGCTATCTAACCATAAAAGGGTTTCTTAGAATTCCTCCTCAGTTGCTCATACTGAGCAAAACCCTAACAATGGGTTTGGCTGATAGCCATAACTAGAAAGCTTCAAACTTTCTCATTCCAACTTTAATCACCCTAAAAGTCACCAACAATGATTTTAATCATTGATTAATCTTCTCTTGAGTTTATTGCAGATCTAAAAGCTCTCTCTTCAATTTGGATACATGGATGTTAGGAAGTCCCCAACATTTCACATCTCAAATAAGGCATAAATTTGAGTTGAGTGCTTATAAGAATTAATGCTCCATTTCTTAGTCATAATATTAGTTTAAATCAATTGTGAAATATATTTTATGCCTTGAGAAGGTTAGGTGTTTCATCTTAAGCATATCCACCAAATGCTTAACTCTCATAATCTCACTCTTGATCATTGTAAGGCTATGTGTTTAGATATAAACACATAGACCATTTCCTTTCCTTCATCTAATCCTATTTGTGTGAGTACACATCGATTGCTTTCAACTTGCTATTCACTTGTATTAAAATATCAATTGCTTCCACTCTTATTGCCCACCTTATAAAGGATTAAAAACTGCCACTGCCTTGTGAAATTGGTAAGACCTTCCTATCATGGCCTATGTTGATGTAAAGCCTCAAATCCACAAGTTTGATGGGAGAGACTTCCACCCATGGTAGGTGTTAGTGAAATATAAAAGGATGGAGAGGGTTTAATGGCTCTTCATCAAATAGACCAAAGCCATTGATCCATCTAACCCGATGGGTGTAGAAGATGATGAAAGAGCCCAAGCCATAATAATGTTACACCTGGAAGAATCCTTAATTCACATATTGGCAAGCTTGCAACTACAAAGGAGAAGTGTGATGAGCTCAAGAAATTGTATGGTGCAAGAGGAAAGAATTCCAAAATCTTCCTTAAAATAGAGTTCTTCAACTTGGGATATAAGTAAGGAGAAGACATGGGAAAGTTCCTTTCCCACATGAGGGGTTTGATGGCTTAATTAGCTTCAATCCAAGCTCTGGTTTGCTGAAGAAGATGCCATTGCAATACTTTTGAAAGCCTTAAGGAAAGTTTTTCAACTCTTGTTACTACCCTAACGAATGTACCAAATCCTACACTTGAAGGTGTCATTCAGTCTTGTTTGAATGAAGAGAAACGAAACCAAAAGAAATGCAGCATCAGCTTAGCATCTACCTCAACAAACCAACTCTTAGTCCATATAGTGACTACTAAATGTTCATTTGTAACAAAAAAAGGACACCTTGTAAGCAAGTGCTTGAAACAATATCTGAACAAGATGAAGGGCAACAAATGTAAACAAACATGGCATATCACTTGTAAATGTCCAAACTCTCCTAAAGTACCCAAAGAATTAGAGGCCAACTATGTCTCCAAAGAAACTGATGATTGACTTAGTACATGATGTATCATCTATTTTTAAAAGTATATGTTGTATCGTCATTCCATAAACATCATTGTAGCCTATTTTATAAAGGCATCCCATTGATTCATTGAGGGGAGAAAACATTTACATGCTGCCATCTTGGCAGTGAGGGGAGGTGTTAGAAGTATAACAAAATGGGAAATCTTGAGTAAATGAGGGTGCATGAGGGAAGGTGAGGTGTGAATGAGCTAAAGGGCAAGGAAAACCCTAGCCCTAGCCCACAATGAGGCTATATAAACATCCTAGAGGTCACTCTCAAGTGTAGAGAGAGTGTACCTTACTTATACTTGAGAAACTTACTAATGAAGATTTCTTTCTTGTACTTGAGCTCTTTTCTCCCTCTTGTGCACATAGCTTTATGCTCTCACTTTGATTTTGAAACAAAAAAATGTTATTTTGAGTCAATTTACATGTAGGTAAACTGTGCAACAAAATGGAATTGATGAGCAAAGAAACATGCATATTGCAGAGGTGGTTGGAGCATTGATGTCTAAAAGAGACTTGCCTCATCACTACATTGGGTTGACGTAGTTGCTATTGCTACTATGTACATTAGAAATAGGACACTAGGCTACTATTGCACATGGTATGACACATGAGGCGAAATATACACGTAAAAAGCAAAATATGTCCCATATAAAAGTAATTCGATGTATTACTCATATGAATATTCTTGATGAGTTACATAGTAAATTGGATCTCAAAGTAGAAAAATGTGTATTTGTGGGATATTATCTTGAGCATAAGGGATACACATGCTATAACACTATTACATGCACGAGTTGAGACTTAGTAGGGATATTGTTTTTGGTGAAATGAGCAGCTACTATAGTAATGTGTAGGATATAGTTGGGGCTCATGTGCATGAGAGTATGGCTATGTAGAAAATAGGTGAGTAGTCATAGTAATGCCTTATATGGAATGAAGCAATCAGCCAAGACATTGTATGATATGATTGTGGAATATCATGTTAGCATTGGATTTCATAGAGCACATGTTGATTTCTCACTTTATATATGTGAGAGTGATGCAAGTATTATGGTCATTACTATATATGTAGATGACTTGATTATCGCACATAATAGTGAGAAAGAGATCAACCATGTGAAGAATCTTCTCAAGGTCAAGTTTGAAATGAAGGGTTTGGAAGAGCTATGCTATTTTCTTCGTATAGAGATAATTAGTACTCTAGAGTGTATATGATTGTCTAGAGACAACATGCTTTGAATATGCTAAAAAATTACGTTATGGATCTAGATGTCAATGCTAAGCTTAGTACATATGAGGGTGGTGTGATTCAGGATGTCACTATGTATAGAAGGATTGTGGACAACTTATTTATTTGACTATCACTAGGCCAAATCTAAGCTATACAATTGGTTTGGAGAGTCAATTTATGTAGTTTCCATGGAAGCCACATTTGAATACAATGTGGTGCACATTATGCTATGTGACTATGCCTTGTTCTATATTGCAGATGCACCATTAAACTTGCATGGTTACATGGATGAGGATTGGGATAGTAGTATTTCAATGTGGATTTATGTTTTCCTTTGGGAGTGGTGTTGTTATTTGGAGTGGTGTTGTTATTTCAAATAGGAGATCTATGAGTGGATTTATGTTTTCCTTTGGGAGTGGTGTTGTTATTTGGAGTACCAATAAATAGGCTACAATGGCACAATATCTAGTTATCATCTATCACGATGAAACCACTTATTAGTGCCATCGTAGGCCATCGTTCATCATGACATATTTTTGATGCTTTCATATCCAAAGCTGTAAGAAGTTAGCGTGATTGGGCAATACACTAACCCGCTAAGGTAGAGCACATGGGTGTTGTAGTTATAGCATGTGAGGTAGCATGGCTACACAATATCCTTAATGATTTGGGGCTACAAGTGGACATGAAGATTATGCCATAATCTTAGTAGGATTTTGCTAGCCAAGAATCTAGTATATCATGTGTGACTAAACACATAGAGATCCATTACAATTTCATTCAGGAGTGGATTCTAGTAGGTGATATTGGCTTAGTTTCTATTAGTACAAATGATCAAGCTCTAGATATTTTTACCAAGACCTTGGGAGTTAAGAAGCTCTGCCACCTTAGGATTGTGCTTGGAGTACATGAACTTATGCTAAGCTTGACTTTACCATTGGCTTGTTAGATGACTAACATGGAGGATACACAAGTGATTCTACAGTTGAACTATACACCCGTAGTCTACTCTTGGTTATGGCACATTCATTGTGCCACATCATACATCCTTAGTGGGTTCACACTTAGTAACCACATGTATATATGTTTTACCAATTTAACTTTTAATCATGTTGAAGACTAAAATATTTTATGTGGAAGAAGAAGAAGAATATTTTAGCCCTACTTCTATGTGTGCTCAAGTCTTCATTGTGTGTGTGTGTGTGCTTAATTGCTTTGCCTCTCTCTCCTCTTGTCTATTTATATAGTATCATTACCAAAAGAGAGGATTTGGAGTTTTGCCACATTCTAATTGCTATTTGGTGTAGAAGATTAGCATAGATTTTTTGCTCTATTTGGGCCTTCTTCGATGTTTGTGGAGCGTTACAACTTGTGTTACAATAGCATAGCTAATTCCTCCTTTGTCTGTGTAGTCCAACATCAAAATGTAGTAGCTAATTGCATGTTTTGCAAATTATTTGAAGGAGGATGGATCTCCAATTCAATAGATTTAATGACTCTAACAAGGAGATGTTCATGTTCATAGGATCTAGATAATTGTTGTGAAAGTTCGGACAAAGTTTTCTTCTCTATACCATTAGCAAAGATTTATCATTCACATCCTTATCAAAATAATATTTGCATGCTCTCTATTGATGACTCTCCCTCTGCAAAGGATCACATCAACAAAATGGAGAAATTATGGGATGAGCTTACATCCCTTACCAAGATGATAATATCTAAGAATACGGTGAGATAGTTCTCATCACTTGTCTTCCATCTAAACAATATGAGGTCTTGTATACTAGCTCATCACCTCTAGAGTGTAAGACACTATTCTTTGGAATGTGCTTGCTTTGATGGTTTTGGAATAGGATGTGTGACAAAGGAGATTGCAGCTAGTGGATCTAACTCCACCAAAACTTTTACTATGGGTTCAAAAGTGGTCAACAAGATCTCCCTCTTTCTCTCCCTTTCTCTAGCTCTCTCTTTTTCTTGATCTTCTCTCTCCTTGTCTTTTTCTTTCTCTATTAATCTATCCCTTTCTCTCCCTATTTTTCTTTCTCTCTTCCCTCTTTTTCCCTCTTTCTCTCTTAATTTCTCTCTCCCTCATTACTTATGTGGATATTCCTAATGAGTTGTGCAGTAAATTGGATCCCAAAGTAGAAAAATGTGTATTTGCATATTAGGTTAAACAAAGATAAACTCCATAGATCTTTTTTTTTCATTTCTTTATCTTCTTCTTCTTCTTCCTCTTCTTCTTCTTCTTCTTCTTCTTCTGTTTTGGGATTTTGATACGTGCAAGACCTCAAGGAGACGAGTTATACTCAAGCTAGAGGAATGCTTCAAAAGCTTATTTCATGTTTCTTCTTGTTCTTCTATATATATTTTCAATTTCTTTTGTAAAATGTAAACAAAAAGAGAGTATGATTTCTTTATTAAGTTGGAATACTTTTTACTATTACCAGAGAAGAAAGAGGGTGAGAGAGAGAGAAACATGAGAGGTAGGGATATTTTCTTCACTATATTTATTTGGTCCATTTTGTGGTTTGGTTAGTTTCAGAGAGAGAGAGAGAGAGAGAGAGAGAGAGAGAGAGAGAGAGAGAGAGAGAGAGAGAGAGAGAGAGAGAGAGAGAGAGAGAGAGAGAGAGAGAGAGAGAGAGAGAGAGAGAGAGAGAGAGAGAGAGAGAGAGAGAGAGAGAGAGAGAGATGATAAGGGACAATGAGGGATAGGGAAAGAGAGAGCTAAAGAGAGGGAGAGGGGAAGAGAGAGCTAAAGAGAGGAGAGGGGAAAAGAAATTAAGAGAGAAAGAGGAAAAGAGAGGGAGGGAGAGAAAAAGAGACATTAATAGAGAAAGAGAGAGAGGGAGAGGGATAAGATCGAGAGAAAGAGAGAGTGAGAGAAAGAGGAAGATTAAGTGTGAAGAGAGGGAGAAAAAGGGAAAGAGGGAGCTAGAGAAAGAGATTAAGAGTAAAAAAGAGGGAAGATAGAAAGAAAGAGTGGGAGAAAAAGAGAAAGAGATAGTTAGACAAACAGAGAGGGAAAAGAGAAAGTGGGACAGAGAGGGCGGAATTAAGAGAAAAATAATGAGAGCCAAATTCAAGGCTAAATAGTCCATGTAATGATTTGAATTAGTTCTTAATCACAAATAAAAATAAGGGAATAAGGACACCTTATTAATTGTTTTTTTTCTCTAAAATTTTAGGGCTGAATTAGCATTAAAAAACAATGGAAGCTCTTTCTTTTCTCTCTCTTCATTTTCTTTTCATAATTAATAATCTCATTTCCAAATATTTTGGCCAAAACCCTGAAAATGGTACTACATTCTCCAAGAAATATGATTGTGACCTCCATATGCCTATTTTTCAAGTTCTCATTATGTTTTGAACTAAATTTTTTTCAATGTTTTTGCTTTTCTAAGTTCTACATATTCTTTCATTGTTTTGTTACTATTTTTTTTTCTTCGTTCTCTTTCTCCTCTCATTGCGATATTTATCTTTCTTTGTGTTTGTCCATGCCATTAGAAGAAGTTTGAGATATCACTTCCATTTGGATTGTTAAGGGTTTTGGAAATCTTACTCTTTTTATGTATTCTATGCCCTATTGAAAGCAGTAAGTTGTGCCACACTGATTAGAAGAAGTAAGAAGGTTGACAAGATAATTGGAAGGTAAAAATTGTTATGGTTTTAGAAGTTATTTTCATTGAGACAAGCCTTTTTTAAAATTTTTATTCTTTCTTACTATTGCTCTTGCTATTTTTATGTATTTGTATGTTCTATTGGAAGAGGCTTACCATATCAATTAAATTAAAAAAAGCAAACAAGTTATAAAGGTATATTTCATAATTAAGAAGTCCTTTTTATTGTGACAACCCTTTGTCTTTCCTTTTATTATCACTCTTTTACTTTTTATGTATTTGTAAGGCTTAGTGTGCCAAATGGAAATACTAAGGTAATTTCTATTTGTATTTGCACTTGAATTAGTTTAAGAAGTCACTAATAGCCTATTTTTTCAATGTTGCAGGTCTTTAACTATCCTTTGCTTTCAAGGAACATGGATGAAGCTCTAATGAAAACGAAGAGTCATATCCATATTAGATGGGAAGAAGAATATTCCACATGGAGAGGAGGGGACCATAAGCTTATTTTAGATTAAGTTTTTTCGATCAGATTGAAGCCAAAAGGTTTAGAGATAACAAAAAGAAGTACATTGACTTGTGGATAAATGAAGACTTATATCCAATAGATCCACTAACAGGTCAATCACCTAGATTTTGGACTTTACTCCTCATGATATAATTAGATTTATTGGAGTTGGAAGGGATGGCTTGTTGGGGTATTGTAATAGTTTGCAGTTAATATGTAAGCGAGGCTCAAAATTTGAGACAATTGCATTATCATAACCATTCATCTTGGAAGGAAAGTATGGACAATAAGTGAATAGATTGCTCAAGATAGACACCTAGTTAAAAACAATAAAGTCACAAAAGGACCAAGTGGTCAAATTGGAAGCCTTGATGACTTTAGCGCGACTAGTTTTAGGTTTAGACAAATGGATTATAAAAACCTTGGCAATTAAGTATAAAAGGGAGAGGGTTTCAAGCAAAGTATAAAAAAGAATATAATAGATATTGAATTTAAGAATTTTCATTTGATGAGGCAAATAGCATGCCAAAACAAAAGGAATATTATCAATTTGCTACAAAATTCACATTCAATCTCTCTATGAAAATGAAGGGAGTGAACCCTAAGGTGGAACCATGAAGCGGAAGCAAGAGCTATGGTGGAAAGAGCAAGAGCAAGAGCAAGAGCAAGAGAGAGAGAGAGAGAGAGGGGGACACAAGATGTGGGAACTCCAATAGTCACAATGTGTGACGACCGGCCTTCCCTTTATTCAAATGTCACCGAAAGAATAAAGAATGAAGTGACAGTGATGGGTGCCCACTACTTGCAGTGTACAAGTGTGCAGGTATGCAGGTACTATCACAGTGTAACTAATACATGGGCGGCTAGTCACAAACACCTTTACCCCCAACAATCTCTCACTTAAAGGTGAATGTGCCCCTAGTGAGGAGAGAATAAGAAATACAAAGTGCAAAGTACAAATGTGTATAAGTACAACACGATGAGGAAAGACATCATCTCATCCATTGCCTATCAACTTCCTGAAAGGTAAAATGCTCTGTTGAGAGACTTTTAGTGAGCAAATTTGTAGGATTTTGGTTAATTGAGATCTTAACAAGGTCAATCGACCTGTCCCCTCAACGAGCTCTTTGATAAAGTGGTAATGCACCTTAAATGTTTTTTGTCTTTGCATGGGAGATTGGATTCTCGGCCAATTGAATAGCACTCATATAATTCGAATGCAGTATATAGGGACCACATTAGTAATGCCAAGGTTCTAACTAGAGAGCCTCCTTGCAAGCCTTAGTGGCTGAAATATACTCTATCTCTATACTAAATATGGCCATGCATTTCTACACCCTGGATATCTAAGAAACATCACCTCCAGCAAAGGTGAAGACATAGCAAGAGGTGGATTTCCTATTGTTTGCATATCCTACATAATCAGAGTTAGTGTATCCCACAAATCTTGTATCCTAGCCACCATAATAGATGCATATAGCTACTGTGTTCTTCAAGTACCTCATGATACCCTTGACAATGTCAATCATTTTTTTGAAACTAAAAACCCCTAGTCTAATTGTAGTTAGGATTGATTTTTGCTAGCTTAGTTATTTGCGTGACAATTTGTTTTGTTATTTCATAGTTGGATTTCTTGTGTTTGTTTAGCCTAGGATTTGCTTCTGTCATTTTGTTTGATTTGTTGAGTGTGAAACTTGATAGCCTTGGTCGAGCTTGGTATTTTTTTGGATAGGTTGAAGTTGGAGTTTGCTAATAGCTACTGAACATTGAGGAGCTAGGTACGTTTTCTTATCGAGACTTTTGCACATCACGGGGATAATGGGTTCATGAGCACTTCACGTTGCACTTGTTGATGCACTGCACTCAGGGTCGTTTCCTGTTCTTATCAAATACTTCCATGCCATGGGTTGGGATTATGCATGTTTTGCACCATTGTTGAGCACTAGCATGGCATGAGGTCTGTTGCAGCTATATGCAGGAAGTTTTAGATGTACGCGCATATGAGAGAGCACTTGTCGTTGAGCACGCACATTTTTTGCACACACGATATTTGGGATACTTATCACAAAGTTAGGAACCTCTAGTTGAGTGTGTAAGGAGGTTGCGTGAGTTAGAGGGTCATGAAGGACGCCGCCAATTGTGAGATGGGTTGTTCTTATCTAGTCAACATCTTGAGGACCATCTTTTCTAGAGTGTGGGTGAGATTATGGGTGGGAGGAGCGGAGTATGTTATATTTTTTTGAGAGTTGAGAGGTGAGGATAAGGAATTTTCAATTAATTAAGTTTTTTTTTTTTTGCATTTTGCATGATGCACTAGCACATCTAGATAGGCTAGGCACAATTCTTTCAATGTATCCATATTTTTTGTGTGTAGCATCGATTGATTAGTTGCATATCATGGATCCAACATTGCATATTTTTTCAAATCATGAATGATTGGGCATGTAGTTCATTTCAAAAAACCATATTCCTGCTAGGGTACACTGCATAAAAAACAGGTTCATATCCAAAGAATATTCATTTTGAAGACTCAAGGATCAAAGGAAAAAGGTCGTACATTTTATATTGTCATCAAGTATTTCTTGAAGAAAAAGAGGACATGTGTGGTGAAAGTGTGTGCAATTACAATAACAATAGGCCAAGGAAGGGAATAATTCGTCCAAGATAAAAGATGGAGAAAAATGATGCAATTTACGAATATCGGTATTTTTGCCCATTTTTAAGGGATTTTCGTAATTTTTCCCACACTTGCTTGTTGATTAGATGCGTTCCGATCATTTTGAGTACCCAAACAACTATTCGGAGTTCAAATGAAGAAGTTATGATCCAAACAAGTTGCAAACAATCATAAAGCAGGAAAAACGAAAATAGTGAAAAGCAGTAGAAAAGCAAAAGCCAAACACTGAAAGCAAAAAGCCTAATGTGTGTGAGTGTGGATAGAAAACTATATAAGGAGATGAGATTGAAGAGTTAAGGGCCTTCCCCCTTACTTACAATTGTATTATGTGAGAGAGGAGAGTGGAGGGTCGCATGCTAGAGTGAGCTCTTATCATGCTGATTTGAAAGTTGGAGCCTTTGGATGTCAAAGCGCCGAGCGTCGGATCAAGGTTATTAAGATACAATAATATATTTCACTTGATTTATTTTTGAATTGTTGGTATTTTTGTTGTATTGTAGTTGTGTGATGCTCTACCCACATACAGGTTTTTAAAAATTTTTTGGGCTATAAGAGGCTTTGTTTTGTTTTTGTGTGGCTTGTGGTGTATTATCGAATATTTGAATTTTTCACGTTGTGTTGTGTATTCGACAAAGTCAATTACCCCAACCGGCGCTCCTTAACGTCTCGTTATCGGGTTGTGAGTGAGGCTTGCTCTCGATCACCGCTCGCGTAACAACGATATCCTAATGTCATCGTCCACGTGTAGCCATATAGCGTGCCACAATTCCTTGCCCACTTCGGATGCAAAAGGGATCTTGGCTATCTCAACCTTCTGCTCATTAGACTTATAGACAATTAGCGTGAACCTTCATGTGAGAAGGTAAAGGAAAGCCAATAGGCTTAACATCCTGTACATGAAATTGCTTGAGGACCTTCTAGATGTATTCATTTCGTGATAAGTAGAGGAGCCTCTTAGAGCAAGCACGTGTAATGCACATCCCAAGAATATGTGAAGCTTGTCCCATGTCCTTCATCTCAAAGCTCTTCTTGAGTTGACCTTTCAAGGCGTCTAACTTATCATGAGCACTCCCAATAATGAACATATTATCCATATAGAGGATAAAAAAGGCTGCCATCACAAGCCTTTTTTGTGTATAAACATGGATCCATATCACTGTAGGAATATCCCTATGAATGAATAAAGGCATCAAACTTGTGATACCATTCCCTAGGTGCCTACTTAAGGCCATAAGGGCTCTTTCTCAATCTACACACTAGGTGTTCTCTGCCATGTTTTGCAAAGCCCTTAGGCTACTCCATGTAAATCTCATCATATAAGTCCCCATGAAGAAAAGCCCTCTTGACATCCATCTGATAAAGATCCAAGTCAAGTTGGGAAACCAAAGCCAGTACCAAGCGTACGATAGTCATCTTCACAATAGGAGAAAAGACTTCATCAAAGTCCACACATATTCTCTCTTGAAGCCCTTAGCAATCAATCTGTCCTTGTATCCTGACTTAGGGCCTCCAAGGGTACTTTTTAACTTGTGCATCCACTTGCATGGCAAAGTATGCTTGCCATTAGGAAAAGAAACCAAATTCCACATATGATTTTTCAACAATGAGTCATACTTTGACTACATGGCTCTCTCCCAAGAGTGACTATCACCTTTGCGCATGTCCTAATCATAAATAAGAGATTCACCAACATCTATCACTATAACATAATCCATAGAGGGCTCAAACCATACACGTTGTTGTCTATCTCTAGTAGAACGTCTCAAAGTTGGATGTGGGGCATGTACATCCGATGGAGCATCAAGGACTTGGGCCACTTAGGCATCAGCTGTGGTGTTGCTACCGCACCGCTATTTAGTGGGCTGTATAATAGTAACAAGAGGCTCCTCCTGAAATATCACCTTGTGTACCTCAATGACATGCTTAGGTTGCTTATGCATTTTCTCCTCATGGGAAACAATATCATGGCTACAAAAAACCTTCCAATCATGTGGATCCCATAAGTGGTAGCCCATCTCACATGCATCCCCATAACCAAGAAAGATGCATTTTCTAGACTTGGGATCCAACTTACTGTACTTTTCCTTGGATATATGGCAAAAAGCCTCACAAACAAAAACATGCAAATGAGCATATGAGGGAGGTTTTCTAGACCATACCTCCTCTACAACCAAATAGTCAAGAGTAGTACATGGGGATCAATTTATCAAGTGTATGATAGTAGTAATTGTCTTAGTCCAAAAATGCTGTGGTAAGCTTGCCTAGCTAAGCATACTATGAACTTGGTCTCTTGAATTGTCCTATTCATGCGCTCAATCACAATACCATTCCAATACTTTCAATTTTTGCTTGATAAGATATGCCGAGACCTTATGCGTATAGCCATCAATGACAGTAACAAAGTACTTCATGCCACCTAATGACTTGCAAGGCATTGGACCACATACATTCGAATGAAAAAGAGCCAAAGGCTTAACCATGCATGTCATACTAGAATTTTTATGCATATTGTATGTTTGCCTGCCATATAAATAATGATTACAAGGCTCAAAAAATTTATAGTTAAGGGGCGAAAGATACGACAAATGAGTAAGCATTTTCATTCCTTTCAAGGACATATGCCCAAGGTGACAATGCCACAGAGATACATATGAATCTGCATCCATAGCCAAAGTATGGTTAACTAACCTAGATACAAGCAAGGGGTAGAGAGTATGGGACTTAGCACCACATGAAATGATAAGATTTCTATGGGTAATCTTCCATGAGAAATCACCAAAAGAAATCACATAACCTACATCATCCAAAGTACTAGAGTAGAGATAAGGCTCTTTGTGAGAGCCTTATCTCCAAAAGAAATCACATAACCTACATCATCCAAAGTACTAGAGCAGAGATAAGGCTCTTTGTGAGAGCCGATACATGATATACATCGTGAAGAGTAAACATGCAATGAGAACCAAATTGTAGCTAAACATCACCAATACCAACTATCTCCAATGCCAAGTCATTACCCAAATAGAGAGATCTAGTCAAACTATGATAGGAGTGAAACCACTCTCTGTGAGAGGTCATATAAAAAGAAGCCCCTGAATCAACCAACATTGACAAAGCATCAGTCAGTTATTATGAAGGATCAAGAGAAGAAGCTGTAAGTATGAAATCATCATCAGAATTAGTTTGCAAAATATTAATCTCTTCAATCTTAACATTGGACTTGCTAGGGACAATGCTGCAATAATCATTTTTGTCATGTGCTTTACCCTTGTCATTTTCTTTGCACTTGTCCTTGCGCATCTTATGGAACTATGGCTAAATATGCCCTGCTTTCCCATAGTAATGACAAGTCAATGAGGACTTATGGTGATAGGACTTACAATGAGACTATCCACATGACTAAGAGCAAGATTACTAAAGAGAGTCTTTGCCACGGTGGTCATTGTTGCTCCTACCATTATAACCTCTAATTGTCAAATAATGAGAGGTGTGAGAAGCATTGTTATGCTTCTTGTTAACCTCTTTAGTCTCAAGACTGTACTCTCTACATCTTGGAATTATATCGTCAGTAGGTACGCTGGCACACATAACACCAGTGAGAAAGGTATCCCATGATTTAGGTAGTGTAACAAAGAGAAACAAGGGATGAAGAGTGCCCTTGAATTCAATCCCTTGCAAAGACAAATGTTTGATAATGGAATGAAACTAATTTAAGTGGGCTGACATAGAAGTTCCATCCTTCATGCGAAGGTCCATGAGTTGCTTTAGCCAATATATCTAAGAAGTGGGGTTTTATTTGTCATAGACATTGCGAATCTTTTCCCATAGTTCCCATGCGGACTGCCCATCAGAGAAAACATTATAGAACACTTGTTTAGAGAGGGATAATATGATGGTGGACTTACATAGCTCATCTAATTCAAACCAATCATTTGCATCAATAAGTTTGAGCTTGACACCCTTATGTTTTAAGGGTGTAACATATATTTTTTGCACTAAAACGTTCCAGATTTGGCCTTTCGGTAGTTGTAGTTGGTCCCATTCAACATATCAATATTAAAGATAGCACTATCAATCGAGCCACCGGCCATAATGAAGCCAAACAAGTGCACAAACTGTCACAACAAGCTACTATAATTGCTACAAATAGCCCTGGAACCATTGTTAGATCAAGCTCAAAAAAAGAGGGACTAACCAAGTAATGAACTGTCCACAAACTCAAAGCAAAGATTTGTCAAATGAAGGTTGCTTGCATAAACAGTGCAGTAAAAATGCAATTATAGCATGCTGAAAAATAAAGCACATCAATAATAAGAAATCAATGCAAAAGAGGGACAATCACTAATATAAGGCAAACTGCAATTTCCAAGGAATAGCTCCAACTAGCAATGAGTGAATATGTGACCGGGACCAAGAATTGTCAAAGAATGAGTGTGTCAGATTAAGATACATCCCATAGGCATAATCGTCATGCATAAAGTGGGTCTCACAAGTAACAAAAGATAAGGGCACGAGAGACTGAGCAATGTAACGAAAGCTCAGTAATAACCAACCAAGATACATAGATCACTGACAACATCTTGTTGCAAAGATAGGCGCCAACCCAAAAGTAATATCAGATCAGCCCTCTAAGCATCAACTATTGTGTATAAAGCATGACAAGAGCATGTACATGTCACCAAGTCCCATGGTCTCACTGTTTGTAAGACCCTCAAGCTCAACTATCTAACCAAAAGCTCAATGTAATATCCAAATGTCAAGAACTGGCTCCCACTAAAACAAAAGTTGAATGCTAGACAAGCAAACAAAGCTCAAAACATCATGTGGAAGGCATCCATACATCCAAGATCCAAGTAGCATATATCCGGAAGCATGTAACCCAAGTAACTTACAAAACACTTATTATTGGAGAATCAAATCACCATACATAATAGTGAATGACAATCAATGTCAAGATTTAAAGCTGCAATCTTAGCTCAAAGGCAATCTGGAAGCATAACCAAGCATGTAACATGAACCATAAGCATCGATACATCACCTAATCGGTAAGCACTCGGCAGCAATATGCATATGCTTTCATTGATAAAATATCATTCAGTCTTGGTTATCAAAATAGTGTAAAACCTTTGTAAAATTGAGCAAAATAGTGCTCAAATCAGTCCCAAATCATTCCAACACATTGGTATAACATCTCCAGATGATCCAACATCAAATAAACATCCAAGGAGGCATATGTGACCTCTAAACAATGAGTGAAGGGTTGTCTAGAATTGTAGTATAGAAAATTGTCATAAACTATAAGCTAATGACTGAATCTAAGAGCTCCAATTGATGCCAAAATCATGCCAAGGATGTTAGGGAATATTCCAAAGCTTGCCAAGAGTAAGGAGGAGTGCCAATTAGAAGGAGGGGGATAGAAAACATGTGCAAATCATGACGATGTTGCTCTTGTTAGTGCTCCTACTATTGGTATTGAGGCCTTGGGAAGCTCAGTCGGTCCTAGGGAAGCCTTGGGACACAAGCCTCAAGTGATAGGAAGAAGTCGTGGAGAAGGTAGAGCTCAATGCATACCTCGAGGTGAAGAATCCATGGTTGCCATTGAAATAGTGAGTTGAAGCTTTTCTCCACAAGCTGAAGCAATGTCGGGTTGAGCTCCTCAATGTTAGTGCAATGGATCTAATACTAGTTGAAGGGAGTGAGTCTTGAAGTTGAAGCACAGAGTAGAAGCAAGACTATGATGGAAGGAGTAAGAGCAAGAGAGAGATAGACACAAGATGTGGAAACTCCAATAGTCACAATGTGTGGCCGGCCTTTCCTTTATTCCCATGTCATTGAAAGAATAAAGAACGAAGTGACAGTGATGGGCACTTGCCACCTACAGCGTACATGTGTATGTGTATGCAGGCATTGCCAGTGTAACTAATACATGGGCAGCTAGGCACATGCACCTTTACCCCCAATAGAAAAGATGTGTGGAAGGAGCTAAGCAAGGATTTTCAAAACTTAGTTGAAACATGGGAAGTTTTGGAAGCATGTGACAATGCTTTAATAAGTAGACAAGGATACATAGCAAATAACAAGGTGGTGGTGAAGAACTTTCATCAACACTATCAAAGTGGTTTAGCTTTTCCTAGACAATACATGCTTGCAAAAGAGAGGCAAAAGAAAAACCTGGCAATCACTACTCCTAGGTGACTACAAACATAGTAAATACTCTATACATTTTACAAAGGAAAAGAAAAAAGTTATATTAGTTTTTTAGTATAATGAATTCAACAATGTATGGATAGATCTAAGGAGTGTGCAATTTGCAATGGTACATACTTATAATATGACTCTAGAGAATGTAAAGAGAAAACTCATATTTTTATTTAAACTAGATGAGGTACACATATTGAAGCAACAAAATATGTAATGTATAAGTAATACACTCATGAATAGGGCATTGTAGCATGTAAGGAATTTTTCATATCACAAGGCAAGGTTAAGGACGTTCAATGTGAGAATGATCTATGGTGGATAGGTGTAGCTCAAGTGCCTAATGAGAGCTATGAGGCCGTAAATTGGATTTTCAATCACACGGACATCCCAAGCATTATAGAGTCACAAGACAAAGGAAAGCTACTTGAGCTAAAATGCATCATGTAATTTGAAGCAAAATGGCATTTAAGTGCTAACTTGAAAGCCCTAAAATGCATGTTTGGGATTTTTGATGGAGTGACAATACCACATCCATGCTTGTATTGTAAGGATGGAATGAGCTCCTTATCATTGTAAACTAATACTTATAGAAAAGGTGAAAATGAGTTATTTTAACTATTGAATATTTGAGCATTTATAGAAACGACAAAGAAGAAATAAAGTAAGGGCTCAAATTTTCAATTTTTTTTTCCTTTTCAACCCTTTCTTCTATCCACAAATTGATAGAACCTAGTTGAGGTTCCTCCATGGTGATCTTTTACTCCACTTCCCTACCCATACACTCAATTCTAATGTGTCTTTGAGTCTCTAGAAATTCCTTTGGAGGTCGGAAGTGTCTGTGAGTCTTAAGAGCCTTTTGTAGGAAAAATTTAAGAGCTTCATTTTTCTCAATAAAATTTGAGATGTTGGTATCTAAGATGTGGAATTTCTCATTGGAATCATCAACAAGGTCTTGATCATCCTTTTACAAGCCTTTGCAATTACCCCAATACAAAAGTCATGCGCGAGCCTCATGAAATTTTGGATATCATTTAACGATGACAAAAAATCCTTCCCAAGTATGAAAATGGAGGGGAGATCGATTAGAGTGAGGGATTAAATGGACATAGATATGCCTTTTTTGCTCCTCTTTCATGAGATTACCCACTTTTAAATTAATTATGTCAAGATCATTTGACATTTTCCTCTTGCTCACTAGGTAAGATCTCCTTCATATCCATTTTAACTTCTTCAATATCTATGTTTCTCTTGCATGAGGAAGCAATATGAAGCCTTGTTGGGTAAGTAATCTCTTTCTATTAATAAGCTAATAAACTCAAGAGAAGAGAGTAGAATTCATAAAGTCACAAAAATTTTTATGGAATGAACAATCCTATGTTTTCTTGCAATGCAAGAAGAGGCAATGACTAGATATTGTCTGATACAATATGGCTAATGCAGAATATGATCGACAACATAACCCAGATAGTGGGGGAAAAGCTTGATAGTAACAATTATGCCATATGGAAGTTCCGTATGGAGAACTTCTTGATAGGTAAAGGATATTGGGAGTTGGTGAATGGAGTAAAAGCTGAACCTCAGCTCCTAGAGAGGCCTACAATTGATCAAAGACAAGCACACCAATCTTGGATAGAAAGAGCTCATAGGGTTTCACATTGGTTGTCTCTATGTATCTCAGATGCTATGATGATGCAAATCATGAATTGCAAGTCACCGGAAGATGCATGGAACATTTTGATCAGATATTATGACACAAATACAAGTGCTAGGAAGATATAGTTAAAGCAAAAATTTAACAACATGGACAGAAAAGGAAGATTTATATAAGATTTTCTCATAGAGATTAAGAACATTGTAGATCAACTGGCATCGATTGGCACACAAGTTGCGAATGAAGACATGATTGGAGTGACATTAAATGGTTTGGGATCTGAATATAAGTCATTTAATACTTCCATCTCTATGCAGGCTAAAATACAAAATTTCAATGATCTAGTTACATTGCTCATTCATGAGGAGGTTAAACTTGGTTGGCTACAGGTTCTAGCAGCTCTAAGAACAAGGATGATGTCTTTTATTCGAATCAATACTATCGTGGCAGCCATGCTAGAGGTTATGGTTCTAGTAGAGGAGGTCAAAAAAATGTATCTTATGGTCATAATAACCAGCAAGGTTTGAATGCACAAGGAGGTGGAAGTTTCAGAGGCAGGGGGAGATCTAGCCATAGAGGCAGAGGCTCTTGGTAGTAGCAGTGCCCATCTGACAATCCTAATAAGGATAAGAATTGTCACTATTGTGGAAAATACGATCGTATTGCCAAGGACTACTGGAAGAAGCAGGGCAATCAAAGAGGAAAATAGCATGGGCATTATGCATCGCTCAGTCAAGTAGAAGATGCACGTGGGGATAGATTGTTTGCCATGACATATGTGAAAGACATGGTTGTTGAGAAGTCTCATGAGGATGTTGTTTGGTAGATTGATTCGAGGGCATCGAATCATATGATGCCTCATGGTAACTAGTTTATATATATGGTGCCTGAGAAGAATGGCTATGTATGCACAGGGAATGACACGCAGCATAGCATAGAACATATAGGCAAAGTACCTTTGGTAATCCATGATGGCAGGAAGAAGAACTTACATGATTTGCTGTATGTCCTGTCAATTACTAAAAATCTGTTGTTTATGGGTTAAATGATTGAGCAGAATTTCAGATCCAATTTAACAAGCATGGATGCTTCATTGAGGAGTTTGATAATGGCTGCAAACTGATTGCTCGAGAGGTCATAGGAAAGTAGGATGTTTACTCTTGATGCCACTTTGCCACAGTTGAAATTTGTGGGCTAGATGATTGAGCAGAATTTCAGATCCAATTTAACAAGCATGGATGCTTCATTGAGAAGTTTGATAATGGCTACAAAATGATTGCTCGAGGTCATAGGAAAGTAGGATGTTTACTCTTGATGCCACTTTGCCACAGATGAAATCAGGAATGTTTGCCCATGGCTCTGGCGGCATAGTTAGAGACTTGGAAATATGGCATAAGAGAGTGGGACATGTTAATCTTCAGCGAGTGCAAATGATGCATAAGAAATAGCTTGTGACAGGTTTACCCAAGTTTTAGTATATAGATATTGGTCATGTCTGTGATGCTTGCCAGTTTGGTAAATAGTCGAGGTTGCCATTTGTCAGGCATGTAAGAAATAGTACATGATCATTGCAATTAGTTCACTCTGATGTGTGGGGGCCAACCCATAATGCATCCATGGGAGGCTCCAGGTACTATGTGACATTTATTGATGATTACAATCGCTATACTTGGGTTTATATCTTGAAAAAAAAGGATGAGGTGTTTGTTGTTTTTCAGCAACTTAAAACGCAAGTTGAAAAGAAATTTGATTGCTATATCTCTTGTTTGAGATCTGACAGTGATGGGGAGTATGCGTGAAATGAGTTTGACATTTTTTGGCTGAAAATGGCATACATAGGAAGCTTCTTTGTAGCCACACTCCTCACTAGAATGGGGTAGTAGAATAGCATGACAAGGTATTAATGGAAGCTGCTCAGGCAATGATGAATGAGAAGAGTATGCCGCTCTATTATTGGGTTGAGGCTGCTATGACAGCCATGTATATCTTGAATAGGACTCCCACTTCAGGTATTCATGAGATGATACCATTTGAGAAACTGTATGGCTACAAGCCTGATGTCAGTCACATGAAGGTATTTGGTTTTCTTGCTACGTTTGCTAAATCAAAGCCTGATGACAAATGTCAAAAAGGAAAAATTTGGATTTGAAAGCACAAAAGTGTGTCTTTATTGGATATTCGTAAGAGAACAAGGCATACAAATTCTATGATCCCTCTACTTGAGATACATTAGTGAGCAAAGATGTCATCTTTGAGGAGATGGCCTCTTGGTATGTATCACCGACTATAGTGCCATCAGGTATGCCTTCTACACATGTATCTACAATTGATTCTTAGCAGAGTACTGCATTGATAGGCCCTAGTGGTACGACGATATCTCCATGGACAGGGAGATTGTGGAGCTCTGGCTCATTGTCCACTGGCACTAGTATGTTAGTGAGGGGGAGATATGATGTGATGGATAGCAAAGGGAAAGAAAAAGTCCTTGAGGATGAATTTGGTATGATGACACTTGGCATGATGACTTTAGGCTACGACTCAGCTGACAGTCTAGGCAGATACTAGGCAAAACAGGTACATTCTGCCTCATGAGAGAGGGGAATCGAGTAGTGCACCATAGCTTAGACGCTCGCAGAGAGTCAAGTACCCTATGGATAGGTTGACTTATAGTGGTCTTTCTGCGAAGCATTTTTCTTATATGACAAAGGTGACAGAGGTCAAAGAGCCTGCTACGTTTGCTAAATCAGTGATGGATAAAAATTCGTGCACAAATATGGATGAGGAGATAGATGTCTTGGCTGAAAATAGTACTTGGGATCTTGTGCCACTACCACAAAAGGAAAAAAAACCATTGGCTGCAAATGGGTCTACAAGATTAAATGCAAGTCGGATGGCAACGTAGAGAGGTACAAAGCCAGGCTGGTCTCACTAAAGGATATGCTCAACACAGTATGGGTTAGACTATAGGAAACATTGAGCCCTATTGCCAAGACGGCAACCATACTAACAATGATCGCATTGGTTGTGCTACTAAAGGCTAGAAATTGCAGCAGATGGATGTGAAAAATGCTTTTCTCAATGGTGACCTGGAAGAGGATGTTTATATGGATTAGTCTGAAAGGTATATACACCCTAATTTTCAACATTATGTATGCAAATTGAAAAAGGTGTTGTATGGGTTGAAGCAAGCTCCAAGAGCTTGGCATGAAAGGATCAGTGGTGGTTACTTGTAGAGTTTGGGATTTACTGTTGGCAGGGCTGATCACAGTCTGTTTACAAAAAAGACAGACAAAGGCTTGGTAGTGCTGGTCATCTATGTTGGTGACTTGATAATCACATGTGATGATGACTTGGGGATACAACATGTTATGCAGATGCTGAAAGCTGAATTTGACATGAAAGACTTAGGTGAACTGAAGTATTTCTTGGGTATTGAGGTGATCAAAGCTGAAAATGGTTTATGGCTGATGTAGAAACACTATGCCATGGAAATGCTAAAGAAATATGGCATGGCTGAATGTAAACCACTGGATACACCTCTTGATCAGATTTTCAAGTTGGGCATTAGCACTGGAGCTGAAATTGATGATGTGACTATGTATAGGCAGATGGTAGATAGTTTGATCCACTTAATTATCACTAGAGGCCGGACTTGAGTTATGATGTTGGGCTGATAAGTCAGTTCATGTAGAAGCCCAGAAAGCCACATTTTGATGTTGTTAGACAGATTATGTGGTATGTAAAGTCCATTGTAGATCATGGGTTGTTCTAATGAGAAGGATAAGGTCATGAAACTCATTGGTTACATAGATGCAGATTGGGCAAGATGCTCATATGATCGTAGATCTACAAGTGGTTATGACTTTGGATTTGAAAGTGGAATGATTAGCTAGAGCAGCAAGAAGCAACCAACGGTTGCATTGTTTAGCATTGAGGCAGAGTACAGGGGTGCTGCATTGGCAGCATGTGAGATTGCATGGCTGCTCAAGCTTATGGCTGATTTGGACCTACAGGTGGATGCTCTAGTGCCTTTGTTATGCGATAATCTCAGTAGTGTACTATGGCAACAAATCCAATGTATCATGTTTGGACTAAACACATTGAGGTACACTACCATTTTATCAGAGAAATGGTTCTTGCAGAGAAAGTAGACCTTATGCATGTGAAGACAGATGAGCAGGTTGTAGATATCTTTACCAAGTCTTTGGGTAAAGATAAGTTCAGTGTTTTTAGAAAGCTACTTGGTGTAAAGATGTTGTCTTGAGCTTGAGGGAGAGTGTTAAGACTTCAAGCTCAGCTCTATTATCTTTAGGTTGTGTGTACCCGACATTTAGCTTGTCCATCTATACCACATGTGGACATTAAATAAGTCATTCTATACTTTGTGTGAATGGTCTTACAAACCTTAGACCTTAGATTATTGTATTCACCTTAGTTATATGGATTATGGAATATGAAGAAAACAATGAGTGTGAGCATATGGCTCCTCTATGTTGCTCCAACCCTTCTCTCTGTCTCTATCTCTCTCAATAGGGGTGGGTCTCTCTTTGATGCTGTCGTGAGGGATTTTGTCCCTTGAAATTGAATATTGTGTTGGACGGATACTTGTGTGGAGAGAGGCTAATGGGAGGATCCATTTCAAATTGAATATCGTGTTGGATGGATCCCTATGTGGAGAGAGGCTGATGGGCAGATCCATTTAAAATTGAATATTGTGTTGGAAAAATCCCTACGTGAAGAGAGGCTGATGAGCGGATCCATCTTTAAATTTGAACATCGTGTTGGATGGATCTGTCATTTGTCCCTCTTCGGTTGCCTTCTCCTAGACTATTCCAAATGAGCTTCTTTATTCACTTTTTGATTGGGATTTTCTTGGTTTTCTACTACCTTGTTTCACCTGCATGGTGACACTATCTCGTGAGATGATCCCATTCTTAATAAGTGGGTGTTGGTTCTAGGACACTTGTGAGCTGGTAAAGGCTTGATGAGAAAGGGCAGACATATGAGTAGATGATGATGGGGTCACAGAGGAATTGGGCTTGGGAAGAACGGATCACCCGGTTAAGGTGGAGGAGGTTGAGAGCGTATTGCATGGATGATGGGGCCTATGAAGTTGGGGTTTGGAGCCTTGTTTGTACCTGAAAAGAAAAGAAGGTGCACTACTTGGGGGTGTGCTTGGTTGGCTGTGTGTTGCATTGTGCTCGTGCTAGTGGGACTAGGAGTTGGGTTAAACCACAAGCATGGGCATTGCCCCACACTTGAGGACCCATTTTCTACATAAGGGAGGTGTGGTGTGGGTGTAGCTTAAGGTGATAGGTCTAACCGTAGGCAAGTGTTACCTCCTTAGGTATGTCCTACCCTTGGTGTACCCTAAGCATGAAGTGGGGAATCAAAATGAGGCTAGGGGGTAGGGATGGAGTCGGATGACCGAGGCCATCAGATGCACCCAACTTGAGAACCCCTAGGTGTAGGGACCGTGGCCTACGTGGGGGGTAGACTGATGTTTGTTGTGATTTCTTTGCATTTCATCTTTTCTTTCTTACTTTCTCTCTTTCTTGTTCTTTTCTTTTATATTCTCTTCATTTTTTTTGGAATTACATAGGCAAGATGAGAGCTAAGCTTCATCATCCGAGTGGGGTGGAGAAGGGGGCCTAAGATACTTATTTAGGAATTTTCAACTCTATAAGTACCCCTTGAGGTTCAAGCGGGCTTGTAGAGTGGTGGTAGAGAGAAATGGATGATTGCAACGCGTAAAGCGGCTATCATTCATATATCTAGAATGGATAAATAAAACAAGGGAGAAAAGCGGCACGCATTATTAGCCGAGCCATGGCACAATTATCTATGGCGTTGGGATCAAAGAAAAGGGGTGAAAGGTTTCATTCTTGTGGGGCAAGATTTTGCCTAAGTAGGATCCTAAGTAGCCTAAGGTAATTACAGGTAGTAATGAATGCAAGGTTAGGGCATGAGTATAGAACCACCTAGATTCTTGGGGGTGAAGTGAAGGGCCTCCTTCGGTGTGGTACAATTTGCATTGTAGATCACGGGAAAGTCGTACCGGCCGTAGAGATGGGGGTCAAAATCCACTCCCATTCTGTAGGGGTATGGCATGAATATTGGGTTGTTGCATTCAAATGGGAGGGTGTTGCAAAATGCCACCCAAGTGTCCATATTTATGTAACAGAGGTACCTTCTTCATGTAGGTTGGCACTCGTGGCCCACCACTGATCTTGGGACCTCAAAAATTTTGTACTGCCAAAATTCTGTGTCCTCTGTGCCCCAGAGGGTGGGGTTCTGCTATCTCTCTGTCAGTCGTTTTTCCTCAAGCCTATTGTCGATGTTGATGACCTCTTCTACCACCTTGATCGGCAAAACCCTATGCAAGCTAGCGGAGAACTGGAAGTTCAAGTTGAAGGGGTTTCTGGAGGTCTCCTGTTGTTCCCAAATCACCAAATTGGCGTGGAAGCTTGCTAGGAAAATATCTTGGCTCGGTGGTACTTGTATAGGTTTGGCCTTTAGTCTTCTCCTTGCGTCCTCCACCATTTGCTTCCTTTTTTCCTCGAGTGCAACTCTTCTTTCTTTGGAGGTGTCCATGTTGTTTGGTTGTGGTGGGGAGGGAGGCTGTGGGACTAATTCCTCTTCATGAGGTCCCATCTCAAAGTTCAATCCAGCCTCTTCCTCCTGTTGCGCTTCCTGCTGCACCCCTTTGGTGAACCCTAATGCATCCACCTCTTGTGGGGTCAGTCCTGCTTCCAATAGATACTTTCTTTGTTCTTTGGGACTTAGGCGAACTCCCACTAGTGGCACCGGCATCTGCAATCCTACATTCACAAGGCCCTGCGTGCTATCCCAAGCTTCTTCTTAATCATCTCAACGGCCTCCCCTTCCTTTGTCTGAGTGACATCGAGTAGCTATTGAGGAAGGCACGTTGCTGGGCCTCAAAACTCATGTGGACAGCCGCTACTCTACTTTCCACCAATGTTTTGTCTTTCTCCACTTGAGCTAGATGGTGTGCCAAGGTTTTAACTCTTTTTTCATTCTAGTTGGCCCATTCTCCTGCTCTCCTTTTCATGTCTTCGAGGCTTTCCCCCTACCTCTGAGCTAGCATTGTCAGCCTTCATTCTTGATATTCCATTTCTCCTCTTAGCTTTTGTTGATCTTCTTGTGCCAAGGCTGCCTCTTGGATCAAACTTTCCACCTCTCTTTCGTACCTATGTGCTTTTTCCTCCCTTAGCTCCTCCAGTTCTTATGTGGCTTTAGTGATCTTCTCCATTTCAACTTGTAGATCTTGATAGAGCCCCACAATCTCTTCATTATGCTATCACACAGGCATTGCATGGCCTTGATTTCTTCGTCCAATCGTGCCTGCCATTTAGCTTCTGTCTCTTCTTTAGCTTGTAGTTGCTCCTTCAGTTCATTAACTTCCCTTTGGGCCATGGCTATTTGGCATATTTTCTCCAATTAGGATGAATCTATGGCCTCTTTTTTGTCTTCTAGATATGCTATTGTGATTATTTTCTCCTCCTTGGCTTTCTTTAGTTGAGAGAGAAGCTCCTTGACATATTCATCGTATTCTACAAGTGGCCTCTTTGTTGCAAGGATAGAGGTTGTGGAGGTTGCCACCTTTTGCCTCTTCGGGTCTTGCCTTGACTTGGCGTCTGCTATTGTTGCTGGTCTTTTGGTTCCTGCCAGAGGGGTACCTTCTACTACTCCTTGGTTCATTTCTATATTCACAAAGTACTAGACCCAAGCCATTAGGTTTTTGGCATCCACCTGGGTCCTAGAACTCGGTGTGGACATGGCGGCGGTGGTGGTGGGCACCAGGAGAGTGGGAATAGGGGTGATTGTGGCCTTGCCCTTGCCTTCTTGCACTGCAGGTGGCACGAAATCTGGCATGTGGGTGCTTGAGCTCGACCCTTCATCTCTGAGTGGGTTCCTGGCCTTCGACTCGTCCTGGTGCCTGGAGTACTGCTCAATGGACTTGCGCATTGTGAGGGCTATGTCTTCCTCCTCCTTTCTTCTCAACTCCTCCTCCTCCTCTTCTTGCTTTCTCTTTCTTTCCTCCTCGGCCTTCTTGGACTCCCTGCAAGCCTTTTGAAATTCCGCTTTCACCTTTTTCCTTTTCTCCTCTTCTTGCTTTTCTCGTGAAATTTTATTCTTCATCTTCTCAGCCTTTCCCTAGCTCTACCTGTTCCCTTTTTTCTTCTTCCTCACTTAGCATCCTTTTGCTTGACTGTGCCTCTTGTTCCTGGTGAGGTGGTGACCTATTTGGTGTTTCATCCACTCCTTCTCCTCCTTCCTACCCTTGACCCAAGGCTTCCCTGATGATGGCGGTAAGGACCCCACCGAATCCAATGGTTGAGGCCTTTGAAGATGAAGCTTTCCTTTTAGCCTTAGTGGCAGGGAATTCTCCTCCGATGGGTTGTCCTCCTATTTCCAAAGCCTTTGCTGAGGTCTCGATAGTCTTCCTTACAAAATCATTGAGGTTCACCTCATTTAGCAACCATGCTGCAATGCTCTCTAACAAGGGGACATTAATGCGGCTCATGATGGTGTTGTACTTTTAACTAGAAAACAACGCGTGCACCATCTTGGCTTGGAGTTGGATTTTGGGATCTAGTACATCTACCAAGCTAATGACATTGTTGGTGTGGACCTTCACCTTGTCCATACCTAGCAAGGCATATACGTCTCTCTTCTCCTTCCTCTCTACTTTGTTTGCCAAGCCCAATGCTTTTTCTACCAGCTCCGGGTCAATTCAATCTACACCCTACGAGTTTCCTCTCCCTCACGCATAGTTATGGTGTCGTGGTTTCTGTGGAAACTCCACAAGAACTCCACACAGTGGATGTAGTCTACCCCCTGGTGGCCTACTACTTCCATGCATTTTTGCATATTGCATTGCTCAATGATCTACCTCACAGCCCGTTCTTTGATGGCCATGACTTCTAAGTTGAAGATATGCTGGAACTTAAACTGGTTAAAGACTCATGTTTCTATCGAAAGATCATATTTTTCATGTTCTTCTTCTCAAAAATGCAATTTTCCAGCCTTTTCTTGGCCTGCCATGATGGGTGCCTATCATGAAGCCATATTCACCATTATTATTATTCAAACTAGTCACAAGCAAAAGGAAATAACTACATATTTGCTTAACTGAATTGCTTGAGTGCAGAAGTCAACTTTTCCTCCAATTAGTCTATTGATTTCAAATTTTATTGACCTTTTCCACACAAGTTGTGTCATCCTACCATTGAGGTTCCAATGTGTGCTTTTCCTTTATTGTTTTCCTTATGGGTTAGAGGATGAAGTTCCTTCAACACATAAGTTTTAGTTTTTTACTTTCGCATGAGCCAAGCATAGAAATTCGGATTATATTCTAAATTATCATAGCTATCCATGTCAAAAGGGCGTATGCCTACATGTGTAATGTAAGTGAGGGCATCAAGCAAGAAGCCGTTGGAGTCCACTCAAGTGGCAATATGCAGCTCTTCCTCGGTGAGGATGTAATCTAAATAAGGATGCCTCTTAATGTGTTCTTCCAAGGGTTGATTATGGAAGGTAGTCAACACCCTTTAGGAAGTTGGAGCTACATATGTTGGGTCGTATTCCAATGCCTTAATTGCACGTCACTGCTCAATAATGGTCATTATTTGGCATCCCTCTAGCTCCCATTGCAATTGAAGAGTGTACCATTTGTGTAAAAAAGAGGAGCCCTTGTCAACTAGTTGTTTCAACTTCTCAATTTCTTGGCCTAGCATATGACGTAATGAAACATTGTTTAACTGCTTGTTCTCTGGATATCTCTGTTGAGATGGCAAGCTCAACACATGTGGACATGGATGATGGACCGCCTGGTTAGATGGGTCCACACGTCTACACTTAGCACGTCGGTGGTCATTATGACTCTCACATGGCCACTGACTCATTACTTATTATATTCAGGTTGTTACACCTATTTACAGCTGGCATAGTTATAGCGCCATTCGACTAGTGTAGTCGGTTATGCATTGTTTGACTTAGTAGGCCACTTTCCTTTTATGTTGTATCTTATCTATACTTTGTGTACATTGAAAAGTGTGTGGAAGAAGAAGAAGAAATCAGCAAGAAAACGTTTTGGCCTCCATCTCTCTTCTTGTCTCTTGAGTGAGCTTCTCCTTGTGCATTCTGTGTGTGTTCGGCGCAGCATCTTGAGCAATCCCCTCCACCACGCGATTCTTGACATGGTATCAGAGCCGCGCCATTGAGAGAGGCTGATTTCGAAGGTTGAAGTGAAGGAGAAGAAGCAAGGTTCGAGCAAGCAAGCTACGGGTAAGAATCTCTCCCATTCTTCCACTCCTTCTCTTGGATAGTGCCTGTGGAGGCACCGGAAGCAGGGCAGAGCAAAAATCTCAGATTGCAGTGAGATTTGGTGTGCGCGAAGAGCGCTGTATATACTGCAGATAAGCCCTTTAGGGCTTTCCCGCAGAGATTTTGGGCATTTGAGGCCGTTTCGGGGCCCGTTTTAGAGCCGCAAGGTTGCGGACAGCAGTTTCGGGGTACACTGTAACTTCGACTGTATTGACCGAACGTGGGTGCGCAGGTTACAGATTTCAGATCTGTAAGTTCAAAGGTATTTACGAGTGAGTAAACACAAGGTTTATCTGCAAACTGGTTGCAGATTGCATGTATTGTTGAGCAGACAGTGGAAAAGGCTGTCTGGTGAATTGCTGTGTACTACAGCTCGAGGGTTGCAGAAGATTTGCTTGCTGTTTGGTATTATTATTGTGATAATGGCAGAGAATAGTGGAAGCCCCATCATTGAGAAGCTCGACAAGAACAACTACCCTTCATGGAAGTTCCGTGTCACGAACTTTCTTATTGGAAAAGGCCTCTACGAGTTCGTTTCAGGTGAAGAAAAGGAGCCGGAGGTGAGTGATCCTCCAACTGCAGAAGAGACAAAGGCACGAAAGGAATGGAATGCAAAAGACAAGAAGGTCATGTATTGGTTGTCTGCAGTAATTGACAATAACATGCTGGGACACATTAGAAATGCAGAGAATGCATATGCAGCTTGGACCATACTTGAAAGTATGTTTTCTGTAAATACAAAGGCACGAAAGATTCAACTCAAGCAAGAGTTGAATACATTAAAGAAAGGGAAGATGTCTATCAATGAGTATGCACTGAAGGTAAGAAGCATTGCAGATGCATTGGCAGCGATTGATGCAATGCCCGATGATGATGATTTGGTATCGTCTACCTTGGGTGGACTTAACAATGAAAAGGCTTGGAAGTCTTTTGTAACTTCCGTATATGTCAGAAAGCCATTTCCAGATTTCGATGAATTGGTCTCTCTTATGATCACTGAAGAGATCAACATGCAGAGTGAGACATCTGAAAGAAGTGGTGAACAGGTCCAGGCTTTCTACTCCAGTTCAGGAAGGGGACGTGGCAGGTTCTCTTCAAGAGGCCGTGGTACAGGACGTGGTAGTGACAACCAGCAAAACAGATTGAATCAACAATTTGGCGATATGCAGGTTTCAGGAGGTCGTGGTAACTTTAGAGGCAGGGGGAGCTTTAGAGGAAGAGGTGGATGGCAGAACAGAGGTTCTAACAACTCTGGTATTGTGTGCCACTACTGTGGCAAAACAGGTCATATTGCAGCCCAATGTTATGCTAAGAGAGATGATATCCGCAGTGGTAAGTTGCAGCAAGGAAACTATGCATCGTCTTCACGACAGAATGAAGACAAAAATGAACGTTTGTTCGTTATGCAGCATATGTTGAATGCTGTTACAGGAAAGGGAACACATGAAGATGTTTGGTATGTTGATTCAGGTGCATCCAATCATATGACCAGCCATGCAGAATGGTTTGGAGAGATGCAGGATTTGTAGAATGCAGGTTATGTGCAGACGGGTGATGACTCATGCCACCCAATTTCACACATTGGAAAAGTTCCCTTGTCATTGCATGATGGTAAGACAAAGAGTCTTTCAGATGTATTACATGTGCCATCTATTACAAAGAATTTGGTGTCAGTCGGTCAAATGGTAGAGCAAGGGCTGCAAGTCAGATTTAATGCAAAGGGCTGCTTTGTAGAAGACTTCAATGACAAGTGCAGGTTGGTAGCAAAGGGAAGTAGAGTTGGACGTATGTTCACTCTAGATGCTGGAATTCCTACTATGAATGCGGCTATGTATGCCAAAGGAAAAGGTGTTGTTGCAGACATTGAAATTTGGCACAAACGCATTGGACATGCAAATGTACAAAGGCTGAAATTAATGCAGTCCAAAGGGTTGGTTACAGGTTTGCCTACATTTAAAGTTGCAGAATTTCAGAAGGTATGTGAAGCATGTCAGTTTGGTAAGCAGGCAAGACAACCCTTTTCACATGACAGAGATGTAAGCAGAAATATCCTTGATGTTGTGCATACAGACATTTGGGGGCCTACACAAAATGTATCTCTTGGAGGCAGTTCATACTTTGTCACATTCATTGATGATTGCTCTAGAAAGCTGTGGGTATATTTTATGAAGGAAAAGAGTGAAGCTTTTGAGCACTTTAGAACTTTCAAGGCTGCAGTTGAAAGAGAAACAGGCTTGAAAGTAAAGTGCCTGAGGTCAGATGGAGGGGGAGAGTACCTCTCAAATGAGTTCAGTGATTTTCTGAGGTCTCATGGGATAAAGAGACAGTTCACATGCAGGTATACCCCACAGCAAAATGGGGTTGCAGAAAGGAAAAACAGGCATATTGCAGAAGTTGCACGCGCCTTGATGGCTGAAAAGAATATGCCTAAGCATTTTTGGTCTGAGGCTGTTCATACTGCTGTTTATATTATGAACAGAACTCCCACAGCTGCAGTTCATGGTATGACCCCCGAAGAATGTTTTACAGGTAAGAAGCCTGATGTTTCACACTTGAAAGTGTTTGGCTGCATTGCGTATGTTCATGTGCCAGATGAGTTGCGGAAGAAACTGGATCCAAAGGCTGAAAAGTGTGTCTTTATTGGATACTCTTTAGAGCAGAAAGGGTATCGCTGTTACAACCCTGTCACATGTAAGTTCAGAGTGAGCAGGGATGTCATCTTTGATGAAATGAGCAGTTGGTATGCATCTAGTGGTGATGCATTGGATGATGATGATGATCATGACACTCATGTGCAGGCTGAAAATCAAGAATCACGGACTCTTAGTGGACCAGAGACATCATCTGGTAGTCCTTGGTCTGGGAGACTAAGGAGTACCTCTACATCTTCGGGTGCATCTAGTAGCACTACAGGTAAAGACAAAGGAAAGAATAAAGTGTCAGAAGGCATTGATGCAGTTCTTGATGGAGACTCCAGTGGCTCAGAGAGCTTGGATGATGAGCTTGGCATTCCTTCAGTGAGGACTCCAGGTGTGCAGAGAGCACGTGTTAATGCAAAGACTCCATTGAGTGATCCAGTGGTACGCAAGTCTAGCAGGGTGAGATACCCTGTTAAAAGATTTGGTTTTGAGGGTTATGCAGCTCACCATTATGCTTATATGGTGAAACTAGTTGAGGATGTTGAGCCCACATGTTTTGAGGAGGCTGTTGGTCATGCTCATTGGGATGCAGCAATGGATGAGGAGATGGCTGCATTAGAGGCCAATAAGACTTGGGATCTAGTATCATTGCCAAAGGGAAAGAAAGCTATTGGATGTAAGTGGGTTTATAAGATTAAGCACAATGCAGATGGTTCTATTAGCAGGTACAAAGCTAGGCTGGTTGCAAAAGGCTATGCCCAGACATATGGCATAGATTATGATGAAACCTTCAGTCCAGTTGCTAGGATGGCAACTGTCAGATGTGTGATTGCTTTGGCAGCAGCCAAAGGTTGGAGGTTGCAGCAAATGGATGTAAAGAATGCCTTCTTGCATGGTGATTTGCAGGAAGAAGTGTATATGGATCAGCCAGCAGGTTATGAAGATTTAGAGCATCCCACGTATGTGTGCAGGTTGAAGAAGGCACTCTATGGACTCAAGCAAGCACCTAGAGCATGGTCTGACAAGATTAGAGAGTATCTTGTCAATATTGGCTTTTATGTTTCTGATGCTGATCACTCACTTTATGTGAGAAAGGGAGATGCAGGTTTGGTCATCATAGTCATCTATGTGGATGACTTGATTATTACAGGTGATAGTGATAGTGGGATTGCTGAAGTCAAGGGCTGTTTGAAGATGAAGTTTGAGATGAAGGATTTAGGTGAGCTAAGGTACTTCCTTGGCATTGAGGTGATCAGATGTGATGATGGTATATGGCTGTCCCAAAGACAGTATGGCTTGGATATGTTGTCCAAGTATGGTATGACTGCATGCAAACCACTTTCAGTCCCGTTGGAGCAGAATGTAAAGCTGAGTGCTGATGTTGGGGATGAGATAGAAGACCCTACTATGTTCAGGAGGATAGTGGGGAGTTTGATCTACATGACCATTACAAGGCCAGACTTGAGCTATGCTGTCGGTCTTGTGAGTCAGTTTATGCAAGTACCTAGAAAGCCACATTTGGATGCAGTGAGACGCATATTGAGATATGTGAAGTCCACATTACATTATGGGCTTTTCTATGAGGCAGGTACAGATGTACAGGTGTTTGGATACACAGATGCAGATTGGGCTGGTAGTATGTCTGATAGAAGATCTACCAGCGGATACATGTTCTCTCTTGGTAGTGCAGCAGTTGCATGGAGCAGCAAAAAGCAATCTACAGTTGCTTTGTCGAGTACAGAGGCTGAGTATAGAGGTGTTGCTGTTGCAGCATGTGAGGTAGTATGGCTGCAAAAGTTACTGGCTGATTTGGATGTGCAGGTGGAAGGTCCAGTTGTCATTTATTGTGACAACATGAGCAGTATACAGTTGGCTAGGAACCCTGTGTTCCATGCCAGGACAAAACATATTGAGGTACACTACCACTTTGTGAGAGAGAAGGTACTAGCAAGTGAGATTGACTTGGTGTATGTCAGCACACAGGATCAGATAGCTGATATCTTCACGAAGGCATTGGGTACAGAGAAGCTTCAAAAGTTTCGAAGCTTACTTGGAGTTGCAGAGATGCAGTTGAGCTTGAGGGGGAGTGTTGAGATGGCAAGCTCAACACATGTGGACATGGATGATGGACCGCCTGGTTAGATGGGTCCACACGTCTACACTTAGCACGTCGGTGGTCATTATGACTCTCACATGGCCACTGACTCATTACTTATTATATTCAGGTTGTTACACCTATTTACAGCTGGCATAGTTATAGCGCCATTCGACTAGTGTAGTCGGTTATGCATTGTTTGACTTAGTAGGCCACTTTCCTTTTATGTTGTATCTTATCTATACTTTGTGTACATTGAAAAGTGTGTGGAAGAAGAAGAAGAAATCAGCAAGAAAACTTTTTGGCCTCCATCTCTCTTCTTGTCTCTTGAGTGAGCTTCTCCTTGTGCATTCTGTGTGTGTTCGGCGCAGCATCTTGAGCAATCCCCTCCACCACGCGATTCTTGACAATCTCAGTTGCAATTAACTCCTCAGCTGCTTCAAAAGCCTTAATGAATACAAATTCCGACTCCTCTCAAGAGAAAGGGAGTGTTCACACTTCCATTGCTATAGGTTCTTTCAAGATGCCTAGTCAATCATAGCTTTTAGTCAGTGTCATGAAAGTCGCGTCTAAGCATCTAAGACAAGCAATAATTCATCCCCCGTATTTTCAGCTAAGTCTGCAGAGCCAAGGTTAGAATTGATTGCCATTCATAAGAGGGCTAAGGCTAGCAAAGTGGTTGGGGTTTGACTGAACTAGAGAGTTCAGCGACAGTTGATTATTGCAGCTTGAGTTGCATTTGAGGTTGTGGCTTGGCTTCTTGTTTGATGGGTTTGGTTGTATCTATGATTGTCATGGTACTAAATGCTTTTGAGGTCTAAGGGGAACCATCAATGCTAGATTTGGGCAGTTTGTTAGTAGACGCTGCGGTTTTGGGCGATAGATTGGTTTAGGCCATGCTGATCTAGGCTTTGGAGGTACTATGGACTTGGTAGCCTGATTCTCTTGTGGCATGTGTGCTTTCACTTAATGTTTCATGTGGTCAAGCTTGAGGGTGGCGTTTGAGTAGGGCCTTCGATTGTTTTGGATTTAGGTGGAGAAATTCAAGTGTTACCCTCATAGTAGCCTTGCGCTTGCAATAAGGTCTTTTTGGGGACCCATCATGGCTTGACTGTATGTCGATGTTTATAGTTTGTCTTGGCCTCCCAGGTTTCGAGTGTGGATCATTAGCCTTGCGAGGCCGTGGGTTTCTATTTGTAGGTGGCGGTCCCTGATGTTTAGGTACCCATTTGAACTGGTGTTCATGGGCTTCAACGATGGGTTCACAGCGGTTTGCTGGCATTGAGGCTTGGCCGGTTGTGACGAGTCATGACCCCCTCCTTAGACTTGATGGTGGGTTTCTCTACCGGTGGCTTTGCAGATTTAGGAGTCATGCCACCCTTGTTGAAAGCTGTAACTATGTGGACATTGCCCACAGTTAGATGGATATGCTGCGACTCGTAGTCGACATTGCAACAAGCTTCTTCTTAAAGGTTTGTCATAACAACAACTCTATGCCTGCATCTTTAGTGTTAGGCAACACTTAGAAGATCATTGGCATGCTTTTAGACTCGCGATAGAAACTGCAGCCTTGCACTTTTCCAAGAGTGCATACAATCGGCCCCCATACGGGCTGAACTTAGCGTTAGTGGGCTGTAACTGCAGTTTGCCAATTTGGGTCCAATGATCATGAGTTAAGACATTAAAGTCAACTCCCTCATCAATTAATGCATTGATGGTGCATGTGTCCTTGGCAGTGACCATTATGCTTAGGTAAGTTGGTTCTACAGCCTCCTTGTTCTCATCGTCCATTTCGGTGGTAGTGGCTACTTGTACTTTGACAAGGGGTGCCAGCGTTGGAGGCTTGTGCAGTGGGTACATGGGAGGAAAGTACTTCTTTTCTATGGCTGCCATTGAAGAAACCTATTCCTTCACCTTCTAGGGTTTCGAGTTCTACATTACCAGTTCGGTTGATGGTTTGAACTCTGAAAGGTCCTAGTCCCCTGAAACTTTATTTTCTGTTTATGTCCCTTGACTGAGTACAATAGTACTAAGTCGACCTCTTCAAAGTCTCGCTACTTGGCATGCTTGTCAAACTAGCTTTTGTGTCTCGCCTTTTCGCATATTAGCACGTGGGTGGCTAGAAGCCAAGTTTTTGAAGGCTATCATCAGGCTAGGAACTAACAGCACCTTAAAACAATGTCTAACATTGCAAAAAAAAAAAGCAACATTGTATACAATTAGCTCATTGTTACCAACTTTTTCCATTAATTCAATGTAGATACGGTCGAGATTTCATCTTCAAGTGGAAAATCTTGGTTCAAAGTAGTTTTGTACTCGAGGGTAGACTTAGGAAAATACCAGGTAGAATTCGATAGTTTTATCTAATCACAAGGGATTAGAATTTTGGCTTGGATGATCATTTGACCTTTCTTCCCATAAAGAATATATTGACAAATCCAAGTGAGTTGTTTTTGAAAGGTTAGAGATGGTTGAGTGTATAGTCAACTACAACTTGGCAAAAGAAAAAGACACGAATTCGATAGCATAGATTGGACAAGTGGTCTTGGTCATTGATGATGATCCTAGATAGGAGTAGCTGAACTAGTAAAATTTTCACCGTATCATACATAGGATAGACATTGGGATATGGTAGGGAGAGAGTTGTATTTCTAGGATGATCACATTAACAACAAAGGCAATGCTAGTGTGGACAACGAAAGTCACTACTCTACAATGCCAAGTATATGAGACATCTTCAAGTAAGTGGAGTTGATGACATGGATATAACAATTAGTGGACATCAAGTATTTGAGTTAATGTGACAAGATACTAACATGGTTAATTATCCATGAAGAAATAAATGCAAATCAATATTGAGTTATAGTGATCATCCATGCACTTGCCACCAATTTGATGTGCAACTTAGAAATTGGAATATGGAGAAAAAGGGTCACTTTCATTATTGTTTATAAATGTATCTTCAATAAAAACATGCAATAAAAATGTCAATTGTTGGTGGAAGAGGATTAGGAATGGGAGAGGGGGCCCAAAGGGTGCTAATTGGAGAAGAGGAAGGGGAGGAGTTAGTGGGAAATTGGAGAGTCATGAGAAAGAAGGGAGGGGGTGCCATCATATAGGGGAGAAAGAGAAAACAAATAGAAAGAGAAGGGGGCGCCATCATTCTGAAGGAAGCGCCATCAATTGGAGAAGAAAAGAGAGTGAAGAGGCTTTTGAAGCTATCCAAGCAAGGGGATTTTGAAGGAAATTGTAATTGGAGAGGGAAAGAAGAGAGAATTGAAGCCCATGCCTCTCCCATAGCCATCGCCATGTCTTCTCCTCCTATCTCCATTTTGGAGCTTCAATATACTTGCCTAATTTGAAGTGATAGAGGAGGAGAATTCTCTATTGCCTTCCAATTGCTCTTCTTTGCTCCTGATTCCATGGACAGATAATGGAGATATTGCATTACTCTCCTCTCCTCTCTGAGTCTCATCAACATAAAACCATGGAGGCTAAGCTCTAAAGCTTGAAATTAATCAAGATTGAGTCTTATAAGAGTTACAATTGGCTATTCCTATGGCAACAATGCAATTGGCCAACAGATTTCTCGGGAGAGGGAAAATGATTAGCTCACCGTTGGGAATGACTGGATAGACTCCCGTTGGCTGGACTGCAAAGGGCAGAGCTTCCAAAGACGCAACTACGATTCTCATACTTTACGTAAGTGACTTAACTCGTTTAACACGAAAAAGGAAATTTACATAAATATTTCTTTGATTTATACTTTTTATAAAATTTCTTTGAATCTTAACTTCAACTTTGTATAGTTGTTAGAATTTATGTAGGTTAAATTTTATCTTTTAAAAATAAAAAATAGTTAAAATGCTTTAAAATGGCTTAAAATAATATAAATAATTTTTTAATAAAATATTTGGTTAAACAATTATGAGATGTGATATTTTTTAAATAAATTATGTACTATTAAAAGTATTCTAACGTTTTTTTAGAATTTTTGGAATATTTTTACTATTTCTTAAAAATAAAAAATAGTTATTTTAGATGAATATACAATATTTTTTATAAAAATCATGTTTTTAAATTAAAAAAAAATTAGGATCTTCTATAGAAAGTCTAAGAATATAGTTTTGGATGTTTTATGAAATTTTCTTGGGGTTAGAGAGAAGTAAAATTTATTAGATGTTATTACTTTGTGAACATTATTAATAAAAAATATGATGTGTCTAACTTTATGCAAATTAAAAGTGTTGACGAGACATTAAGTTATATCAATATTGGATAAGAGAAATGTTTTTAAAAGAAAATCAGAATTTCTAGATTTGAGGAATGTTAGTTGATTTGATCATGAAAGGAATTAGATAGAACTATTGGATTTATGCTTTGAAGTTAATTCCCAAAGGGATAAAAATCTTAGTTTTAGTATTTCAGTGTCTAGTATAGAGATAGAGACGAAGTGTAAGATTAAGCAAACTTACCGAGTTTTTGCTATTAGATTAGTTGGAGTACTATGAATGAGTGTCGCAAATATTGAGGAAGGCTAGGATAAATCATAGAAATTAGTTACCAATATCACCTATTCAGTGCAACAACTCCCAGGAGTTGGCTTGACAACTTGGTTAAAAGTGGCTTGGTCTTTGGCCGTCTTTGGCCTGTTATTTTTTGGTGTATTTGCTAGGAACCAAGTGCACTCAAACGCGTGATCGATCTCCCTAGGATATTAAAATCCTAGGTATTCATGAGTGAATACGAGGTCTCTTTTCTAAGGGACTATTTTCCAAATTTTCCCTAAAATTGCTAGAGGAGAATATTGGATTTGGCAAGAGACACATACTTAGTAGAAAGGGGTAAATATTTTGGCCCGAAATTAACTATAGACGTAGAATAGTTATCTTCTTGGAGTTGGGGTTATAACGATTGCCCGCAAACCATAGTCTTATTAGCAATGCACTTTGGGCTAATAGATGCAATAGAAATAAATACAATTAGTGTATCGTACCACTTTGATTGGTATTATCGTAACACTTATCAAACTTTTAGAAGAGTGGTATGGGATGATGTGTTGCCTTGGATACGTGTATCCAGAGGTTTAAAAGTTACTTTCGACACAAAAGACGTTAGAGAGATCGCTGAAATTTTAGGCTTAATTCCTAAGCAAGAAGAAAAGTTGCCATATGGAGAAATAGACCCAAAGTTACCAACCATTCTAAACCTTCTAAGCGCACATGCAAGCAAAAATTTAACTTTATAGCTTCAAACAAAACATGCAAAATTTTGGAATATGACAGTAATAGCTATTTCATTAATAGTGGATGAATTTAGAGGAGAGTCGGAAACAACAAAATGAAGCTCGAGATCAACGAGCTAGAGAATGTGCAGCACGACAGGAGGTTTGGCTATTAGAAAGGCTTGAGAGGGTGAATGCATTATTGAATCTAGGGATAGATGTTGTGTCTACCTCAAATATAGAACCTTTTAGGCCTAGTATAGCATTTGATAGAACAGTCAAAAGGAAGTGAAGTAGACTTATATCAATGGGATCGAGTGGCCTTAGGCACTAATAGTATCATTGGGGAAAGGAGTAGACAAAGTAACAAAAGTAGCAAAGAGAGAGGGAGTACTGAATTGCCCTTTGATTGGGATTTAGAGTCAAATTTTGGATTGTGCCAACTATTTTAGGAGCCTAAGGAGCCTGTGTGGTTGGATATTACCCAAGATTTAGAGTTAGATATATTATTTAGAGAAACAATGGCTTGTAATCCAATCAAATTAGCTGATTTCATGCAATTTGGGGGATTGTGGGAGGAGGATCCAAATGTGCATTTGCAAAGATTTGAGGTGACATGTGTCGCCAAATGAGATAATAGACGATGACCAAAAGCTTCATATCTTTCCTGTAACATTAAAAGATGAGGCAACAAGGTGGTACAAAAAATTCGATGCCCAACATAAAGTGACTTATGCAGCCTTATCAAGAGCGTTCCTAGAAAAAATTTGGACGACAAGGTTTCCAAGATAGACTAGCCCTTTAATTGGATTATTTGTCCCAAGGAACAACCGAAAGTATTGAACATTACATTGAATGTATGGAGACAATTATTCGGAAGATGAATCTTGCTCCTGATGAACCTATGCAAAAGCATAAATTTATTGATGGGCTTAACCTTGAAGTTCATCAGCATGTTAGCCTACTACGGCCAGCTATGTTGGCAGATGCTAAAATATATGCTAGATGGTGGGAAGAAGTATAACTTAGTCAACAACGATGGAGGGACTTATTTAAAGAACCTCGGATGGAATATCCAAGCACTTCAAATGGGATATCTAAGAACATGTCTTATGTGACTGTTCCTTTAAATATGTCGGTAACGGCAAGTCCAAATGTCTCAAGTGTACCTTTTGGAAGTAGAACGTGAGGTAGCAATGACTGTTGTAAATAAGGTAATGAAGAAAATTACCGAGTTACAAAAAGAAAGGTAGAATTTCAATTTAGAGAAAGGCAATATCTAGATGAAATTTCACTTTTAGAGTTGTGTTTAGAGGAATGGAGGTCAGAATTTTGTAGCAGGGAGTTACAGATGAAACAAGCCTTACCTATATATAAGAACTAGTGGGACAAATATGAAAAAACTAATCAGTTTTGGGAAAAAGATAAGTCTAAGTGTCTTTTTGAACTAGAAACTCGAGGGAGAAACCCTACTAGTGCTCCTTGGTTGTATCATCCCTTTAAGCGCTTCAATGGAACTATGTAGAAGATGTATCATTGTTCTAAGGGACCACTAGTTGGTCACCAACAAGTCCAATCTAAATCCACTAAGATCAATATGAAAAATATGCCAGAGGTTGTATTACCTCATCCCAAATAAAGAGTGATGGATTTTACTATCTATGGGGATGGAAAGGAACTGTAATATTTTCACTCAAAAAATTTATTGAACTTGACTCCCTGCACGCCGCATAAAACCTATGCAAGGTTATCTACCACATCGAAATTATTGGCAGCTTAATCCGTACCCTGCACCACGCGCAAAAATGAGGCCTCCGCATTGTGAAAGCGAGGCCAGGGTTGAAGATCGTAAAAGCCGCGGGGAAACACCATTTTTTAAGGGGCAATTGGATAAATTTAAGTCAAAACGTTTTAATAATTATCCCTTCCCCCAGCCGATGCATGGCTGGAGGAGAGGGAGTGTGGGGAGGAATGGCCTAAGGTGGAGTCGTGTGTGGGAGCATGAGGAGGGAGGGGCATGCTTAAGCCACGTGGTGGCTACCATCTCCCCCCCTAAAGCTATAAGAACCCCACCCTGTGGTCAAGTGGGAAAAGGATAGAGGAGAGTGGGAGGCTGCCGTGCTGAGGAGGGGATCAGAGAGAAGGAAGAAGTCATCGTCAGGCTGCTAGAAAACGTCGCCGTGCTGAAGAACCGCCGCCACCATATGCCGCCAACTGTCGCCTAATGCAGCGCTGCTGCTGCCGCCCATCCTCGCCTTCATCATAATCCCAGCTCCCTTCGTTCGACATCATAATTCTCCCAAGTCATTACCCCCCTTTTTCTCCTACATGGTCCTAGGAAGCAGAAGCTTCCTAGAAGCTTCTAAAGGAGATCCTCTTAAGCCTTGTGCACACGTCTAATTCTTGGTCTTAATATCCACACCCTGTAAAAGGGTAATTCCTGTGCAAGGGAGAAAGCAGGTGGGCTTGGAGGCTGTTTTGCCAAAGCTAGGAGGAATCCGCTGAGTTCAAGTCATCAACGATGGCTCCCAAGAAGACGCAAGGTGCACTTGCGGGAGGTTCTTCCCCAAACATACAGGTGGACATCTCCCCGAGCCCACAAGCCCAGGTTTTATGATTTTGATTCCACGCAAAAGTAATGCTTTAAGCATGCTTAATTCCATAGGGAGAATGCATTTTACGTTTATCGTTAATTCATGTAGTAGTGATAAAAGTACATTTGAGAAAGTATCTCTGTAAATGATGGATAAGGATTGGTGCATATCATGCAATTGGATCGTTTGCATCTCCAAAGTTATTAATGTAAATCACTTACTCGCCCTATGAACTTAGTCGCAAATTGCCTTGTCATGCATTTTCAAAGTGGAAGTCTAAAACGCATATTGCCTAGGGTTAAAGAGGAAATTGTTAAGTGCATTGGCCGTGAAGGAAAAGAGTATCTTGCATTTAGTCAATAACTTCCTTTGTTATGACTCGCATGAGGAAATTGTTAACTTTCGTTGCACGGCATGAAAATGAAACTATGGACATTGCACGTTGCACGCAAAGATGTTTGTCGAACGGATTGAAGGTTGCATGTCACATGAACTTCATTAATGATGTTGTATTTAAGGGTCGCATGTTACATATTCGTCATGTGTAAATTTCATTTCATCGAGTTGCAGTTGGAAAAGATTGCATGGCTTATCAAAGCATGAAATTCTAAAGCTTAGACAAAAGGGTTGTAGGCATGATTCTTTGATGTAAAACCTAGTAGGTCCTATGTAAGTTACTCTCCAAATTATCATGCGTAATGACTTTAGCAAGAAAAGTTAGGGTTATTACAAACCTTTTGGTGCGTAGAAGTAATGATTCGTATGTTTACATGTATTGTGACATCTTGCAAACTAGTTTAGCATCTCTAGGAAAGGATCGTCCTTGTCGCAAGACAAGTAGGTCAATTTACCCAAATCACTTGTGATATTATAACTATTAGGGTTTCGTATAGGCATAACTAGTCGACATGATAAACACCTCAAGTACTACCTAGGGCTTGGCACGTCAGAAATGCAGCCTAGTGTCGTACTTGGACGCCAAGTCGAAGCCCTCAAACCCAAAGGTCCTACCCACATTCACGGAATTTTTGGGTCAATTGGACGCCCATGCAAATAACGATCTAGGGTTCTACCCTAAGGATCGATCAACCTAATGTTAAAACTCGGATTGAGTTTGGAAACCCTAGGACCGGTCGGCCTAGTACAATTAGGGTTGGGATGGGTAAGAAGACACCCTAAACCTTGCTTCTTGTCTAAACAAAATTCCTTGACCAAGAAACGCCGTTCAATGGGTGAAATGATCCCATGGGATAGATGCGACACTTGTGCAACAAGTTTCAACATCGCACGGCTTTGTAGTTTAATCACAAGATGGATTTGCCATTCCTTGGAATGAGGTTGGCAAGTTCTAGCGCAAGTCTAACTTGCAAGAGGATGAGTAGTCATCCTGATACATCACCTTTCTTCTTGGGCTGATTTGCCAAGAAGTTATGTTTTGCCTAACAAGCAAGGATCAATCAAGTTGAGCGACATGGTCGCCAAGATTCACTGTCTTAATTTATGAAACCTAAAGTGTTGGTTAAGTTGGGTTGACAGGGTATGACCCTAACTCAAGGACAAAAGGGTGAACAAACAAACCCTTGGGGATCTTGCCAAGTCACAATTGATCCTGGATCGAATATTGGATGCATTCAGAGAGAAGGACTCACTCCTTAGTAGTTGGCCAAATAAACGACCACTGGATTGATTGTGCTTGTAACAGTTTAGGATAATTGTTTGCATTGTTTGCTCAAGGAACTAAAGATCGAAAGATAATTAATGCTTTAGGTTGAAGGCCTAAAGGGAGAGGCAGCATCAGTTACCCCCGATTGTCTGCCTGACCCTAACCAAGGGGGTTGTTAGCCACACCAGAAACGTGGACCGAACCCTCTGCGAGAGGTCTCTCCGTTGGGCGCTACTTGGAACAGAAGGACGCTTGGGTGCCAGGGGGGCTTTGATCGTAAATCCCTTGCTTGCATAAGAGGCCAACGCGGCTCGGGATTGGATCTCGAGGTCCGCATACTAGTCTACGAGCGAAATCTTGGATTAATAATTCCTGTGGATTGCTGGATAGCCTTTGGGCAGATTATGGATTGCCTTCGGGTGGATTATGGATTAGCCTATGGGCTAGATTATATGATGTTTTCCAAGGATAAATAAGATCAATTATTGCAAAGAAACTTGTTTGACACTACTTTTCTATGTCGCTAAGATTACGTGAAGGAATCGGTGTCTAATTGGCTAATTAAGGAAAATGTTTTATGCATATCCAACTAAATGTGGTAGGTAATTAGACAACTTAAACAACCCGGAGGAAAGTGTAGTGGATGTGGCCATGGGTCCGTCCTATGGATGGGTGGTCCCAGTTGGCCGGGAACTTTTCTCAAATGAAATCGATAGCAGGAAACTTTGCTCGAAGGAAATGAATAGCAAGGAACGTTGACCTAGAATCTAGGTTACTAGAATCTCGATTTATGTTGTTTTAGGGGAACGGAATGGGACTATGCCTTATGGGCAGAGAGGTTGAGCTTTGCATCCCTCTCGTTTCCCATTCTCCTTGAACCAAGTGTAGCATGAATCTTCTTCGACCCTGACATTTTGGCATAAAGTAGTTCGCCTGGGGTTTGACGGTAGCTACCGTTCAGGGAGTTTGACCACTAGGAAAACCCTGATTCAAGTCGGTCCTAAGTGGGAATGGTCGAAATACTTTCGCTATGTGGAAGACTCAAGAAGGCCTAGATCACAAACCCTGTAACATTCCATGGGAGTGCTGGGCGGAGCTTTCTAGACTCTCTTCCCGATGGGCTGCTAAGATGTGTCCTGTGAACGAACAGGTGGACATGTTACAGGAACCATAACTTAGACGGTTTGAACCTACAAAACCTAGGGATTTTGTAGAACTTAAACAAGTCATACATTATCTGGATTGTCTAATTCAAGGTGAGGAAAATGAGGATCTTCATTCATTAATTCTTAAGCTTAAGGGTAACCAATGGTCTTGGAGTTTAGATGATCAAGAATGTTTAGAAAACAATAATAAATCTTACGTCAATATCGTTGTAAGTTACATTATCAATATTCATGTGATCAATAGCAAAATTTTTTAGATGATAGGTTCTATAAATACCATGTTCACAAAAAAGTATAATATAAATTTGAAGCCTATTTTGCATGGCTTGAGTAAAGGACAAGGAAGTCATATCGATAAGCTGTTTCCAAATCTATCGAATGTCCATATGATAGAAATGACTGGGGGTATTCAAAATGATCTCACTATTGTTCCTTATACGGTTGTACCCTTGGTACATTCTGTGAATGCGAGGAAAAAAGAACCAGAATCGAGTGCCAATAATAGTTTGCTTGAAAATGTATCAATGGGGATATCTGAGGATGTACCTACAATCAACCCTCAGAAAATAGCCTCTTTGTTTCTTGAAGAGCCCGAAGGGGAAGTAGTTAAAATAAAAATGGCAAAATGGAAATCTTTGAATCTCGCGGCTCAATTGGAATCCCAAGATCGAGAAAGGTTTGAGGAGGTATTACGAGCACATATTGGGGAATTTTCTTGGTCTTATGCTAACCTTAAAGGTATTAAAGTTAAACTTTGTCAGCATTATATTGATCTAGAACCAGGTACAAAACCCGTATGTCAACGCCAACGACGAACAAATCTTGTGTATGCAGAATCGGTTAAAACTGAGATTACTAAGCTTCTTGATGTGGGAATTATTTATCCTGTTGCATATAGTGAATGGGTTTCTCTTATTGTGGTAGTACCCAAGAAGAACAATAAGAAGATTCACATTTGTATTTATTATAGAAAGCTCAATAGCAAAACACGTAAAGATCATTTTCCTTTGCCATTTACAGATAAAGTACTTGATAAAGTTGCAGGCCATGAGCTATATTCTTTCATGGATGGGTTTAGCGGCTACAATCAAGTGTTGATTCATCCTAAAGATCAATCCAAAACTACTTTTACTACTAAATGGAGTACATTCGCTTATAAAGTAATGCTTTTTGGCTTATGTAATGCACCGCAACATTTCAAAGAGTTATGATTGTAGCTTATCAAGACTTTCTTTGACAACGGATGGAAGTTTTTCTAGACAATTTTTGTGTCTATGAGACGATAGAAGAAATGCCAGATCAATTGGCGCAAGTGTTTGAACATAGTGTTGAAGTAGGTATCTCCTTGAACCCTGATAAATGTGTTTTTGGAATGCCAAAAGGAATGTTATTGGGGCATATCATTTCTAAAGAAGGCATTGCTATGGATTCTGCTAAAATTTCTAAGATTTCTACACTTCCAGCTCCAACAAACCTTAAGCAATTGCATGGATTTTTGGGGCATCTAAATTATTATCGACAGTTCATTTGTGATTTGGCAAAAGTGGCCTCACCTTTGACAAATTTGCTATGAAAGGATACTCCTTTTAATTGGGTTGCTGTTTGTCAAGAAGAATTTGAATTTCTTAAGAAAAAATTAATTGAAGGACCAATATTGGCACCCCAAATTGGATGAAAGAATTCCATATTCATGCCGATGCATCTATGTATATTGTAGGAGTTGTTTTATGCCAAGCATATGATAATAAAGTGGATCATCCAATTTATTACACAAGTTGTAATTTAAGTGATGCAAAAAGAAATTATACCACCACTAAGAAAGAATGCTTATCAATGGTATTTGAAGTGGAAAATTTTTGTCACTATTTATTAGGGAATAAATTTACCATTTATGTGGATCATGAGATGTTAAAGTATTTGCTTAATAAAGCAAACTTTAAAAACGTGTAATTCATTGGATGTTGTTATTTCAAGAGTTTAATTTTCAAATTGTTACTCGTCCTAGTAGAGATCATGTTCTAGCAGATCATCTTTACGATTATTAACATCTGATAAGGAAGAAGGTGTGGATGATGATTTACCAGTTGCATCACTTTTTACTATGGAAATGCAAGTTCCATGGTATGCTAAAATTGCAAATTTTCTTAGTACCGCTCGTTATCCACCTAGTGCTGATAAATGATAGAAGTGACAAATTTTAATGCAAGCATGCTCCTATGGATTATTAGGGGGTTACCTTTATAAGTTCTTTCCACGTGAGGGTATTTATCAACGATGTGTAAGGGAAGATGAAGTCCCTGTGGTTCTTAAGGCATTGCATGATGAGGCGTGTGGTGGCCATTTTTTCGGTGAATTGATAGCACGAAAAGCTCTATTAGCTGGTTATTGGTGGCCTACCCTCTTTAAAGATGATTATTATTACTGCCGAGTTTTACTACACCTTTGACACCTATATTGGCATTAGCTCCTTTTGAGAAGTGGGAAATTGACTTTGTGGGCCCAATTGATCTGCCTACCAGATATAGATCTAATCATTATATCTTGGTTTGTACTGACTATATTACAAAGTGGGTAGAAGCGAAAGCGCTTAAGATGGATAAAGCCATTGATGCGGCTAAGTTTATGTATGAGAATACATTAGCCGTTTTGGTTGCCCATTGGAATTAGTAAGTGACTAAGGTTCCCATTTCTTGAATGGTCTTATTAGCGAGTTAATATAAATATATAAAATTAAGCATCACAAATCAACACCTTATTATCCTCGAGCTAACAAGCATGTTGAAGTAACCAATCACATTATATGCGGGATTTTAACTAAAATGGTTGCTTCTCACAGGTGAGATTGGGATGAGCGTTTGTATGAGGCATTATGGGCCTATAGAACCACTTATAAAGTGACAGTGCAAAATACACCTTTCAACTTAGTTTATGGAACTAATGTTATTTTTCCAATTGAGCAAGAGTTTCCTACTTTATGAATTGCCCTCTTGTTACGATTAGGAGAGGCTGAATTGTTGAAGCAAAGAATTTTACAATTGGTGAGGTTAGATGAGGAAAGACTGTTAGATTTACAGAGCTTAGAAGGAATGCAGAAACGTCGTAAAGCTTGGCACAATCAGAATATAAAAAATATGAGAGTTTAAAGAAGATGATTTAGTTTTATTATATGATAGTCACTACTACAAATTTCCTAGGAAACTAAAAATTTGTTGGTTAGGATCTTTAAAGGTTGTTAAAGTTTATGATAATGGTTCTCTTGATGTACAGGATATTAATGTTGAAAATGAGATTTTTAGAGTTAATGGCCTTCGACTTAAACATTTTGTGACTTAGTTTAGTTAGGTAAGTGGTTAGAATGACCCCTTAACTAATCTATATTTCAATTTCTTTTCTATTTTGGGGGTTTTTAATGGGATGCAGGTATGGCTTTTCTGTGGATGGATGCACTTTATCCTCATCTTGATGCTGATAGCTCTGATCCTGTTCATGTTGGGTCTTATAGTATTTTGTGTTTTCAGACACATGATAGGTTCCTATATACATCGAAAGGAGAGGCCTGTTGTGGGTCTTCTTTTGTGACCATCTTTTATTTGCAATACCATCCACCATTTGGTTGTAGACAGTGTCAATGGCATCTTTTTGTGCATGCTCAGCTTGTGTGTTGGCAGTGTCGCACATATTTTTGACACTATGGTACCACTGCTATGCAAGATGCTATAAGCTACACTTATGAGCGCCACGATTATGATAGTGTATTCTCGCCTGAGCATGGTGTTGTTTAGTCTAGAGTGGGTAGAGAGCGGCAAGAATTTTCTTGATATCAAGCTACTATTTACTGTTTTACTTCATTATATCCCAATGATCAAGTGAATTGTCCCTGTTGGGATTATATCTATTGGTATATGGATGCAACTAAGGGGTACTCTTTAGGATGTTTACCAATAGCACCTATGCCCTATTATGACGATGTAGCTACGGCTTTGCTCCATGATGTGATTTAGTGATGCACCTGATAGCCGGTCTACGACCTCTGATGTGTCTAGAGGCTATTTATGAGCATGGTTTAGTTGATAGGCTTAACTTAAATAGTATGGATGATTTTGGATCAGGGGTATTGTTTGCACTAGAAGATCTTAGGGAGTTTGAAGATTTTAGTTTAGATATTTTGTTTTCTTAGATTTTTTTGGGGTTTTTACTTTATTCTACATATTTGAAAAAAAAACATACAAAACAAATACTCCCTTGAAAGAAAAAAAAAAGAACAAAAATAGTTTTTAGCGCACTTTAGTTTAGTTAGTCTTCACATGGTTAGGTAATTAGTTGCACACACGGTAGAGATACTCCTTCAATGCTAAGAGCTCATTACAAAGTAGTTTGATTAGATGGCCGATTTTCAAGGGAGTTTCACTCTTTATTGATCTAACATATTAATGGGTTAGTGGTTAGTGGTTGAGTTTTGTGCAGGTTTGATGATTGTTGCAATTTGTGAACAACCACATGCTAATCTTCGCAATTATATTGGAGTTGCAATATCCATGTACATAACAGGTTGTTTCATATCTAATTTATGTCTTTATATTCGTTTGAAATCAGGGAAAGCTCAAAATATAACTTGATTTAAATCATTTAGAGTTTTTCAAACCTAATTACCTCTAGAAGAAACAGAAACCTCAATTTTTAAAACACAAATACACTAAAGATATATATAAAAACAATTTAGTCTACATAAGAGTCCACCCACGTGGGATGGGGCTTTAGTACCAGGGAGTGATTGAAGGGGGGGGGGGGGGGGGGATGTGTGTGCATGACGTAGTGAATTTCATTGTATGGAAGTCTGATTAGGAATCCAATAGAGTTTTTCCCTATCTTTTTGTCACTTTTCTAGCAATATGTGGGTAGCTGAATAACAAGGTTCTCTCCACGAAATTTTGACTAGGAGTAGCATGGATGAGAGATGCTGAACTAATGAGTATCTTTGCTTATCATTTGCCTAGCCAGAGTGACTAGTATTATATGCTAGGTTAGATTTCTTGAGCAAAGTTGTTGATCTACTATGTTTGATCGTTCAATTAAGTGATGCATTCTTAGCTTTCTACTTGATCCTTTATACAAACAAAACTTAAATTCCAATCCAAATAATAAATGTTCGGAAGAGTCTATATATTCATTCTTCGGAAGGAAAGAAAAGAAATAAAGGAAAAGAAAAAATAAAAAAGAAAAGCCCTGAGACTACAAGGTTAAAGGAAGAAAAAAAAACCAAAAGAAGATAACCATTGCCTTTGAGGTCCTGGTAGGCTGTAGGGATTTCCTTGACGGGTGCCCTGCATCTGATGCCTTGCATCTCTTTGGGGTGGGACCTTTTGGGAAGGAGAATCAATGTATATACTCTTTTGGCATTGAACGAAAGCCATTACCATTTATAAAAAAAAACAAATAAACAAGAATTCTGGACAGTTGGAAGTTAGGGACCATTGACTAGTTGTTCTAGTAGAACATGGAGGGTTAGCAACTAAACCATAGGAGTCCTATTTGGTGTCGTAATGTTACCTTGCTTTGTTTGGGTTCTTTGTTAGGGATGGACCTTATCCATGAGGCTATTTCGGACACAATATTCCTAGTAGGATAGTAGTGTGGCATTTTCTTGCCTAGAGAGATTATTATTGTTTAGCGGCTCTAGAAAAGTTCCTAATTGGTCTATTCTATGCATTGGATGAAGCTATGTTATGCACTTAAGTGGGGAGAGTGGGTAAGGCAATGTTAGTATGCACAAGTTTTTACACAACTTAATTGAATATTTGCTTTGTTGGATTTATAATATCACACCAGTAAATATTTTCCTATCTTTTTAGTGTCTACTAGTTCTCTATGTGTGGTTTTCCAGTTCTTGTAGTTGTGCTCACGAGGACGCTTCGCAATTAAGTGAGGGAGAGTATTTTTTTCTTTTGAGGTTCCATAGCGGTGCTCGTGGTAGCTGTGTTCCTGATGTTGGATGTTCATGATGTAGCTGTGCTCGTGAGGACACTTCGCAATTGAGTGGGGGAAAAATGATAACACCTAAAAACAATGCCTAACATTGCAAAATTTTTTAGCAACATTGTATACAATTGGCACATTGTTACCAACTTTTTCCATTAATTCAATGCAGATGCGGTTGAGATTTCGTCTTTTGAGAACGTGTCTTTGCAGTCCACGGCAAGTGGAAAATCCTGGTTCAAAGGAGTTTTGTGCTAGAGGGTGGAATTAGGAAAATACCAGGTAGAATTCGATAATTTTATCTAATCAGAAGGGATTAGAATTTTGGCTTGGATGATCATTTGACCTTTCTTCCCATAAAGAATATATTCACAAATCCAAATGAGTTGTTTTTGAAAGGTTAGAGATGGTTGAGTGTATAGTCAAGTACAACTTGGCAAAAGCAAAAGACATGAATTCAATAGCACAAATTGAACAAGTGGTCTTGGTCGTTGATGATGATCCTAGATAGGAGTAGTTGAAATGGTAAATTTTTCACCGCATCATACATAGGATAAGCATTGGGATATGGTAGGGAGAGAGTTGCATTTCCAGGATGATCACATTAAAGATTAAAGGAGGGGTGGGACAAGTCAAAGAACAAAGGCAATGCTTGTGTGGACAAGGAAAGTCACTACTCTACGATGCCAAGTATATGAGACATCTTCGAGTAAGTGGAGTTGATGACATGAATATAACAATTAGTGGACATCAAGTATTTGAGTTAATGTGACAAGATACTAACATGGTTACTTATCCATGAAGAAATAAATGCAAATCAATATTGATTTGTAGTGATCATCCATGCACTTGCCACCAATTTGATATGCAACTTAGAGATTGGAATATGGAGAAAAAGGGTCACTTACATTATTGTTTATAAATGTATCTTCAACAAAAACATGCAATAAAAATGTCAATTGTTGGTGGAAGAGGATTAGGAAGGGGAGAGGAAGCCCAAAGGGTGCTAATTGGAGACGAGGAAGGGAAGGAGTTAGTGGGAAATTGGAGAGTTATGAGAAAGAAGGGAGGGGGCGCCATCATATAGGGGAGAAAGAGAAAACAAATAGAAAGAGAAGGGGATGCCATCATCTTGAAGGAAGTGCCATCAATTGGAGAAGGAAAGAGAGTGAAGAGGCTTTTGAAGCCATTCAAGCAAGGGGATCGAAGGAAATTGTAGTTGGAGAGGGCAAGAAGAGAGAATTGAAGCCCATGCCTCTCCCATAGCCATAGCCATGTATTCTCCTCCTATCTCCATTTTGGAGCTTCAATATACTTGCCTAATCTGAAGTGATAGAGGAGGAGAATTCTTTGCTGCCTTCCAATTGCTCTACTTCACTCCTGATTCCGTGGATAGATGATGGAGATATTGCATTACTCTCCTATCCTATCTTAGTATCATCAACATAAGATGATGATTCGCTCACTGTTGGGAATGATTGGATAGACTCCCCTTGGTTGGACTACAAAGGACAGAGCTTCCAAAGACGCAACTATGATTGTCGTACTTTACGTAAGTGCCTTAACTTGTTTAACATGAAAAAGGGAAATTGCATAAATATTTCTTTGATTTATAATTTTTATAAAATGTCTTTGAATCTTAACTTCAACTTTGAATAGTTTTTAGAATTTATATAGGTTTTATTTTATATTTTAAACATAAAATAGTTAAAATGCTTTAAAATGGGTATAGATAAAAAATTATATAAAATATTTGGTCAAACAATTATGAGATATGATATTTTTTTGAGAAATTATGTACTATTGAAAGTATTCTAAAGTTTTTTTCGAATTTTTGGAAGATGTTTACTATTTCTTAAAAATCAAAAATAGTTTTTTTTGAATGAATACTACAATATTTTTGATAAAAATCATGTTTTTAAATTCAAAAAAAATATTTTGGTGAAAAAACAAACCACAAATACGAGAATATACTGCATGAGGAGAATAGAGACCAATAAGGTACATGTTTTTTTTTTCACCCACAAGAGCAGAAAGAAACCCATACCCTATTGGTTCCTATTCTCCCTATGCTTTATATTCTTGGATATGTGGTTTTTTTTTTTGCCAAAAAGGGGTCACCAGTAGCCCCTTAATGGGCAAAAAAAAATTACAAATCTTGTTGGGCCAAAATTTACTATCTAAGAATGGGTCATCAAAAAAATAAATCATCCAACAAGGGGTTGTCGGTGACCCCTTTCTGGTGAGAAAAATTTACACATATCACATGCTCTCCCTCTTTTCCCCTCTCTTTCATCACTCTTTCTCTCTCCCCTTATTTTCTCTCTCCTTCACCTATAAAAGGACCCATCCCCCCCTTTTCACATTGCAACTCATTCCACTCTTGATATGTGACTCTCTCTGTCTCTCTGTCTCTTTGTCTCTCTCTGCTTTGTCTTTAAAAGGACCCCCTTCCCTTGCAATTCAACTTCTTTTTTTCTATGCCCTACCCTCAATATGGTTCCATCTCACTCTTCCCCCCTCTCTCTCTCTCCACACCTCTCTCTCTCTAACACAGACACACATACTCTATCTCATCCTTCTATCCAAAACTTTTCCCCTCACTCACTCACTCACTCACTCACTCTCATTCTCTCTCTCTCTCTCTCTCTATCTCAATCTATCCCCCCTTCCTCCATCTCTCTATCTCCTCCTTCCTCCCCCCACTCTTTGTCTCTCTCCCTCTCGCTCGCTCTCGCTCTCTCTCCCCGTATCTGCCTCTCACTCTCTCACTCTCTCTCTCTCTTTATCTCTCACTCTCTTATCCCAATGTCATCTCTTCCTTCCCCCCTCTCTCTCTCCCCAATGTCATCTCTTCCTTCCCCCCTTCTCTCTCTCTCTCAATTGGTATTTCATTGGCAGGAAATTGAGGAAGCAATATATATGTAAGAAGTAACCCTAAGCCCCTCTATCATGGCCAAATTTGATTTCAAAAGACAAGATCATGTCACCCTTTACGAGGGCAATGAAAGGATTGCAGAAGGTTTAGTCCGACAAACATTCCCCTCATCGAGCTTGCTCCTTGGACGAGTGGGAGTTCTTATCACCATTGTGCATCAGAGCGGTGTGAAAGCCCGTAGCAAAGGCAATAAGATTGACGTTGAGGAAACACAATTGTGCAATGGCCAATTGAACAAATGGTAAGCAGATCCTCTCTTAATTTTTGTTACAATTGCTCTATCTCCCCCTCTTATCCTATTTTAGATCATTGTTTATAGGAAAGAGAGCGACGACCAGATGAGTCTCCCGAGGACTCTGACTTGCCAGCACGATCTACAATAGGATGACAGGCTATTGTCACCATCAACATGCAATCACAAGGGGGGAGTCGCCCTCCAGGAGCGAGAGGAAGAGTAAAACAAACACGATCATTGACTTCTACTGAGCTACAAGCAAACATTGCAATTGTATGTGGGGAAGGAGTGACGTCAAGAGAAGGTGGGCACACTTCGATGATACATGCAAGGAAGGGCAAGAGAAAGCTCGTACTATCGGAGAGTGATACTGACAAGAAAAGCAATGACCATCAAAGCATCGACTCCTTTAGTGCACAACGAGGGTGTGGACATACACAACCCAAGAAGAATTGAACACAAAGAATTGAAAAGAAGCACATGATAGATGCCAATGAAATGACTGGTGAGACCACTCTCACAGTCACTTGCGATAAACGCATTGTGCAAGCATGCATAGAAGCCCAGTTGGAAATGCTGACGATGAGAGCTTGTAAGAGATGGAAGTATGATTTAGATTATAGTTTTTATTTATTTATGTTGATTGGACATTAATTACTTCATCATCTCATTCAGATGAAGACATCCACCCCTTTTCCACCCATCCCATTATATCATTTTGTTTCCATGCCTACAATTAGACAAGTCACATCAAGGTACAAGAAACTCTCGAAAACCTTTTTTTGGCAACGGTATGTTAGAGGGATGGGTATATTCATAGTGTCATTAGAGACTCCAAGACACCAATGCAAGCATGTTGATGATATGATTAGAACCGAGTGGGATCCCCATTGGCTAAAGAAGCATGAGGATTTCAAGGCAGAAATCAGTCTCACCGATTGGGCCTTTTTGTCAAATTGCATGTTTTATGTTTGGGATGGTAACCATTGGCTCACAGCATGGACGAATGAGATATGCACATGTGAGTGGCCCTAGACCATAAGACCTTAACATTCTACAATATGTTTGTTTCTTACATCATCCTTAACATAATTGATCATTTGAAACAACCTTTCCAGATAATACGAGGCAACATGTGTGCGTTGATTGTCGCCTTGTGAAAGTGACAAGTGTAGTAGAGGGGGAGTTTTTTTCAGCTATTTCTTGTACAAATAGGTATGCAATGGACCATATTCATGAGATCCTAATATGCATGAGATCCTAATATAGAATGTACACATGCTGGCACAAAAGAGGGTTGTCAATACCTCGTATCCAGACCTTGTTTGTGAAGCAAGGATGCTAAGATAGGTTGACCACACAACTATTTTTGACAAGCTAACTAATGAGGCAAAGGCATGGGTGCAAGCACAAAGAAAGCCAGTGCCCATTCCTGCATGGTACAAGGCACCATTTATTGCATTGGCCCACATTATGTGGAAGGTAGGTAGTTCTTCAAGCTATCTTAACAATGTTTTTCATGATGTATTTTTTCCTAATGCAATGATGTTGTCCCTAATTACCATGTGCAGAATGAGTATGATATGGTAGTACGATCGATCGAATAGAAATGGACACAGCTCTCCGATTCTGAGTTTAGAACCAAGTGGGGTGAGGCGTACTAGTGTCAATGAAAAGCTCGTCAAGAAAACTCGACGTTTGCTAAGAGTTGTAGAACCCCAGTCTCGAAGAGAAGTGGTACCAGTAAGTTGCTACCTCTTTGTACCTGCCATCTATATGTATTTATACTACATTTGTCCAAAGTAATAATGTTTTTGTCCAGATCCTAGCAAAAATAGCACTCCACCTTTCTATAATAGCTCTTCATTGTTGAGGTTCATTGTGGTGATGGTTATAATGAGTTTCTAGGTTATACACTTAACTTGGTTGCATGAAAGGATGCCCTCAAATTGGAGAACCATCTTTTATCAAAACATAACAACGAGTTACTACAGAAGCTAGAGGGCTATCACCAAGGATTCATTCGTTGGAGAAAGGCATCAAATCTTATCAATGAAAGCAAACTATTTTAGGCCTTCAAAATTGACAAAAGGCTCTTAGATATATTGAGTCTTAAATGAGAAACAGGTGGTTGTAGTAAAAGAATCCAAGTAGCAAGGTACATTTTTTTCCACTTTAAAAATATGAGATATAACTTTGTTTATAATTAATTGTATTGATTTGCAATGTTAATTTTGTGTAGGTCTCTTATTCAACCGAATGCAAGTGAAAGATATTCTTTGAAAGCGTCTCAGTTTTATTATCATCTTCTTTCTTCAATAGATTCAAAAAAAAATTTGCACAGGAAGAAATTTAAAAAGGCAAAGAAAAAGGATCATTCTTTGGATATTGAGTTAGTGTAGAAGACACTAGATAATATTGGTATAAGTCGAGATGCTTATATACAACTTTTCTAGCTTTTACAGTCAAATATGAAGCAAGGACAAGTATGTAATTGCATACTTCCAAGGCCATTTGTGGTTAGAACTATTAGACAAAGAGTGAAGAAAAAAGTGATGGAGATTCTGGGTGAGCCTTTCCATATCAAGGCTAGTTTCAAGGGCAAGAAAAAGGAAGTTGTATTCAATGAATTTAACAATATTTTCCTTGACTTGCCTACTGTACAATGTTAAATGATTAGATTCTATAACTTATCACTAGAAGATGCACAAGGAGTGGCTAGATTTATGGTTAACTTGATGAAAGTGAGATTCTAAAATGTACAAAATTAGAGAGGATCTCTATAACCTTGATGAATAGAGCACTTTCATCAGATCATTGCAATCACTCAATGTCATTTAGTGTTCAATTGGAACACAACAATTGGTGACTAGGAGCATTCAAAGTAGATATAGAAGATTTTGACATATTGTATTGGGTTTTTCATCGAACACCAATACCTAATGTTATTAAGAGACAACAAGCAATATGAGAAGAGCTATTTGGGAACTATAAGATTGAGTGGCACATAGCTAGTGACTTAAAGACACTTAAATGTATGTACAATGTATCAAATGGAGCCAACTCTAGATCTCTTTGCCTATATTGCATGTCCCCAGCCATAGAGTTGAACTCAAGAAATTGGAATAGAGCTCCCTCTAGGCACAACAAGGATCCACAGTTTAAACCAGTCCTAGGTATTCCTTTAGTGAATGCCCATATTTACATGTACACTTCATGTGCTTTGTAGGATAATTGAAAAACTTGTTCATCTTTATATAGGATTTTCATGGAAGCTGAAGCCATTATCAACTACAACATATGCTATAACAAAGATTGAAAAAGTCTTATTTGCAATTGGTTTGCATGGTGGTAATGCTGTTATTGAACTAGATCTTCAAAAGTCTAAGATGACAATTGTGTCTCCAAAAAGCCATCTATTGGTGGAGTGAAGGCTGGAAGGTTCCTAAACTTTCGAGACTTGGTAAGATAAACTCTAGGAATGGTGGCTCAACTATTAGATACAATTAGTGAAAGTGCCTACATAATGTAGTTAAGGATCATGTTGATAATGGACAAGCTCGGAATAGAAAGCCAATGTTTGGGAAACACTAGACAAAGTATTCTTTTATTGTGCTAAAATTGAGTGGAATGAGGATGATCTCAAAGACTTCAAAGACCAATTGAACCTTGGGGCAATCAACATTTTACTCACTATATGGTAAGAAGTTTGTATATGTATGTCTCTTTATTGTCTAAGTCCTATAGGGTTTTCTAATTGAATTTCTTTATTTATTAACCATGTAGCATATTTATACAACCATGCTCCATATTTTATCAAGAAATATGGATCTCTATATATCTGGTCAACCCAAAGTATGGAAAAATCACATTATCAAGCAAGGATAAAATACTTTAGACACACAAGACATGGGGGTGAAAGATACAAAGCAAACTGTTTATTAGAGGTCTTTCAATGGTCCTACAGAAAAATTTGACACAAATTCAAGCTCAAAGACAAAACCGCATCATGTAATACATCATCTTTGGCAAGGACTATATCCACTATTATCCAAAGAAGAAAAGAGGGATATTTAAACTCTTGTGAAAAGCAAATATATTCACAATGGTTACAAACTAGACAAATAGATGGAAAAAGATAAGTTTCAAGAAACCCTTAACATATTTTAGTTTGACTCTGTGTTGTAGAAGAGTCTTTAGTTTCAGGGAATTCACTAGGTCCTCTAAAGGAATCTTTTGTTTCATCCCACTTGATGAGACCTCTACATTTCAAGAACTCTTGTTTCCTATAGCTTGGAAGGAGCTTCAAATTCTTGGCATCTCCTACATGGGAGAGCAAATAAGAGCAAAGAACTCCAAATTATCCTACCCTAGATCCATTGTATCCAGGCATGAAGCCAAAAACTCTTATAACTTCTTCCTTCTCCATCAAAATTATCTTGTCTGAACCTCTATTGAAATCTTGGGATCCAATCACCTTGGAGATAACTTTCAAAGCCATTATTGGTAAGCTTGGAGAGCTTGATAACCCACTATGATAAATTGCAACTGTTTGATTATTTAAGCTTCCAATATAATGACCAAGGCCTTGACTTTTTCCAAGCTTCAATGGCCTTGAGCCCTTGGCACTTCCAAGAAAGTTGTCTGCATCTGTCTGCATTTGCAATTTCTATTTGCACAATAAGCCACAATAGTATAAGATGTCAGTAGTAAATATCCAATAATATTTGTCTATAATACAGAACAACTCTAATAAAAATCACAATGGATATCTTAGAATTATCTTTCATACCTTAGGGTCTTCATCTTATTTAAGAAGACTATCATCATGTAGATTTATTGAACTTTTTGGTTTCTCCTCTAATGGAGACTTCAGCTTCTTTGTATACCCCATGTTATCAATTCCAAGTCTCTGCTGAATTTGCAAGAACTCTTCCTTTGTATGTATCCCCCCCTTTTCATATTCCACAATTTGATTAATACAAGAATGCAAGGCTATAGAGCTGTCTTGAAATCTCTCCCTCAACATCAAGAGTTGCTTGCAATTCCTCTTCATAACCTATAAAATTCTTATCATTATGACCCCATGCTGCAAGGATTGCCAAGTAGTAATCTTCTCTAAGATAAAAAAGGTGTTGAATATCATTTAGCAATACATGTCTCTTTTTGTTGATGAGATAACCAAGAAATGTTGGGACATATTCAAGAGGACCTGTTTCAATCTCTGCACTCAATTCTATCTCCTTTTCTTACACTTTTGTAATGTTCTTAATTTTAAATGAAGCAACATCAAATCCCTACACTAACTAGTTCTCAATATCCTCCTGAAACATTTCCGCCTTCTCTTCAACTTCTTTGTCTTTACATGCAATATTCTCTGTCTTCTTCTCTTGTATTGTATTTGAAGAACAACTATCCATATATTGAAGATATACAAGAAATCCAACATCCTTCTATACAAGAAGACATCAATCCTGATTTTGATGAAAAGGGTAATCTGCTTTCCACTTCTTGAATTTCTCATCAATAAGGCTAAACCTTGTTTGCAAAGTTTCTCTAGCAGCATTGGTAGCTTCCATTACATCGCTATAATGGACAAATCCCTCAATCTCTAGGCCTTCCACATGTCTATCATAAAACTCCCTAAAATCCTTCAGTTTATATTCAAAATCCTTTAAGATTTCTTGCAAATCAAAGGGAACATTGAGCATATCTCTAATGTAAATAAATCTAGATGAATTTCCAGTTGCATGAAGAAAATCAAAGAGTTTTTCATCACAAGTATCCTCCAGATCCTCCTCCTCCATTCCCTCTAAAAAAAACTTCCTTTTAGTCATCCTGATCACTCACAAAAACAAATCCAGAAAATGAAAAATTAAAATTAGGGGCATAATATACCAATCCACAGTTGCTCATATCTAGAAGACTAAATAAAAATTGCTAAAAAAATTAAGTCAAAACCTACAAGGCACTGCTTTTGAATTTTGACAAATTTAACATGTTTGTTATGTTAGAGATTTAAAAATGCAAGATAAATTAAGTGAAATCACCCTTTATGTAATAAAGAAAGCAAAAAAATTCTGATCTCATCGATCAATTTTTGTTATACATTCACGACTCATGAAACACGAAAACAATGATCCAAACCGCTTCATAGTTCATAAAAGCGCATTTCACACGCCACTTTAACTAAAAAAGTTGACGAATTCACATTTAAAACATTCAAAAAGTTTGTAAAAAACAATGCATCTAGAACATGAAAAACCCATCGTTTAATGATGTCACTCCCTTAAACGTCGCGTTGCCTATTATGTTGTCCCTCTCAAGGTGAGCCCTTGATAATTTCAATGAAGTATTTGACATTTTCCTTATGTGGGAATATCCTTGTTTTTTCCCACACTATTCAAAATCATGAACTTCTCTAAGGGAAAGACCACCAACCTAGCTAGGTGCAATTGCACTAGCATCCTCCTGACCTATCTAGGTGTTCGGGGTCCCTCTCTTCTTGCAAAATCTCGCGCTTATGATACTGTCATGATTCACAAAACTTTCAAAACTATGTAAAACTAATTTCATAATATAAAAATAATTTCATAATTCATAGTTCCTGATGTATCATGAAATATGACAACAAACTTTCAAAACTATGTAAAACTAAGTAAAACCAATTTCTAAGTTTTACATTTTATTATTTATTTTTTATTTGACATTGAAGACTCATGAAACACAAAAATATGATTTCAAAACAATTTGCAAATGGTAAAATTGTGTTTCATACGTCTGTGAATCATTTGATCATCTTCAATGTCTCAAAATTCAGGATTGGAGAGAAAAAATGAAAAGAAAAAGTTTGTTACTTGAGATTTGCAGTCCCTATTGTTGAGAATAAATGGTCTTTTGTTAGAATACAACTGGTTAAGCTTACAATTCTTACAAGATAAATAGCTCATCGAAGACAAGACAAAATATGTGAAAAAATATTAACATAAACTTGACCTTGAGTGTCATATATATATGCCAATGGTCACCCCACGTATGTCCAAGATGTACAGTGCACTAATTCGGAGTTGTGCTTAAAATGAAAAAGAAAATGCCAAGAATTATCTTTTACCTTTAAAAAGTGGAGCCATAAAATTGCAAGCATGCCAAAAAAGAAAGTGACATGTGGCACAACTTTCCATGCAAAAACGGTCTTTCCATCGCACGTGTGAAATTAACTACACATTAGGGTAGCCATACGTGTAAACCAACATCCTTTTAAACGCAAATTTTGAACCGCAAAATAGTTTTTTTGAAGACAAAGCTCTTTCTATGCCTCGATCACACCAACGCAACACTAATTTGGTCACAATGTAAAATTATTCTTTAGTGCAAGGTGAATAAAGAAGGTTTCATCGCCCAACATATGCGCCAAACCCTCAAAAATGTAAGTTCTTTGACAAATATGAGCTTATTTTGCATCACTTGACAACTCTTGCCAAATTATACAAAAAAAGGCCCGACGTATGAAACACAATTAGTCATGATCTTCCAATGGAAAAGAGTTTGTCTGTGTTTCATATGTTGTTGAGAATGTAAGTTTCTTAAAATGGAATTTTTTTCCATGAACGGTCATGGCTCAACAAGTTTCTTCAAATAATCCCAAAAAGTCTCAACGTATGAAACACGATAAGTCATGGCTCTTCCCATAGACAAGACTTCTTTTGCGTTTCACATGTCACTGGGATGCAAGTTTCTTGATATAGAATCCTGGCTCAACAGAAATTGATGACACAGAAGGATACTTGTTGATAATAAGATGTTATCCTCTATTGGTCGATTCCGAGTCAAGATAAGTACCCAAAATGGCATTTGGGCAACATAGGTAGGGTCATACTTATTTGATGTAATGACACGATTATTGTCCATCATTGGTCATTATTTGACCATTGACCCTTTCCCACTATGCATGTAATGTGAACCATTTTTGTAAGAAGGAAAACTCATATTTTGTTAGATGATCCAAATTCTCTCTATCCTCTAGTGTTGTCTCAACACCTGCATTTGAAATATGTGATTAATTGACCCTTGAGAACTTTTTCTTGTAAGATTTGAGTTGTGATTACCTCTTCAACAATCATGGGGTGCTTAGTGAACCTCTTTGGCAATCATTCATGCTTAGTGAATATAAATTCAAACTCTTCCCACAAGTAGGACAAACATGTAAAGGCCTTTCTAACTTACTTGCAAAAATGCAATATAGACAAGTTGCATAGTAAGGTCTTGATTAATATGGTTGGAACATAATATGAAAATTTATTCCAAGTTCCAAATATTCCAGGTTCCAGATGGATTGCTAAAATGATTGTAGGAATCCATCTTCTTTCTTTTTGGAATGAGTTAAACACTGATATGGATGTGATTTGGGAGCTTGGACGCCTTATTGAAGTTCGAATTTATGTATCCATGAGAGAGAGAGAGAGAGAGAGAGAGAGAGAGAGAGAGAGAGAGAGAGAGAGAGAGAGAGAGAGAGAGAGAGAGAGAGAGAGAGAGAGAGAGAGAGAGAGAGAGAGAGAGAGAGAGAGAGAGGACTAAGCTACCACAAAGGAGGGAAAAACACGAGAGGGATAAAAGAAAAGAGGGAAAAAAATAAGTTCCAAGCTCTTTATTAATTTGAATTTAGATTAAACATGTCATTATCATCAATCCAAATATATCATTGAATAAAAGTGGCTGTGACTGTATATCATTAATGTAAAGATTGTCATAATCATGAATATAGAGGCTAAAAATAGATATTGATAATACAAAGTTGTAATATTATATATCTTTTTATAAAATTATTTTTTTATTTTTAAAAATAGAACTTCCATTATGGAGGCTTTGCTTCTATTGGTCTAGAACACTCTCTCTCTATCTCCTAAAAGGCATATTTTCGAGACCTCAAAACTCACCTAATGGAGAGATTGTGAGAGAAAACCATGGAATCTTTGAAGATGAATCATATGTGATAACTTTCCATTCAAAGTGGAGTATTCTTTTGTGTTTTCAGTGTCTATTAATGAATTGTATGAAGAATATGAAGAGAATGATGGATTTTGTTAAAGTTAAAGCTATGGGAGAATTGTTTTTATGAAGCTGCATGAAGATTTCTTGTTCATGGTGTTTTTCCTTGTTATGAACATATAAAAGATGAAAAAGATGGTTGTTGATGATATAAGATAGTTTTTTTTACAGTAGAAACCCTGTTTCCTTGGTGTTTCTTTTGGAGCTCCATGTTTTTGGCGTGTAGCCACGGAAAACTGCCATCAACAAGCATCAGAAGAGGCTGAAAATGAAGAAAATGGCATTGCCAAGAAGAGAAGAATGCAATGGATGCTTAAAAAGTTCCTTCAACCACTGAAGAATTGGAGATTCTCATTGCCAAAGCCACTTTCAACAAGAAGTTCCTCCCACAATGGTAGAAACATATTACCATCATGATGTAGACTCTATATGGTGGACTATTTCCCCTCCCTATTGAAGCAACAGAGATGTGCATCTTGGTAGTAAATTGTTTGGGAACAAACTGAAGTGCAAAAATAGAGAGAATGATCATCCATGGGAGATTTGGCATTCATTAAGAAGTTTTCATACATTATCGAGTGGAAGATAGTGAAGAAGCTTCACGAGTCCTGGTCAATGGAGGTTCACGAAAACAAGAAAGAAAAAAGTTGGAATTTGTTCGTGGACGCTCAACATCACAACATGTGGGATGCATGGTGTATTATGCTAACCTCCTATTTGTCCAATTAGCAACCCATTGGACACATGGTGTGCTGTGCTAACCTCCTATTTATCCAATTAGCAACCCATTGGAAGTTGATGGATAGAGTATTCTTTACAACATACAGTATTGAAACCATTAGAAACTGGCATTACTATGATGATGGCACAACAATGATCCTCAGAAGAATGAGTTTTGATACCTTCAGAAAGGAATATCTCCCCCTCTATAGTGGTTTGAAAGTTGAATTCAGAGATATAGAAAAGCAGGAAGTAAAAGAGATGTTGGCCACAGAGTCCTCTAGAGACTAAAGCCCCCTCTTATTATGTTTTATTGAGTATAGACCAACTGGGTGGAGCCAACTCCCTAATGAATGACACAATCAAGAGGCAAGCACTAGAACGAGTCCAAAGGTATGTGAGAAAAGAGAATGCAAAAATAAAAGCCAAGAATGAGCTTATAGAAGAAGCCTCCTTTGACGCCCTAAATGCACTCTTTACAGAAGTTCCCATGGTGACTCAAGGTCCCCTTCCTAGTCAAATCCATCTTAGAAATATTGATGATAAGCCAGTGAATGTAGTCCCATTGCCCATCTTTAAGGGAGAGTACAATGAAGATCATGATCTTCATGTAATAGAGTCTATGGTAGCGTGTGTGGCTAACAATGCCAAAACTCCTAAGCATTAGTTAGCAATATTCCCTGCCACTTTCAAAGGTGCGGCATTCTAGTGGTATGAGAGACAAGTAGTAGGAACTTTTAGCACATGGGAAGACCTAAAGTTGGCCTTCCTCACTAAATTTAGATAGGAAGGTTTTGAAGAGTGGATGCGAGAGGAGTTCATGAACCTATGTCAGTCCTCTAGTGGAAGAGTAGAAGCTTATGTCTCGTGAATGGAATCCATATTGAAGAGATGGACCAACCATAATTTGGATGAAGGCATCCAAAAGGGAGTTTTTCTAAGAGGCCTACAACCAGAAGTTTGCATGTTTGTGGAATTGAGTAGACCAGTCAATCTGCAAGTTGTAGTGAAATGTGTAAGATTGTATGATGAAGTTGAAGAGCAGGACTGTCAATGACCTTCGGAAGAGGAGTCTTACCTCCTCCCATGCCAGGAATGGTATACCCACCAAATGTAGTACCGGGGACATTTCCCTACCCCTACCGCTAGATGCAAAAATAGTACAAAGCACCTAATCCACAGGGATTGCAGACGACAATACCTCAAATGATGGTTCAACCACAATAGTAGTGGCCTCAAATAGTTTTCCCAATGGCAACTCAACAATAGTGGAATCCTACCCATTGGAATTAACAACCCCAAGTCTCAATAGGAGCTCTGAATCATAACCAGAACAAAAGACCCTCTGGGTCAACCCAACTAGTGTATGCAGTGATTACAGAAGCTTCTCAAAACCCTATTACAAGTGCTCTAGGAGGTGAAAATTTAAAGGAATATATATCCAATTTAGTCATCGCAATCATTAAGAAGAGCTAATGGATATGATTACAGAACAACTATAGATGCTGAAGATGAATACCACCAATAATCCACTCCTGCAGGAGGTGAGAGAGATGTGATGCGGTCTAATACATGGTGTGGAAAGTACCATCAAGCAGAACATTTAGCTACTAAATATACCTGAAAACCAAACATTCATAGGGCCTTCTATTCATACTGTTTGAGGAAGAACCATACAGAGGATATCTACTCTCTAAAGGAGATGCATGTTAGGACAAATAAAGATGAAGAAGCAAGATTCAACTTGCTGAAATCCAAAATGACAACACAGGACATTGGACCAAAGCCTAGGGAATTCGGTCCTAATTTTAGTCCAAGGAGGTTTCCCTCTTAGAGTTAGAGAGGATGATAGTCAGGGTGGTGGCCAGAAATCAGAAATGGAGTGTTACATATGTGGAGAAAAGGGTCATATCTCACAATGAACTGTCCAAACCCTAGAAGGTCTATGGACTACAAGCCCTTATGTAGTCAATGCAAAGGAAAAGGCCACACTCTGAAAAAGACTGTCCAAGCCCAACTCTTATGAAAGCTACTCTTGATACCCAACAGAAGACCTAAGAACCTGCTTCCAATTTGGTGGAATTGAAATTTGCTGCAATAACGTGTGCAAAGAAAGGAGAACTCATGTTTCAAAAAGAGAATGGTCCCTCTGCCAAGACAATGAAGTTCAACCTTCCCAAGGAGAAACAGAACATTGCAATATATATCAATGTAGTACAAAGCACTACAAAGCCACAGAGAGCCACAAAGACAGTTGCAGAGACATGATCAGAGGTCTAAGAGATAGAGGATACTAAAGTACATCCTCAAGGAGAAGAAGAATAAATGTTGCCACTCTTATAAGAAAAATGGAAGATAAGAGTGGGTGTAGCCCCATTCCCTAGTCGATTGGAGAAGCTTGTGGATCCTATCAAAGAATATGATTTGGTCAAAGACCTAGATACTTTTAGACCTAGCCTAACATTTTGACAGTTGCTAATGTTGTCTCCTAGCTGTCAAAAGAAATTTAAAAGCATATTGATAAGAAGATGAGGCTTATAGATTACTCCTTCCACAACAACCAAGTCTAATAAAGCCCCTGAACCTGTGAAGGAAGTGGATGTGGCTAATGCCTTCCTAGATCCAGAAACCCCAAAGATTGGCGTATGGATGGAAGGATGCTTTATAGTAGAAACATTGATTGGTGGAGGCTCATCAATGAACATAATGATGGATGTGACAATGAAGGATCTAGGCTTGCAAGGAATGCAACCTATACACTAGCTTATTCAACTGGCACACCAAAGTATAATCAAACCTTTGGACATTCTCCCATACGTGAAGATAATCCTCATAGGAAGAGACTATTGGCTGACATATCTGGTGGTCAAACCAAATTCCTACAGGACCTCATACCCTCTGCTACTAGAAAGTCCTTGGCTCTTTGAAGCAAGAGCAAGGATGGACTGGTTCAAAGAAATCCTAACCCTAGGCAGAGGACTTAACAAAGTGGTGTTAAAGTTGCATGGATCACAAAAAGGCAATGGATCCACTTCCATCAAAGTCGTAATAGACTCCTTCAACGACATGATAGATGGTACATCAGGAGATGAAGAAGCTGTCAAATAGATATTTACTAAGAAAAAAAAGGCACAGTCCCTAACCAGTGGGCACTGTAAGCCAACTACCAAAGGAAGCAAAGTCTTTGTCACTGGGTGAATACCTCTTGCCCGGACCCGAATTGACTTCTGAAATTACCTCTGACAGTGAGATAGAAGTGTGGATGTACTATTCTCCATGTTACATGGCAATAGTAGAGACAGAGATAAAGATAGAGATAGAAGTAGAAGTAAAAGCAAAAGCATAGGACATAATAGAGAGTTTGTTCTTCTCTTATAGAGCCCCCAAAGAGGTAGAAATAGAATCTGAAGAGGAAAAAAATGATAATGCAGAGAAAGACTATGAAAGGGAGCTAGAAGAGTCTATCCTACTCACATACGGCACAGATGAGGAAGAAGTTCCAGAAGTTCTTGAAGCCTCAGAAGCAGAATATTCATTTTTGTTCAATAGAATGACTATAGTACCCTTTGGATTGATTAATGAGTCACGTCATAAGCAAAGCCTCTATAAGAAATGGATTAAGAAGAATAGGTCTTCCTTTAGTAGTGGCTCTAGTCGCCCAGCACACGATTGTCTCTTGGGTTTGTGCTCCTAGGCCTCTGCCTCTCCCTCTACCTAACACCATCATCGATATTGGTCAATAGTCCATGAGGATAGAGTTGTCTTCCTCATTGTATGACACATATGGGTTTACATAAGGATTATCGTTGCTAGGCTTGTCCACATAGTGGACTAGAGTATCACTAGATGGATGAGTCAGTAAGGTCTCGGTGGTCTAGGGATACTTGTAGGATTTATTTCCATTCTAGGGATGATAGATTTAGTATCATTAGGTGCCGGGAGAGCCAATGGGGCTCCCCTTCCAAAGAAGTTTGATGGCATGTTTGCAAGGCAGGGTTGACTGTAAGGCTGCGGGTATGGGAGTCTTGATGAAGGGGATGTGAGGGAGGGTAATACTTTTTTATGTGACTTCTTTTGAAGAAGCCTATGCCCTCTCCTTCTAGGGTTTCAAGTTCCACATTCCCCATTCTACTGACATTGCAAACCTTGAAGGGTCCCAATCCCCTAAACTTCATTTTTTGCTTATGTCCCTTGGAAGTTGAATCTTTTTATTAGGTAGGTAATAGATAATGGCATTTCTAGAGGACTAGAAGGTTTAGAAAAATAATAAAATTTTGGGACTAGAAGGTTTAGAAAAATATGATTTTTTCTCTAATGCTAAGTTATCTACCTCAATTAACAAAAGAACTATTTGGCTATTAAAACTCATGCATTGGAAAAATTATACTCCTAGAAGTGTTTGATTTTTAAATTATTATATGTTAAATTCTAAATCCTTATTAGAGATCCAGTTGATGATGCTACACTCATTTGGCAAGTGGTTTCTACCACAATGCACACATTGGATGTGTGGGCGCATTGGTCGTCTCATCATCTCTTGTAGTTTGGCTCTGTCCATTCTAATCTTTGCTAGTTCTTATCATGGCTCAGTGCCCTTCCCTTTGTCTTGAGTGCTTGGGTTTGCTCTCTCACTTAGTGTTGAGGCTCTCTCAAAACTCCTGGCATTGGACTTTTCTTGATTTAAGCCTCTAGAGCCTCTTTCCTTGAGCTGGTCATCCACTCTAATAGCTTCTTCAAAGACCCTTCCCAATGTGTCTCACTGCAAGCTTGAGTTGTCGGCCAAGGCTTTGTAGAGCTCCTCACTTCGTATTCCGTTGATGAATACCATGGATATCACCGTTTCGGTTGGTCTCTCGCCCATGGGAATTCTCTTGAAGAGGCTCCTCACATGGGTCCCATAATATCAAATATCCTCTTTTTCTTTCTGCTTGACGTTCATGAGTTGCACTAATAGGTTATCAGAGTATCAATGTTTGGGAAATCCATTAATGAAGAAATTTTTCAAGCCATTAAAATCGGCACGCTCCGCAGCATCTAGACTTATATACCAGGACCCTTGTCACCTAAGCATAGTTCGAAGGCTTGGGAGTGTTGAGTGGGATCAGTGAGGCCGTTGGTCTCATAGACCTACTCAATCTGCTCCACAAAGCTATTTGGGTCATCGATTGCTTGGTATTTGTCCAGCTGCTTTGTTATCATGGGGATTTTCTATTGGCTCCTAAAGCCTTTGGCTAACTCCCAACTCTATCAGTAGCAATGTTGCTAATGCTACAACGTTTTGTTCTGCGGCCATGTTATCTAGCAGCTGCTTTGTCAGGAGCTCGCTCAGTGTGAGATCTCCTTTTAGCACTCTCTCGCTCTCTGACCGATTTCTGCCCGCCAAGGCTAGCATTGTTTGGATCTCTTGCATTTCTAAGCTCTGGCATAAGCTCCTAGTTTGCTGATCCTCATTGTAGGTGGCTAGGCCTTGCAGAGCCCTACGTGCCAGCTTCCTCTCCTCCTCGAGATCTGTTATGATGTCCTCCTACAGGTCTACCGCGATTCTCTAGCTGGGGGTTTGAGCATCATATTTGTTCACTAACTTCTGGATAACCTCAAAAAAGTCTCCTAGGTTAAGCTCCTCGTTGCTTCTACGGCCTGAGCTACCCTCTTCCATGTCTAGGACTTCTTGTTTGGCCAAGTTGTTGATCAAGTCAATAAGGCCGGGTAGATCCACTTTCGCGATATTGTCTGCCCTTGTTGCGTTCAAATTTTTGGCTGTGTCCTTTGCTTGGTCCTGTTTTTGGGGATTTGATCACCCTTCTATGTCTTTGGGTTTCTCTTACTGGTGGGTTCTTTCAAGTTCTTAAGTTTGGGTGTGTTCCTTGTTAATCACAACTAGTCCTCAACTTATCCTCACTATGTGTGTGTGTGTGTGCTCTTTTTTGTGCACTATGCAAAATTAGGCTTTTAGCTTTTCTCAATTGTGTGATGGGACCTAAAACGGGCAGGCACTGGCTCATGCACTAGCTGGATCTCTATCATGCGCTCAACAACCCCACGGCCTCACGGCCAGGAGCATGGATGACACATACATCATCTTCCTAAACATCTTGCGTTTGTATCACGTCTCGTAGTCCAACTCTAACCCAATGAACACTCCTCAGAGGGAGTCCCAGCACATTGCCAAATAGCACGAAACACAAACATAGGAGGTCCTCCCACGGCTGACTGCCGCTACCTCACTGCGACTCTCCTACACCTTGGGGATTGGCCCCTCGATGCGTCACTAAACATATACAACACATACGAACACAAACTTCTCTCTTTTATGATTCGCGTATTTCTAGGAGATATACCATGCTTCCTCACTTTACTTTCCCCCTTAGACCCAATGCCTGGTCTACAACTTGGGCAACCTTACTCACTCAATGTTGGTCATGTTCCTCTAGAAAGCAATTGCCATGCATCCAGGAGGTATTGTCTGATACCTTTTATTATTTCTTTATGATTTCTGCAAATTGTGAATGTCTATGTGCTCAAGCAATTAAGGAAATCAGCATTTGTGCACATGTGGAAAACATTTCTTTCAATGATTTCGACTATCGCTTGTATGCGGCGTTGCATGAACCTAGCACCGAGAAACCCTCATGCTACTAGGTCCTTACTTTTTAATTATCGACCAACCTAAATGGTATGCATAAAAACCAGCAAGCTTTTCATCATTTCATTCAGCATTTAAACACCTTGTATACACTCTACCCCCTCACCCGTTTAGGTTGTACATGTTGCATAGGTTTAGGGTTCATTTTTCACATTTTTATTGTATGAAAAGCAATAAAAACTCACTAAAACATAAAGGTAGGGTTGAACTGAGGCTAAACCTCATACTTCAGACCCCCCATACATCCACGAACATGAATCTTATTTTTCCTTAACTCAAAATCCATTTTTCCCTTATTTTTACCAATTTTCCCTATTTTTCTTGTATTTTTCGCAATATTAAATGATTGAAAATACAAAATGAGTTGTGGGCTATGGCCCTTAGGTTCATTTGCAGCAAAAACACAAATTTAGTTGGTGTGTCTTATTATATTTTCCATTTATATCTCAAAAACACCCAATTTTCCCATATTTCACGTGTTTTACGGGTTTTACACTATTAATTTCAGTCACAACACTTATGATTTTCTAATTTTCTGAGCATAAACTAATCAAACTCATAGCAAACAACATCATAATGCATAATTATCCCATGGGAACAAATATTCAGGAAGCAAATTGCATAAAACATCAATTTCCTTTGTAAAAATGAGATTACCGTTCTTTGCGGGTTGCCGGTTTTTATTTGTCATATCTCGGGACTGATTTCCAGCCACCATTAATGCTCATGACAGTCCACAATCAGCCATCTTCATTCCTCTTGCATCATGGAGCAATCCAGTCTTCATTAGACAGGCATCCGTCATCCATTCTTCTTCTTCTTCTTCACCACATGAATCTGCCCTTAGAAGAGAGAGAGGGAGGAGAGAGAAAGACTAAAATCAGAGATCTTCATAGAGACTGCCATCGGAGGAGCGAAGCACGGCGATATGCTCAGCATCCAGGGGGGAATGAAGGGCAATCATCATCTGCAGGGGTTGTATGCAACCTCCATCCCTCAAGATCAACATGCATTTTATGCCCCCTAGGCCCCAAAGGTCACCACTCCTTTGGCCAAACCACCTTTTCAAATCTTGCCCATTTCTTGGCTCCTTCCCCGTCCGGACTCCGAATTGAGCTCTGAAAAATCTTGGGCGTCCGGCTTGACACCCCGCATTGGCCAGTAACTCTTGTCAACCCGCACGATAGTCTGAAAAATTATGAAAAATCAACAAGTGTCGCTCGGGCGCCTTTAAAGCACTTTGATGCTTAAAATCGTCCTAGGTCGAGCCGCCGCCTTCGACGTTGAATATTTTTCCCTTGATATTCATAATATTTAGCTATTTTTAAGCACTTCTCGGCATCAAAATTCTGCTCTCATTGTGCTTTGAGGGTTGGAATTCAGAGTGAGTGAGAAGACAAGTGCCTAGATGACTCTATCACTCCTCTCGTGGGTTTAGCCTGATAGGCTTGCATGCTCAGTTTTTGGCCCTAACCAGTTTTTGGCCGTGGTTTTCGGCCGTCCCCGTGGTTTATAAGGTTCTTTGCTATCCTCTCTGCTCAATCATGATTTGTTAGTGCTCTAAGACTCCACTTGATGCTGCTATCAGGTTGAATCGCTAGATGGTCGACTAGTGTCGCCTCTATGTCCGAGTCTCACTGATCCCTTTGCTTCTTGTGCCAGAAAGGCTTCTGGAGCATCTGTATGGTCTTCAGACATTCGAACAACTGTTATCTAGGTGATCTGGTCCAATTTTCAAAAATTTTTGGAAAAATTAGACTTGGTCCAATAGGTTCAAATTGCAAGGGCTGAATAATAGATTCAAACAAGCTAAGTACAAGTTATGCCGAATGACTGATTCGGATAGGCCGGCTAAATGACTGATTCGATGGCCTAAGAGGTGGGCGTCTGAGTCGAGAGGGCTGAATGGGCATTTGAGTCGAGTGGGTCGAGGGTCGAATTCCCAACTATTTGAGTCGAGTGGGCCAAATGGCCGAATGGAAGTGGGTTGAGGGCCGATTTTGGGACTTGGCCTAGAATCACTGTCACTCAAATGGGGGTCGAACGCAACACGTTTTCTTCAAGCCAACTCAAAATTCACTGCACTGAGCAATTGTGGTCTTCACACTAGTTGAACACCTTCGGATCTTACCTACGCATGAAGGAGAAGGTGTAGCCATACCTGTAGTGGGCAATGAACTTGTCGATTATGCGATTGAAGCAGGTCTACGCATTGAAGCTCTCTCTCTCTCTCTCTCTCTCTCTCTCTCTCTCTCTCAAACAACCAGGGTTTCAAATGAGCTCCCCCTTGGTCTCATGGCTATTAAGCCCCTCCTTCCCAAGGTTCTTGCCACTCCTACCTCCTTCCTTGTTGGCCTCAACCCCCTTCAACTCTCCTCCCTCCCATTTTCCCCAGATTTGTGCATGTTTGGCCTATTTTACAACAGTAAACCCTACACTTTTCCAACCAATTTTCTAACCTTAACCTACTCTAAATGCAACAAGAATCAAAAGCAAAGTATTGAACTAATTTCTCCTACTAAACTAACCATCCAAGACAAAAAAAACTTACTTGTAGCATAGATTAAAGACCCAAAAAATCCTATCTATCTCAAGCTCGAGTTCGGGGATGAAACCCTTACTTTGATGCTCAATTTGAAGCATGCAAGTGCTCAAGCTTGAATCCGTTGGTCTCGATAACAGAAATAAAATGTAGGGGCAAGCACAAGTTGACATATGATTTTTGACGCCAAGAAGTACTTGAAAATAGCCAAAAATTCGGCATTTCAGGGGAAAAATAGACTTCGTCGAAGGCGGCACTTGCAATCAGTACGATTTTAAGCGGCAAGGCCCAAATGTGCTTTAAAGACCCATTGGACAACGGTCGGTGAATTTTCATAATTTTTTGGCATTAGTCAGATGAGACACTGGGAGATGCTCCGCAGTGGGGGACTTTGAGTCAGATGCCTAGAAATTTTCAAAAAGTGATTCGGATGGCGAACGAGGAAATGGGAGCGCTCGGGAGGCTAAGGGCCAAAGGCCAAGTGAAAAGGGCCTTAAGGGGGGCAATAGGGGGTGTGACCTTTGGGGCCACCCCCCCAATTTTTCACATGACCCGGGAGGGGGGCATTTTTTTCTGGCGAAAAAAAAAAGATGAAGGCATCCTGCATGGCGATGAATGGTGGAGAGGGGGGGCTATAAGCATTTGGCCACTTCAATGTAGCCCCCCCTTTTGATTACATGGCTGATCCTCCTGCTGTCTTCAGTCTTCGTCCCTTGTCTTGGCTTCAGAAATGGCTGCCTCATTGCTGAGATAAAAAAACAGTATTTCTCTCTCCTCCCTCTCTCTTGCCTTAAGAGGCAGTTCATGCCCATGAAGAGGATTGAAAATTGATTGAAGACTACTTATCCAGCATGGTACCGGATCACTCCCGAATTGGTGGTGGGCTAGAGTTGGCTGTTCGTAGGTGGGCTGAGCCTTGAATGAGGGCTGATCTGCAGTCCCGCATCAGATTTTAAAACCCGCAAAGAAGGAAAAAACTGATAATTCTATTTTACAAAAAAAATTACTTGTTTTTGACATTTGATTGAGCCAAGAGCGGAGTTTGTTTCGTATGTGTTATATGTGTTAGCGACGCATCAAGGGGCCAATCCCCAAGGTGTAGGAGGGTCGCAGTGGGGCCGTGGCAATCAGCTGAGAGCTGCCTCCTATGTTGTTCTACGTGGTGAATTACACCAAAATGTGTAGGGTCTCCCTCTGCTGAGGAGTCTGAGAAGGTTAAGGGTTGGACTATAAACACAATACAAACGTAAAACGTATGTACGATGGTAGGGCAATGTGTCCTATAGATGCTTCTAACCGCGAGGCTGTGGGGTTGTCTTGTGCATGTGAGAGGTCTGGCTAGTGCTATAGCCAATGTTGGTCCATTTTAGGTCCCATCAGTGGTGTGTCTACCGGGATCCGCTAACAAGTGGTGGTTCTCAAATCTAGGGTTTGTAGGGACCAAATAGTTAGTTTATGTCCTTTGACAAGGACCATCAAGGCGAAATACAAAAAGTAGAACATGCTGAGAGGGCTAGACGGCGCTTGGAGATTATAAGATGCTATTCTCCTCAAAGGAGCATCCCGTTACGCATAAGTTGCAGTGGTTCTAGGAACCTAAGTGTTACGAGTAGCTCTTCGAGTGCAAGTGGAAGTCTTAGTACATCTCTACTTCTAGTTAATCAACCCACTTCAAGTGGGGGTGTAGCTGCACCTACACAAACTCCTATTGTCAATTCAGTTGTAGCAATGGCACAACCCATCGCAATTCTAGCAAATACACTAGATTTATTGGCATTAGGAGCACTGTTGCCCATTTTCCATGGGTTAGCAGAAGAAGATGGAGAACTCCATATTAAGGAGTTTCAAATGCTCATGTTCAACTATCAGATCCAAGACGAAGGACACCTAATGATGCTCTTCAACATGACGTTAAAAGGAAGAGTGATAGTGTGGTATCACGGTATAGAAGTCGGAACTATAACTAGCAGTGCCCAATTCTTTACGGCTTTCCGTAGAGAGTTTGATCCTGAGAAGGGTGGACAGTATTGGCTGCATGTCTTGAATGTAACATGCCAAGAGGCAAATGAGAATGTCCAGGCCTATGCCAAGAAACTAAAGCAAGTTCTTTGCAAACTTAATACTTATATTCCCATTCCAGTGGTTGCACAGTTGCAATATTTCCTACATGGATTGGATTTTAATATCCAAGTGCAGCTTAGTAGTGTCGCTTTGGCTGACATTGACACTGCTATTACCCAAGCAGAAGGAGAAGAGTCACACTTGCAAGCGGCTTATACAGCAAGGATAAATTGGAATGGTAATAATTTGACCTTGACCAATGGGAGTCAAGGTGATCCCACGTTAAATGCAAATGGAAGAGGGAGTATCATGCCGAATTTGCCTATGTTACAAGCTCCTCCTAGTCTGACTATGCCCATGGCTAGTCAGGCAACCTCACTAAATAGTGGTGGAAGCCAAACAATGAATCCTAATGTTGTCCCAGTAGGTCGGTGGTCAATTCCTAATCAATTAGTTAGGCCGATGGGACGATAGATAGATAATCGCAGCTATGAGTCGAGTGCCTCTAATGTCCTTGGCAAAGTTAAGGATATGATAAAGCACTATACTGATATGATTTCTGAACAATACAGAAAAATAGATGTGGACGTCAATTTTCTTAAGAAGCAGCATAATTTAATAGGGAGTCGATGCCCTGAAGAGGGTGCCTCCTCAAGATTCAGCGGTAAGTGGTGTGGTGGCCAACATTTCCCTAGGAATTGCCCGAATGTCAAATGCAATATTTGCGGAAAGTCTGGCCATTTGGCTGCTACTTGTTGGAGTAAGATTAGTTCTCTCCAACAAGGGAGTAAACAACCAGGTGCAGTTAACCATCACGCACAAGGGAATAATCTCCAACAATATGAGAGACTAAGACAAATACTGCAACGAGGAAAGGCTACTGTAGAGGAGTTGCCTCATGGTAGTGGAGTCAGCCTTATTAAGGCCGTATGTGTCAATGATGCTGAAACTTCTAATCTACAAGCCGTAACAAGAGGTCAAAAGATCAAAGAGTGTGATAAAGGAATTGTAAAACCTATCGAGGGAAGCCATAAGCAAGATGCTAGGGAAAAGCGAGTCTTGAATCCTGATATGGAAGGTGGACCTTTAAGACCTATTGGTAGTAAAGTTGATCCTGAGAAGGATAAAGGATTGCCAAGAAAGAAGGTAAAGGCTAAAAAAGAGGCACCAAAGCCAATTGAAAGACCAAAGGAGAGTATGGTTTGGCGCGAGAAGAGAACTTTGGCTAACTACCATGACTTTGACCTAGCAAGTTCTCTTTGCGAAGTTAAACCAGATGTAAATCTCCTACAATTGATTAAAATTTCTCGAGAAGTATGCAAGGAATTCAAGAAAATCCAGTGTATAGGGTACATTGTAGAACCTTTGGGCATAGCTAGAGTGGAAGAAGATTGGTTAGATCATGCTGAAAAGCATTGCCCTAGGGTTCCAGCATATATGGATGGAATATTGGTGGAGCACACTATCACATACACTGGATCCTCTGTCAATATCATGAGTTCAGATTTGATGGAGAGGTTACGTCTAGAGATCCAGAAAGATGGCTCCACACTTCTTAGGATGGCTGATGATAGTCTAAGACAACCGGAAGCTTGCATCACTAAAGTCCACGTTACAATTGTGAGCGTGGAATGCTATCTAGACTTTAGGGTGATAAGGTTTGCAGGACGTCCTAGCTATCGAGTTTTGCTAGGCAGACCATGGATTCTATAGACAGACTGTCAAGTCGATATACTCGCTAGTCGAGTGATTCTAGGTCGAGACGCCCATCTTGTAATAGTGGATGCTTACCCTGAGTCTCCTTAGAGTGAGAGAGCTCCATTATCCTCCACTAAACTAGAAACAATAGATGATCCATCTGGTAGTGAGACGTCATCGACGAGTGATGGATCTAAAGAAGGGTCCACTACAGAGGATATTTATCAGATAACCTGGAATGAGTCAATAGACCCTTAAGATCAAATAAGAGATGCGGACGTTATTGAGTTGGACCTTGGCATGCCTAATGATTCACGGCCAATCAAATTAGGTTCCATGCTCAATTCAAAAGAGAGAGAGAGGACTATGTGTCCCTGATTCAGGATTTCTGCGATACCTTTGCTTGGAGCTATGACAAACTTAGGGGTATTCCTCCCATTCCTGTAAAGGAAGGTACCCACCCTATACATCAGAAAGTAAGGCGTATGCCTTTTGAACTAAGGGACAGACTGTTTGAAGAGCTTCAGAAGTTGCGGAAGGCGGATTTGATCTTCCCAATTCAGCATACTGAATGGTGTTCACCAGTGGTGATTAGAAAGAAGAAGACTAATCAAATTCGTCTTTGTGTAGACTTTAGAGAGCTAAATAAACAAACTGTTAAAGATTACTATCCATTGCTAGTTATTGACCAAATTTTGGATTAATTAGTGGGTACGAAAATATATTCATTCGTGGATTGCTTTGCAGGGTATAACCAAATGGCGATTGCTAAGCAAGACAAGATAAAAATGACATTTATCATTGTCTTCGATACCTTTGCGTACCATGTGATGGCATTTGGGTTATGTAATGCACCTAGTTCATGGCAAAGAACAGCCGACAAGACTTTTGGTGACATCTCCCCAAAGGAGTTGAAAGTATTCATTGATGACCTAGGGGCAGCCACCATAAGAAAAAGGCAATTGATTATTTTGTGGAAGTGTTTCGAGCGTTGCTTAGAATTTTGCATAGCTCTCAACCCATGGAAGTGCGTCTTTGGAGTGCCTTATGGGCTATTGTTAGGCCATGTGGTCAATTCCATAGGGATTGCGTCTGACCCTGAAAAAATCAAGGTCATAGTCACCATGAGTCCACTATACGTACTCCAAAGGAAGTGCATAGCTTTCTATCATCGGTAGGGTATTATCGGAGGTTTATCAATACCTTGGTAGAAATAACGTTGCCACTGACGAACCTATTGTCTAACTGTCAGTTTGCATGGAGTGATGCTTGCAAAGTATCTTTTGACGATGTGAAGCAGGAGCTTGCCAAAACACCTGTTTTAAAAACACTTAAAAGAGGAAAAATGTTCTATATATTTTTAGCAGCAACCATGTATATTATTAACTGCTGCATATCCCAAATTTGGGAGGAGAAGTGGTACCATCTGATAGCTTTTGCTAGTTGGAAGTTGGGTATATCAGAAATTAACTACACCTATATGGAGAAGTTGTGCCTTGCGATAGTATTTGTGACCAAACAGTTTAGGCACTACATTCTTTATGCGAATGCGGTTTTTTATACGAAGGCTGAAGGGCTTCGATTGTTGTTGAATAAGTTATAGCTGTCTGATCATTTAGCAAAGTGGTTAATCACTTTGCAGGAATTTGATTACGAGATTAAGAGCAAGCTACCGAAACTATAGGTCATTGTTGAGTGTCTTGTGGACTTCGGAGAGCCAAAAGAGGTCTCGACTGAAGGAAATGATATGGAAACTTTGTTCAAGATTGATACGACATCTATTCCCTCCTGGTATGATGCTATAACGCACTATCTTTCTACGGGAGAGACTGGAGCTACTTTATCAAAATCAGAGAAGAGGAAAATTAAATATCAAGCATTTAAATTTTCCTTGATCGTAGGAACACTATATCGGCAGGGTGTTGATGATATCTATCACCGATGATGAATGCCTGACGAGGTTCCATTTATATTGGAAGAGTGCCATGACTCCACTTATGGAGGGCACTTTGCTAGGTGGTTGATAGCATAGAAGGCTTTAAGAGCTAGGTATTGGTGGCTGTCCATCTTCCAAGATTCATTTGACTATATCAAGAGATGTGATACATGTCAAAGACATGACAATAGAGAGAATAGGAAGCGTCCATTTACGTCAATTATGGCTACCCTTCCATTTGAGAAGTGGGATATCGATTTTGTGGGACCTATTACCCTATCGTCTACTACTCAGAAAAGATACATTATAGTAGCAACTGATTACTTTACAAAGTGGTCAAAAGCACGGGTGATGAGGTAGGACAATGCAAAAGAGATTGCCAGTTTCCTACTTGAGCAGATCATCTGCCGTTTTGGTCCACCAAAAGAAATAGTATCGGACCGTGGAACCCATTTTTTGAATAAGGTAATTAAAAGCCCGACTAAAGCATGGAAAATTAAGCATAATAAGATGACCCCCTATAATTCGCAAGAAAATGGACAAGTTGAAAGTACCAATAAGTAGCTTGTGGGTATCCTATCCAAGATAGTCTCCGAAAAGAAGCGTGAATGGAATACAAAATTATATATGGCAGTATGGGTGTATAACACAACATTCAAACAAGCCACTAACCACACCCCATTCAAATTAGTTTATGGAGAGGAGTGTGTCATGCCATTAGAAATTGAGTTGCCGACCATAAGATTCGCAATCAATCATTCTTTGGGTGATGAAGATGCTCTATTTGAGCGGTTTACAACTATAGCCCACTTGGATGAACTTAAATTATAGAGTTTGTTGCAACAGGAGGTGGCTAAACATCGGATGAAGCGGTTGCATGATCTAAAAACAAAGAAATATACCTTTAAGAAAGGGTAATTAGTTTTATACTACGATGCGTGTAGGGAGCTATTTCGAGGAAAGCTGGAACCTAGATGGGATGGCCCTTACAAGATAGTTCAATTGGGTAAAAATAAGTCCACGACTTTATTAGTTGATCTACAGGGAGTGGAATTTAAGAATAAGGTTAATCTTAATAATATTAAACCTTATTATTTCTGAATATGCTAATTCACTAAATGCATTGCAGGTCTATGCTGGGGTTGATTTGAGACCTGTAGAAGAGCTTAAACTAGTTGATGGGGAAGTTAATCCCTTATTTAGAGCACCCATATCTGGAGCAAAGATATCATCAAGGGAATATTATCTAGTGAAGCAAAGGATACAAAGTGATTGAGCAAGAAGATAGTGCCTTTGTGTGGGAGATCAAAGTTTTCTGGCATCATTGTTTACAAATTTTGACAAGCATCCCTGTTGAGTTTAATGAATAAGGTGGGATGGAGCCGTTAGTTCATCCCCTAAATATGTTGAATTTTGACTATCATAATTACGAGTAGGGGAGTTCTTGATGGCTGGCTGTGTAAATCCATTATGGATGTACACGTTACACTTTGATGGAGCATCCCGAGGGCCTAATAAAAAAGGGACTGTTGGAGTAGTTATCCGAGATCCCTGACCTAGGGTTGCAATGAAATTAGTTGTTTATCTCGGGGTAGGATTCACTAACAACATGGCAAAGTATAAAGCCTTGATTATGGGACTGAATATTGCCAAGAAAGGTGGTATTTGGCAGTCGTTGGTAAAGGGGGATTCCCAGATAATCTTAAATCAACTCAATGGGACATATACAGTCCAAAATCCCATCCTTCATACGTATCATTGCACTGCTATAACCCTACTTAATGAATTTGAGAGCGTAACTCTTTAGCTCATTCCACATTATTGGAATCAGTTTGCAGATTCCTTAGCTAATTTTGCTTATGAAGAGAACCTCTTATTCAACTGTGGTCCTAGTCCGGATGTTGCTCTTACTAACGAGACGGGACTCAGTCGCTTGTGGAGAATGTTATTAGACCACACGTTATATGGCAGGCGATAGTTGATATGGGTAATGTGAAGAGTGACCGAGACCCATCTACCACTATTATCCTAGACCCATAGGTTTATCAGACGACATGTTATGCATATGCCTCTTGCTATCTATGCAGGAGGTATGGTTTTTGTTATAATGATTGCATCATAAAGGTTGACGAAGTCGCTAGAGGGAGCCTTTGCTGCGAAGGAGCTTCTTGTGGCCATTCCAGGTAGTTTCGTCTCCTTTCTGAGTCTTTTCCCTTAAGCAATTAATGATATATGTGCGTGTAAGGGTTACTTTCTTTTGTTTGTTGGGGACCGGCACTTGAGGCATGAAGTCCCAGGTTTAGGCTCTGTATGTCTGGGGGAGGTTTGAGTAGTCATTGCCTCCTGCAAAGGCATTGTCAGGCATTGAAAGACCTATTTTAGAAGGCAATTCTAGTGACCCTGTTCTATTGACCTGCTAGGCGACAGTTCTAGGAGTTCCTATTAGTTGTGAGGCAGTTAGAGAAGCCTACTAAAATAATAATGGAAAGAGGAAAAACCCTTAATATCTGAAAGACAATATATGAATATACGGAGGTATGTAAAAAGGGGTTCTAACCCCTATAAAAATAGAAAAGGAAAGAAAGAAAAATCCTTGAGTTGTTGTTATAGACAAGGCATCTAGCTAAAAAACAAAGAATACAAGAAGGTTGAAGCAAAAATAAAAGTGAGCGGAAGATACAAAAGGATTCAGTGTTGCCTTGCGAGGGCTTGGTAGGTTCTTGGGTACCGAGACAGGACCTGAGGCCGATGCCATGTTCTCCTTGGGTCACTACGCTCAGCTCCTTCATTTTTACATGCTCAAGTATGGAAAATAAGAGGCTAAAAGAGCAATGTGTTAAAAGAAACTATTTCTCGATTAGGCTATAAGAGTTCTTGCCTAGTAGGAGCTCCTAGTTGAGTTGTCCTTAGTTAGGTAGGTAGTTCAGACCACGACTTAGGATGACCTCTTTGTTTATTCATTTTAGCTCGATTGTGTTGGAGCAGTTGGCTAGCGACTAGCTTTAGACTTTTTGCCAGATTGTGCTAGGCCTACTCCTCGTGGAATCATGCCTTGGTTTTGATAGGGGGTAGGGTGAAAGTTGTGATGTGTATCTTTTTTGTATTAGCTTGATGCTCTTTATGGTTGTGTTCGTGTGTGCAGATCTGTTCGTGGGATTTGACGGGCTGAGTTGCCCTATCCCATGGTCGCCAATGAAAGATGATTTTTTATGTCGAGAAGTGCTTAAAAATAGCCAAAAATTTTGAATTTCAAGAAAAAAATAGACTTCATCGTAGGCAACAGTTTTGCAATCAGTACGATTTTAAGCGGCAATGCCTGAAAGTACTTAAAAGACCCACTAGATGATAGTCGGTAAATTTTCACAATTTTTTGGCATGTCAAACGAGACCTTGGGAGATGCCCCGTAGTGAAGGACTTCAAGACGAACTGCTAGAATTTTTCAGACTTTGAATCGAGTATCGGACAATGAAATGGGGATGCCCGGGAGGCCAAGGCCAAATGCCAAGTGTAAATAGGACTTGAGAAGTCCCAAAAGTCATGACCTTTGGGGGCTCCCTTTGGAGCCCCAACCAAAAAAATCAAATTTGTGGGGGGGGGGGTGCCATTTTTTTCAGCGTGAAGCAAATGAAGGTGCCATTTTCTTATGATTGATGGAGATGGTTTATGGGGGCTGAAAACAACCCCCCCAACTGAGTTGATGCCTGATCTACATTCAATCTTCACTCCTCATCACTCCAGACCATGCGTAGAATGGCTGCCTGGTTGTGGTGATAAAAAAGTAGTATTTCTCTCTCCTCTTTCTCTCTCCTACATAGAGACACTTCGTGTGGCAAGAATCAAGAAGAGAATCAGGAGATGGATGCTTGTCCAAGAGGCATCAGATTGTTCCAAGAGGCTGAGGAGAATAAAGGCTGAAGGCCTATGCTGAAATCCATGGTTGGTTGGTCAATACACAATCCCAATTAAATATTAAAAAAACCCAAAACACGCAAAAAGGCGGCATGATCTATTTTATGAAAGAATTTTGCTTGTTTTTTATCATTCATGGTCTAAATGGTGTGCACATGGGCTGAAATTTTATTTTAATGTTCCTTGCATTATGTTTGAGGGCTGCAATCACTGTTAAGGAGAATCCATATTGATTTACTGTAATTATAAATTTTAAAAACCTGAAAAAAACATTAATTTTGATGGAAATTGATAGTTTCTTTGATTTTAAACAAGGAAAAATGAGTGGACATGGGATAAAATAAGGGAAAATGCTGAGTTTCAGTTCAAATGATCAGTCATCACATAAAAAACAAAAGATACCTATTTTTTATTAAAAATAGATAGGAAAAATAGAGAAAATAGGAAAAAAAGAGTTTCTTGCGTCCGAAAAATATAAAAAAATAAGATCTATGTATGTGAATGTCTGACGAAGCTGAAGCATGAGGTTAAGCCTCAGTTTGCCCCTTTTTCTTTGTGTTAAAGTTTGGCCCTTTTCCTTTGTGTTAAAGTTTGGCCCTTTTCCTTTGTGTTAAAGTGTGTATGTATCGCTTTTACATGTAAAAAATGACATAAAATAATCTCTACATCTATGCACCGCATCAAAATTTAAATGGTGAGGGGGAGGATGATGTTATACATTAGTTTAAACGTTGAAATAATAAAAAGTCTGATTTTCCTCTTTATGCATAATATTTAGGATGCGGTTTATTTGAAAATAATGGATCTAGTAGCGCGAGGTTTTCCTTGGTGCCAGGTTTCGACAACGTAGCATTGCGTATTAGCGAAAATTCATTAAAAGGGCTGTTTTTGCACGACACATAAGCTGATTTCAAACTATAATTGTTTGTGCACAATAAAGCATTCACCATTGCATGAATCATATACACATGGAATCTATTCCTGGCATGCACATCAATTGATTGAAGTATAAATGACCCATGTTGGAGAGAGTAAGACACCCAAGCTGTAGGTCTAGACGATGGGTCTAAGGGGACAAGTAAGTGAGGACTGGTATATTCTTGGAATGACATAATATTGGTACCAAGAGCGGAGTTTGTTTTGTATGTGTTATATGTGTTAGCGATGCATCAAGGGGCCAATCCCCAAGGTGTAGGAGGGTCGCAGTGGGGCCAGGACAATCAACTGAGGGCTGCCTCCTATGTTGTTCTACGTGGTGAATTACACCAAAATGTGTAGGGTCTCCCTCTGTTGAGAAGTCTGAGAAGGTTAAGGGTTGGACTATAAGCACGATACAAACGTAAAATGTATGTACGATGGTAGGGCAATGTGTCCTATAGGTGCTTTTGACCGCAAGGCCGTGGGGTTGTCTTGTGCATCTCAGAGGTCCGACTAGTGCTATAGCCAGTGCTGGCCCATTTTAGGTCCCATCATTATTATTCAAGCATTTCAAGTGAGCACTAATGGCTACCTCTCACATAGCCAATGCACCATTCTTCTCTACGAGCGTAGTGATCTTACCTTGATCCTTGATTGAGTTGCTTTCTCTCTCAAGCACTCCAATAGCTCCACGATTCTTGATGCAAGCTCAAGCATCCTCAAGCCTCCACCTCCAAGCTCCACCCCCATAGCCTCACATGAGACAAGAGAAGAGAAGAGAAGAGGAGAGGAGAAAACAAGAAGAGAGGAGATGGTGGAGAGCTTCACCTCCTTGATTCCTCACCCTCACACACTCACTCTCTCACACTCTCACACTCCCTCCCTCAAGCACACACAAGCAAGCAAAGAGAAGAGAAGAAGAGAAGAAGGTGAGTCTCTTGTTGCCACAAACCAAAGAATGAGCTCTCATTCACTTTTTGAAATTTATATACAAAGCCCCAAATCCCCTTTGGGTGGACATCCCCTTTTTACATGGCCGGCCATAGCCTAGGCCATTTTTTCCATTGTTCTCCTATCTTCTTAGCTTCCTTCCTATCGCCCATCTACATTTACAATTTGCATGGGTTAGAGCTTGGCATTCTTAAAATAACTCATGGTGCACCTTGCACTCTTTTATAAAAGTATTGACTTGCACTTTTTCTTGTGTGCCTCTCCTTGATTTAGGACTTTTTCACACTTCTTGTGTTTCCCAATTTTTATTGGCATACCTTCGTTCTCCATTCCACTTTTGCCTTGGGCTTATCTTCTGCTTTAGATTTTTTAGATTTTCCACCTTTTTCATTTGAGGGTTAACAAAACCTTTGCGTATCATGTCATGGCCTTTAGATTATGTAATACATCAGGTTTTTAGCAATGCATGATTGACAAAACCTTTGGTGACATTTTTCCAAAAGAGCTATAAGTTTTCATTGATGATCTAGGGACAGCTACCACTAGGGATAAATAGTTAATAAATTTTAGAAAATATTTTAGCATTATAGGAAATTTTGCATTGCTCTAAATCCAAGAAAATGTGTCTTTGGAGTGGTTGACGAATTACTATTGGGCCATGTAGTTAGTTCGGGCAAAATTTCGATTGAGTTAGAAAAGATTAAAGTAATTGTCGCTATGATTCTATCACAAAACCCCAAGAAGTGCATAGTTTCCTATCATCAATTGGATATTACCAACAATTCATGAATATACTAGTTGAAATGATGTTGTCATCGAGAAATTTATTATCCTTCAATTATTTGTTTGTTTGAAGTGATATGTGTAAAATATCCTTCGAGAATGTGAAGCAAGAATTGCCTAAAGCACAATCCTTAAGTGCTTAAAAGAGGTGAGACATTTCATGTGTTTTCAACAGCCATGATGTGTAGTATCAATTGTGTTGCTTAGCTTAGATGTGGGATGAGAAATAGTACCATCTAATTACGTTTGTCAGTCACAAATTGGGTATGTTTGAAATTAATTATACATATATGAAAAAATTGTGCATTGGGATGGTCTTTGCAACAAAGACATTTAAGCACTATATTCTATACGAGAAGGTAATGTTTTATACAAAGGCAAAAGGGCTAATGTTATTATTGAACAAGTTTCAACTATCAATCGCCTAGTAAAGTGTTTTATCACTTTGCAAGAATTTGATTACCAAATTAAGAGTAAATTGCTGAGGTTGTAAGGCATCGTAGAATGTCTTGTATACTTTAGGGAGCTAAAAGAAGTATTGGCTAAGGTTAGAAACCTTGAGGGTTTGTTCAAAATAGACACGGCCTCCATTCCATCTTTGCTATAATAATGTCAAGATTGTGGGAGAGAAGGAAGGAGTCTCACTTGTAGCTTTCTCACTTACACAATAGGGGAATACACACAAAGGTGGAGGCTAAAAACAGTTTTCCTCTTCTTAGTTGTGTAAGCCAAAAAGAACTCTAGTACAGAGAAATAGAAGAACCCTATGGGTCTCAAACCAAACTCAACTAACTAAGGTGGCATACTAACTGAGCCACGAACTAGAATAGATAAGGATATCTATCATCTAGCTATTATTCATGGGCGATGTACCAACCGCATCTGCAGCTAACAAATCGGTGACATAAATGCATAGGCACCCTGGCATATCACAAGTGGAGCTCGATATCTCAACACTCTCCCTTGAGCTCAATCCCAATTCCTGCACACCAAGCAAGTCTCTGAACTTGCACAGCTTCTCTGTGCCCAATGCCTTTGTGAATATGTCAGCTACCTGATCCTCTGTGCTGGCATAAACTAAATCAATAAGACCTAGTAAAACCCTCTCTCGTACATAGTGATAATGCACCTCAATGTGCTTTGTTCTAGCATGATAGACTGGGTTATTTGCCAAGTGTATACTACTCATGTTGTCACAATAAATGACAACTGGCCCATCTGTAGGCTGATGCATATCATAAAGTAGATTATGCAACCAAGCTACCTCACATACAGCTATTGCTGCACCCCTGTACTCAGCCTCTGTACTCGACAAGGCAACTGTAGGAGGCTGTTTCTTGCTGCTCCAAGCGACTACAGTACTCCCAAAAGAGAACACATATCCATTGGTAGATCATCTATCAGAAATACTACCAGCCCAATTAGCATCAGTGTATCCATGCAACTGTATATGAACCCCAGTCTCATAAAATAGTCCATACTGCAATGTGGACTTCATATACCTGAGTATGCGTCTAACCGCATCCAAATGCAGTTTCCTTGGAGCCTGCATAAACTGACTTACCAATCCAATAGCATAACTCAAATCTGGCCTAGTAATAGTCATATAAATCAAACTTCCTACTATGAGTCTGTACATAGCAGGGTCTTCTAGAAGCTCACTTGCATTTGTGCTTAGCTTCACATTCTGCTCCAAAGGAACTGAAATAGGCTTACAGCCTGTCATCCCATATTTGGACAACATGTCCAATCCATACTGCCTCTACAAGAGCTGTATCCCACTTGGTGATCTGATCACCTCAATGCCCAAGAAATAACGCAACTCTCCCAAATCCTTCATCTCAAACTTCTACTTCAATAGCATTTTCACATGAAGAATATCTTCATCACTATCACCTGTGATGATCAAATCATCAACATAAATAACTAGCAGCATAATACCTTTCTCTGCTTTTCTCACATAAAGTGAGAAATTTGCCTTGGAAATCTGAAAGCCAATAGTGACAAGATACTGTCCTATCTTGTCAGACCATGCTCTAGGTGCTTGCTTCAAGCCATACAAGGCTTTCTTCAACCTGCAAACAAACTCAGGATGAACAACATACACATAACCTGGTGGCTGCTCCATATAGACCTCTTCTTGCAAATCACCATGCAAGAATGCATTCTTTACATCCATCTGATGTAAAGACCATCCCTTTGATGCAACCATAGCAATGACTGCTCTTACGATTGCCATCCTTGCAACCGGATTAAATGTTTCTTCATAATCAATGCCATATGTTTGTGCATACCCCTTGACTACTAATCTTGCCTTGTATCTGCCCACAGAACCATCTGTATTGTGCTTCACCTTATAAACCCACTTACAACCAATTGCATTCTTATCTTTAGGCAAAGGTACCAATTCCCATGTAGCATTTGCTTCCAAAGCATCCATTTCTTCATCCATGGATTTCTCCCATTTTTCTTTTCCCATGGCTTGCTCAAAAGAAGTGGATTCTGGTTCCTGTATCACTTTGACTATATAGGCATAGTAAATGGCTGTAAATCCATCATATTTCAGCCTATCCACACGATACCTAGCTTTGGTAGACCTGTGCAAAGTAGGCTCACTTCCAGGTGCTCTCAAAACATCTCTAGTCTTTCTTACTCCAGGAGTAACAATAGAAGGAATACCCAACTCATCATCAATGCTCTGTTCTAAGCCACTAGATTCACCATCCACATAAGAGTGACCTGCATTTACATCAAACATGGGCTGATCTACCTTCTCTTTTCCTTTTCGTGATACCTGCATATCACTATCTGCATTGCTTTGAGAAGATTCTCCTGATCTCAATCTCCCTATCCATGGCAAAGAATGTGAACCACTGCTAAAGGACACTCCAGGTCCACTAATATCTTGTGACTGCTGCTGTGCATTCTGTGCAGCATTACCATTTTGTGCATCTACATTATCAATCACATTTACTGGTTTATACCAGCTACTCATCTCATAAAAAACAACATCTCTTCTCACTGTAAACTTACGAGTAGAAGGGTTATAGCATCTATACCCTTTCTACTGTAGAGAGTAACTAATAAAGATGCACTTCTCAGCTTTTGGATCCAACTTGGATCTCATCTCATCTGGCACATGAACATTGGCAATGCAACCAAAAATTTTCAAATGAGAAATATCTGGTTTCCTACCAGTATACCTCTCCTCTAGAGTCATCCTATGTATTACTGCAATGGGAGTCCTGTTCATTATGTAGACTACTATAGCAATTGCTTCAGCCCAATAAAAATCTGACAAGTCTTTTTCATTGAGCATGGCACGAGATACCTCTCCAATATGCCTGTTTTTCCTTTCTGTAATTCCATTTTGTTGTGCGGTATGACTGCATGAATATTGCTGCTTTATGCCATGCTCCTGCAGGAACCTTATAAACTCATTTGAGAGGTACTCTCCCCCTCCATCTGACCTTCGGCATTTTATTTGCAGACTTGTTTTTTTTTCAACCATAGCTTTAAGAGTTTTGAAATGCCCAAATAGTTCACTTTTCTTTTTCATAAAATACACCCAAACTTTTTTGCTATAGTCATCAATAAAAGTGATAAAATAATGATAGCCTCCAATAGATACAGCTTTAGTAGTCCACACATCAGAGTGGATTAATTCCAATGGCTTCTTACTCTCTTGAACATATCTAGGAAATGGTTTCCTTGCATGTTTTCCAAATTAGCAGGCTTCACATACCTTATGCATTTCTACAACCTTTAATTTAGGTAATCCTACAACAATATTTTGGGTCTGCATTAATTTAAGTCACTGTACATTAACATGACCAATGCGTTTATGCCAGATATCAATATCTGCAACTACCCCGGTCCCATGTGCAAACATTACTGCACTCAATTCAGGCATGTCTGCATCCAGCGTAAACATTCTGCCATTCTTCTTTCCTTTTGCTATCAAGCGACCTTTATTTTTCATATCCTCAACAAAGCGTCCATGAGGATTAAATCTGACCTACAAGCCCTGCTCAATCATTTGACCAACAGAAACCAAATTCTTGGTGATATTCGGGACATGAAATACATCTAACATGTATTTCTTTTTCCCATCCTGCATAGACAAAGGAATTCTTCTAATCTGCACAATAGGATGTGCAATATCATCACCAGTCTCCACAAATCCTAGTTTTTCCATTTTCCTTGCATCCTGCATCCATTCTGCATGACCTGTCATGTGGTTTGACACACTTGAGTCAACATACCACACTTCGTTGCTTTCTTCTGCACTTGTCACAGAATAGTTCATGTGCTGCACCATAAACAAATGCTCAATTCTGTCATCACCCTGTCTACTAGAAGATGCATAATTCCCTTGTTGCAATTTTCCATTCATGATGTCATTCTACTTTTAATAGCAGTCATTAGCCATATGACCCATTTTACCATAGTAGTAGCATTCAACATTGCTGTTTGCATTTTGGCCTCTTTGCCATCCACACGACCTCTTTGGCTCCCCCTGCCTCTAGAGTTACCATGTCCTCCTCCATAGGACTGGTTTTCTTAAGTTTGCTGCATATTCTGATTTCTACCATAGCCTCCAGATCGGCCTCCTCTACCTCTGCCTCTACCTCTTCCAGCATTTGAGTAGAAGACAGTTTCTTTTGAAGTTCCTCCTGAAGAAGATGCACCACCATTTCTCTGCTTCTCAGAAATTAGAAGAGAAATCAACTCCTCAAAATCAAAAAATCTTTCATGGACGGAAATGGATGTTCGAAACTGTGCATAATCCTTTCCTAGACCATTCAAGGTCATGAAAACTAAATCATCATCTTCCACTAGCGACCCATTGGAAGCAAGTGCATCTGCAATCTTCTTCACCTTCATGTGGTAGTCATTAATGCTCATACTTTCTCTTTGCACATTGTGCAACTCTTGCTTGAGCTGCATTTTCCTGGCTTGCGTATTTGTGCTATACATTTTTGACAAAGTATCCCATGCCTCCTTTGGCGTACTTGCATCCTGAATATGCACAATCGTAGAGTCTGAAATACCGATAGACAGCCAATACATAACTTTTATGGCTCTCTCATGCCATCCTTTAAATGCCTGCATTTGCTGTTGATTGGGAACATCAGGAAGAACTGGTTCTTCTTCATTTCCTGCAACAAATTCCCAATATCCTTTTTCCATAAGGAAATTCGTCATTCTAAACTTCCATGCTTGGAAGTTGTTCTTGTCAAGCTTTTCAATGACAATCTGTGAAAGAGAATCAGACGCCATTACAGAACACTGCAAAAAATTCTGTCATTGCAAAAAACACAGCTTCAGCCTCACAGGGGCAAATCTGCAAAACTGAGAAGTGGTATTTGACCACACAGTCACTTCCTAGTGACGATTTTGCATCAACAGGCAACAAAGATGATTTTGTAACTCCCAATGTCTCTGCGCACAGACATACGATGCAATTTCTATGGTAACTTTTCATCAACCTGTAGAATAGTGGTCGCACAGCAAAAAACAAGGCATTTTCCTGAGTGCGTGCGGAAAACTTCCGCCTCCAAAACAGGCCCCGAAATGGCCTCAAATAAAAAAAACAAGGCAACAAAGGGCTAAAGCCCTTTTTCCTGCAACATATACTGCCCTCTTGCTACACCGCGAAGGGCGTCTCAATCTGAGGCAATGCACTCTTGCACTTTTTGGTTGTGCTACCTGCAGAGACTTGCTCCCAAACTCGAAAAATGAAAGCAACACAGGTTCTCTTACCAGAACACTGCGAACTTGGTTTGCTTTCTTGAGCTCCTTACACGAACCAGGCTCTGATACCATGTCAAGATTGTGGGGGAGAAGGAAGGAGTCTCACTTGTAGCTTTCTCACTTACACAATAGGGGAATACATACAAAGGTGGAGGCTGAAAATAGTTTTCTTCTTCTAAGTTGCGTAAGCCAAAAAGAAATCTAGTACAGAGAAATAGAAGAACCCTATATATGGGTCTCAAACCAAACTCAACTAACTAAGGTGGCATACTAAGTGAGCCACGAACTAGAGTAGATAAGGATAGCTATCATCTAGCTATTATTCATGGGCGGTGTACCAACCACATCTGCAGCTAACAAATCGGTGACATAAATGCACAACGGTCACCCTGGCATATCACGAGTGGAGCTCGATATCTCAACAAATAATGCATTATCTATCTATAGGAGAGACTGGAGCCTCTTTTTCTAAGGTTGAGAAAATGAAAATTAAATAGCAAGCCTTAAAGTTTACCTTAATTATAGGTACTCTATATCAGCAAGGGGTAGATGATGTTTATCCGATGTGTTATACCTAATAAAGTTTTATTCATCTTACAAGAGTGTCACGACTTTGCTTATAGAGGACACTGTTGAGAAGTAAGTATGGGAACTCTCCTTATATTGGAGAGGATAAGGGTAGCTAGGTGTAAATGGATTGGAGGACATGGGAACAAAGGGAAACGATAACCCGTCGTCTCAACATGTCTTGTAACTTGGCTAATTCCATCTTGACCTCAGCCAAGCCTTGGTCTGTCTTGGTGGCCTTTCCCTTATCTTGGGATGATGGGATTGACCGCTCACTAGAGACTAACGTTCTCTCTGAGCTTCGCGAGTTGGTTTCTTCTAGATTTGAGCTCCTGGAGCTCCGCTTTTTCACCTGATCATCGACTCTGATGGCTTCCTCAAACACTCTAGCCACCGCATCCCGCTGTAAGCTTGAATTGCCTGCCAAAGCCTTATACAACTCCTCATCTCAAATTCCGCTGATGAATACAGTCGACACTGCTCTGTCAGTCGGTCGCTCGCCTAGAGGGATTCTCCTAAAGAGACTCCTCACATGGGTCATGTAGTCGCGGATGTCCTCCATCTCTTTCTGCTTGATATTCATCAAGCATACTAGCAGGTTATCGGAGTATCCGGGCTCATCAAATCTCTTGATGAAGAGATCCTTGAGGTCGTTGAAGTTGGCTCACTCTACAACATCTAGGCTCGTGTACCACGTCCTACCCTTGTCGCCTAGGTAAAGCCCGAATGCTTGCGAGCATTGAGTTTGGTCGTTGAGGCCATTGGCTTCGCAGACTTGCTCAAAGAGGTTGGTACTTATCGAGTTGCTTGGCAACAATAGGTATTTTGGCCTAGCTTTTTGAGCCTTGGTTCGCCCCTAATCCTGCGAGCAGCGACGTCGCTAGTGCAGTGGTACTCTGCTCTACTGTTGTATTATCGAGCAGCCGTTTCATGAGAAGCTCGCTCAATGTCAAGTCTCCCTTCAGTGCTCTCTCATGGTCCGTTCGGTTTCGGCCAGCCAAGTTCAACACTCGCTACACCTCATGCAGCTCCATGCTTTGCCTTTGGCTCCTAGCCTGCTAATCCCTATTGTACTCGGCTGTGCCTTGCAATGCTTTGTGGGCTTACCTTCTCTCCTCTTCTAGATCTGCAATGATTGCGTCTACTATCCTGCCTCGGTGCTCGTACCGGGCGTGCACGTCGTAACTACTCATTAGCTGCTAAATAGCATCTGGGAACACGTTTAAATCGAGCTCCTCACTAGACCGATGGTCGGAGCTCTCTTCCGTCATGGTCGAGTTCTCGCGCTCCACTATGCTGTCGATCAGGTTGAATAGACTTGACAGATCCTCGTCGTTGGCGCTCCTTGCTTGGTCCTATTCTGTGCTTTGATGATTTGTCTGTGTCTTGGTTCTCTCCTGCTGGTGGGTTCCTTGAGTGGTTTTATCTAGGTGAGTTCCTTGACTTATTGAATACAGTCCTCAATTCATGTTCACTCAGTGTGTGTCTTTTCTCGTGCACTTGTGGTCAATCAGGCTTTCAGCTTTCTTATGTGTACTTCAAGTGCAGAATTCAATGTGAGTGCAACAATCCATCTCTATACTCTTACGCCCTCTTGTCTCGTCTCGGGCCTGATAGGCTTCGTTGCTCAAGTCCTGGCCGTTCTAGCGGGTTCTAGGGTATGCGCTGCTTCTTGCCGTTCACTAGGGGATCGATCACAAGTCCTCCGATTGGATTTCCATTCTCAACATGTTAGGTCACTAGGGAGTGCTCCAGCATTGTCCCCCTGTCCCTTGGTGGTGACTCCTACGTCAACAACTGCCTACGAGGTGCTCACTACGTTGTCCTGGAGCAGGTTGTGCTTCCAGTCGGTCGTGGGGGTCAATTTTGATGTTTTTCCTTTTTTCTTTTTTTTGCTTAAGGGTGTGTCTGATTCTGAGAATCGGACGTCCGATTTACCAGTGGTCCGATTCTAGGAATCGGACCAGGTGGGTCCAAGTTTGAGCTATCCGATTCTTTGAATCGGACAGGGGTTACGTGTCCGATTTTTGAAAATCGAACAAGTGGTCCGATCGGACCGTCCGAGTGGTCCGATTGCTAACGTGTCCTAATTCGTGAGTCTGATTTCCTCGATCGAACGATCGGACTAAGCATCCAATCGGACGAGGTTGGTCCGAGTCCCAAAATCGAACGGGTTGGTCTAATTAGACGGTTGTTCGAACGTCCGATTCTCAAAATCGGACGTTCGATTCTAAGAATCGTACACTGAATCGGATGTCCGATTCCGCTAACCCGAACGCACTTTCGAGCATAAATTCGTCCAAAATCTTAAGATATCGATTATTATAGGCTACAAGATTCAACAGGAATGATGCTGGAGTCATGGGGGAGAGATCTATATACCTGGGGATCGCCGATAGCAACATCACTCCTTGCACTGATCGATCGAACGGGTCGCCCAAGCTCTCTCTCTCTCTCTCTCTCTCTCTCTCTCTCTCTCTCTCTCTCTCTCTCTCTCTCTCTCTCTCTCTCTCTCTCTCTCTCTCTCTCTCTCTCTCTCTCTCTCTCTCTCTCTCTCTCTCTCTCTCTCTCTCTCTCTCTCCCCCTCCCTCTCACTCTTAGCTGGTTGCAAATGAGGATTCCCTTGCCCTTCAAGAACTTATAACCCTATTGGACATTACCCGAATGTTACCAATCACTCTCCTTGCGATTCCTACACATTCAAATGAGCATTTTCTCCATTTTCCACCTGTTTTTCCTGATTTTCTCCCTGTTTTACAACAGCAAACCCTATGCCTCTCAGGTGGGATTTCCTACTGTTAACCTACTCTAAATGCAACAAAAATCGAAAGCAAAACACTGAACTAATTTCTCCATATTTTCCAGTCATCAAACAACCAAAATATCCCAAAATACTCACCTCTTTTGAAGATCAAAAAAACCCAAACTTCCTACCTATCTCAAGCTCCGTTTCGGGGATGAATACCCTACTTCGATGCTCGATATGAGGCGCGTAAGTGCTCAAGCTTGAATCCGTTGGTCCCGACAATGGAACCAAAATGTGGGACCTTTCACTCAACCCATATAGAGGAAGAATACCCCTACTATGCCGAAGTATGTATACCTTTGTTTAAGTCATTGCAAGAAGAAAGCAACCAAAGCTTTGTGTACCTTCTTGGGGTTGTATTTGAGCCTTTCTCTTGTTTGATAGAAATTTGATCTCGTTATGCATCTCCTTCTCGATGTCGGCCACATTTGCTCTACTATCCATGACTCGCTCACCTGGACTAATTATGACTTGTTACTACATATCATGGGGTTTCTCTGCACTTTGAAATACTCATCCAAGAGCCTTTATTATTATTTTACCCTTTTGTGTGCATTGGATGTAGCTAATTATGTTGTCACATTGAAGGTTGGTGTACCCATGTGGTTGTATTTAGCCCCTCTCTTGTTAGTTCCACTCTCTTACAAAAAGCCTACCCCTCAATGATTTACCATGTTCTTCAATTGAGATCTCAAACTCATCCACCACCAATCTATAAAGGATCGGAGAGCAATGAGGTGCTCAAAGCTATATGAGCCTTTTTGCACATGTGCATCACATTTTCTCATTAACATCGTGATCAATGTCAAAACCAATGAGGCTATGCAAAACATTTATTCTTGCTCATAAAGGCACAAAAAAGGTACATGGATGATAGGTAGTGCTTAGAAAACTTCATAAGGGGCTCTCTACAAGGATTTCATATAGTCTCCCAAATTGGTCTCTCAATACTCACAATAATGACCTAGCATGGGAAAATTGAAACTATAACATTTTCCCTAAAGTTTTTGCAAACTTAGTAAAGCTCCTCTTCTCTCTTTTTTTTGATGATCACATACCACTTTTATCTTTCATTCATTTTTCACTCCTAAAACACATTATAAGGCATTCTACTACCTCCATAAAAGGCATTACAATTTTGAGCTCTTTGATGCAAGTATGAGTATTAAGGAAGTCTTAATAGCACATGTGCACATATGCAAGGGTTGCATATGCATTTATTCCACTACACAAACTTAACTGTGAGTAAGTGGGGAGACCATCATTTTCTATCATGATCCTTGTCATATCTTTCTCACATAACAACAAGAATTTGGCTATATACCACATAAGGAAGAAGAGAATATAATGAATTTTGACCTAGATATCAAGGCAGAGCAAAAGGTTTTGAGCTCTTTTATACAAGTACAAATATTAGAGTATTTGTAATTGTGCATCCATACGTGCACAAGGATTGCATCTACACTTGCTTATTAGTTTTCCAATGCACAAACCTAATCAAGAGTGAGTGAGGAGACCATCATTTTTTGAATTGATATTTTTCATGTCCATGTTTGTAGAAAGCTATACTTCTAATTAACCGACCTAACAAGCAACTAATACATTATATCATACAAGTTTTTAATGCATTAAAAATGCCTCAATTGCTAAGCTACAATATAAAGCAAGACCTAACAAAGCGTCAAGCAAAGGGAGGAGTTTTCTTTAATGATATGATTTACATTACACTACATCACCCATCAAGTTATGATTTGCTCTAATCTCTACCTCTACCTACTTTAGGCATTCTTGAATGGCCATTATTTGCTTTAGATTAAAGTGGGTGGTAGTTTAAACAATTGAAAGGACTATTATGATTCATACAATCCAACATGGCAAGTCATGCAAGGGAGATCAATTTATTTATGCCATTACATGCTTTCTTTGACTTCTTCTTTAGTGAAGGTCCCAAAACCAAATAAGAGGCATGGAAAATTGAAATAAGTGTAGTTTTCTCAAGATTTTGAGCATTTAGTGGTGTTCCTCGTATCATTTTTGCTTGGAAATCACATAATCCTCCCTCATTTTATTCATTCATGCAAAATCAACTTGTGTGTTCCCCTACAACAACCACATGACTACAACATCCTAGTGTCTCCATAAAAGAAACTAGGTGCTCCGTGCCAAGATTCTCCTGGTGTTGTGCATCGATGTTATCTCAGTGCGTTTGGAAGCACATTTCGTGTGGCATGGGATGTTGATATAAGAAACATAATCCAAACTTCAAAAAATTAGTAACTTAGACTAATACAATGTTGAATGTACAAAAACACAATATATAGGGGTGTGGCACTCACTAATGTATATAAACCGAAAGACTAACATTCACATATCTCCAATGAAACCTTATGACCATTTCTCAAATTTTCTCAAAGACACACATTTAATCGTGATTTTTATTCACATTGAGCCTATGATGATTTGCATATTATCCTTGCACACTTAGCCAATAACATCACATAAAATTGACAACCCATGCTACTATTACTACTGTTGCTGCTACTGTTGATGTTGTTGTTGTTGCTGCTACTATTGCTACCACTCCTGCTCCTGCTATTGCTACTACTACTGCTACTGCTACTCCTACTCCTAATCCTCCTCCTCCTCCTCCTCTCTCATAATTAATAATTAATAGTTAATAACATATGTATGTTGTCTCACGAGCAATACTTGATAGAAACACCTGTCACAACCTGAAGATAAGAGAAAAAAAGAGTGCTAATATGAATTTGTGGCTTAGTGCTAGCCTCTCAAAGATTGAAATTTGACCAAAACAATATGAGTAACTACCTCTATGTTGGAAAAGACAAAAGAAATTGACTTGCACTATTCTACCACTATCCAGCCACCCAAAGATAACATCATAATTCTTATCCTCAAAGAATAACTTTCAAATTGAGTCAAACTCTATAACCGATGAATTGACAAGTAGCCATAACATTTCTATGAAACACATCCCATAAACCTCCAACAATGAAAAAGAAATAAAGAATGCCACTTCTTAAAAGCAAAAGATAATCAATCTAGCTATGCACCTTCTCAATGGCCAATGGTGCTTATTTTCATGTCTCCTTATACCACACTTTCGACCAGTTATTGCCTCAACTTAGAACTTGTGTCATATTACCACAACCCCTTCCAAATTTGACCGCCACTATGACAACAATGTGAGAATCGAATAAGATGAAGTGGAGTCTTCACAATAATGACCAGCTGTTCTACAAGCTACCTTGCTTATTGTCTTCTTTTAAATCCTCTTTCAATGCTTTTAACAATTTGTGATCTCTATCCTCAGCCTCAGAAAAATCATGGTCATGTCCCTTCACAACAACCATATGTACTACAAACTCAAAATCGGCCAACTAATTTAAGTAGCTTATAACAAAAGAAGAATGAGAAGCTACTAAAAAACAAAGCATAACTAGAACATTTCATGTGGACAAAAAGCTATGACCATAGCTTGTTGTAGCAACTAGCCTACTATCCTCTAATCATACTCTAATGATGATGGAAAGCTTCTATGACATTAGATATGCAATTAAACTCTTCGACACACGTACCACTATGTCCTCCTTCCCTTATATTTGCATTGCTATTTTTCATCCCATAAAAAAATTGTCCCTTGCTTTTCAATCATACACACGCTGCTCCAAAGAAGATCTATGCCCCGAGCTCACGTTGGCTTGAGAACCCACAATACTCCACAAAACTTAGCTACCATACAACACATGCCATAACATGTTGTTTTCCCAACTTCTAATTACAACATATAGATGACCACACCACCTTCCTCGATAGCAGATAGTGATCCAAGCTCTTCCATGACACCATCTTCTCTCAAATAACACATGGAAGCCTCTAGCTTTATGACACTCAGAGCATGATGAACATCCACAAAAGAATACATTATATCCATGATATCCATGGGCTCCCTTGAATATTGCTCGTCTCCTTATCTGTGATGCAATCCCCCATTATGTTTGCCAAGTTCTGTGTTTAGCTTGCCCTTAGCCTTTAGATTTTTTGCTTTTCCCATCCTTGCTTTGTCAATTCCATCTTACTTCTCATGCTATTCATTGCATTTTTTTCTGAATGTTGTTTTAAAAGAAAAGGTCAATAAGAAAAACTAGACCCCAAAGTGTGTTCTCATACCATCTTCCCATCAAAACCTCAAAGTATGCACTCAAAGTAGATTTTTTGTCAAAATCTTCATGACTTCCAATAGTGAGTGTGTCATGTGTAGTTTCCACTATATTCTAAATGTGATCCCACATCCACTAAAACTCTTAACCATACCAAAGAAATTTGGCAATATCCTCTACTTGGTTATAAATGAAAAAATTAGAATAAAGATCCCTTATGCACAAATTGCACACTAGTTTGTGCTTGCTCCATTTCACTTTGTTGAAAGAGGTTTCCAACTCATTTGAGATAGATCGAGTTTTTACGAAAATGCATGACATATTTAGCCCTTCCCTCAAGTCCACAAACATTCATGTGCAGTGGTCTACCTTGATCAAAAATGAAAATGATCCTACTCTCATCATGCGCACCAATACGGATGATTTTTAGAGTACTCAGATTGAACACAAAGATAATTATGCTCTCATAAAACTTCCTTGTAAAGTATACTTCCTAAACACTTGGATCAAACACATAGATGGCATCCTCATCATCACATGCAAGATACTTCTCTAGGCTTGAAGAAAGCATAAAAGAACCATCTAACTCATATGCATATGAAGACTCCAGTCTGCTATCCTGAGTAATATGCTCCATAGGAAACATGTCCACAAAACTGCTTCATCATCTTGCCTACTCCAATACTTGCCTCCAAGGTCCCTCATATCTTCCTTGAAACTTGCAAGCCTCGCAAGAACCTACATATATCCATGTAAGAAAACCAAGAAGTTTTGAATGAGCTTTTGCATCCTTATAGGTAGGCGCACGCACACACACACACACACACACACACACACACACACACACACACACACACACACACACACACACACACACACACACACACACACACACACACACACACACACACACACACACACACACACACACACACACACACACACACACACACACACACACACACACACACACACACACACACACACACACACACACACACACACACACACACACACACACACACACACACACACACACACACACACACACACACACACACACACACACACACACACACACACACACATCAATAAGCACAATTGCTTCCTTTGACCTAGTTTCCATATAGCAAAAGGATTGATCACACCTCAAATCCCATACTACTTTCTCATCAAGTAGTAATTCTAGTGACTTCATCGTGTAGCCTTCTTTGTAACCTTGGACACCACACATTGCTACATACATCCAACAAATACTTTGCAAAATATTAGGCATAGCCTCATCTATCAGCATACCCTGGTCCTCTTTCATAGACACATCATGCACTGCATTTTCCAACATAAGCATAGTACCAACATCCTTCAAAACATCCTCGTGTGCATACTCTAATAGATGAGAGCTTCCATAAGAAACATCCATGTCAAGTTCTTTACTAGAACTACCATCTGCATAGTCATTTGAAAGTGAACCCTACAAGTAAAAGTATTTAAAAAAAGTATTCATCTAAAGTAGATGAAATGATAACTGGTTAGAATTCTACTCCATGCACACCACTTTGCATCTACTCTTGGCACACAATATGCTCTACAGCATCATCATCACTTTTCAGATTATTCAAAAACATATTTTCAACACAAGAAGCATCATCCAACTCCAAAGAGTACTCATCAAGAATTCCCTCATCCTCTACATATAGGGTAGGTGCTCTAGTCTACTTCCTTCAAACACACAACCTTCATCAACCATCTCTATAGCTGATTCATCACCAACAACACCAGAAACATCACCACAATCATCTGCATATCTTCATCATGATGACTATTATGGCTTCTTAGAATGCCATAACAATCAAGACACATTATTCTGCCTGAAAACACCACAGTATTGTAGAAAACTTATTGATTAAATTTGCAGCTATTGATACCATATAACATTCAGGAAATATATCCAAACATGAAGCACGTATCATATTCAACAACATAGAACAGTTGTCCATCAAATATCACACTGTTTACTATCACCATAGCCATCATTAGTTGAATAACTTGAAAGAGAACAACATTAATACTCAGGGAAGAACCAAAGAACAATAGGATCAAACATCAACAGCCATTTCAGGGCACTGTCTCCAATCATATTTCATTCTTGATCATACAACCACTACTTGAATACAACTGCCTGATGTTTTATACCTATGCCCTGACTTTCAGGTGAAACATCATACGAAAGATAAAGGCTTCTTCATACATGCTGATCCAAAAGACTATATGCACACTAATTCTAAGGTATAAAATAGTGCTAGATATACAGTGGAATTCAAGTCCTAACACATGGCACAGCCCAATGGATGACTGGGCCAGTCGAACCCACAAGCATGTAGATATCTAACTGAAAACATGAAAACTAGATATGATGAAGAACTACTCATAGAACACAATTATGCCTTGTCAGAGGCCTTGCACCCCTTAACAAGCCACATTGAGCTACCATGAGTAGAGCCCCTCTAGGATACTCATAGCCCTCTTGTGCACTTGCATAATTAGTTCTAAAGAGTCAGTAGAATACTCAAAACATGGCATAAACAAAACAAGAAGTACAACCAAACTAACAACCAAGAGGATCTAGGAGTATAGAGAATGATGTCTATGCATGAAGACATCTTACATACCATAGCATCAGCATCACGATCCATGACAGTAAAATCATGATGAACTGTGTGAATCACTTCATGAATAACAGAATCACCATCATGAGATTGAAAATCTGTGTGTTGCAACAAAGAAGCCACATACTCGTCACTTTTTAATTTTGCGTCCAAAACCTTCTCCAACTTATCATTCACATCCATGCATTTAGTCTCCAAATCTACCACTTTCAAACTCAAGGCATCTCTCTCATGCACCACCTCCTCATAATCTGTTGGAAAAAAAACATTATGAAGCATATAATAAGGTCTGGAAATCATTCCATCAAACTTATCAACAACCATTTGCCATGCAATTTTGACATCATCAAGCAATGCATTCCTAATATCCTCAAACTCAGATTTTAATATCACCAAAGCATCTACCTCAACTTCTATATTGTTCAAAATTTGTTTTTCAACTTCTTGTAATGACTAAAATCTTTTCAAGAGCAATTTATAATCAACCTGAAATCCAACAAATTTTCCCATAAAAATCGACATCTCATACAAACATTTAGTTCTAAGTTCATTAGTCCACTTCTCAAATAATGCAATAGATATCTTGTTTCTATCCAACAATTGCTGCATCTCTGCAATTTTCCCCCCAAGTTCAAAGTGTAATGTTTCATACTTAGACTACTTTTGCTGCAACTTCTGAGACAACTCCTCAATTTTCTTTTGTTGGAATAGACATGTAATGTGTCCTTTGTGTGGGAGCTTTCACTCAACCGCCAAGACCCACGGACCGCTTATTGTTTCAAGCGTTCCAAGCCGAGCACTAATGGCTACCTCTCACATAGCCAACGCGCCATCCATATCTACGGGTGTAGTGAGCTTACCTTGATGCCGTTCGAGTTACCTCCTCTCCCACGCACTCCGGTAGCTCCACGATCCAAGTGCAAGCTTCAAGCAAGCTCTATCCTCAAGCTCCATGCTCCAAGCTCCATTGCCACGAGCAAGACAAGAGAAAAGAAGAGAAGAGAAGAAGAGAGGAGAAGATGGAGAGCTTCTCCTCCTCAATCCCTCACCCTCACACACTCACTCCCTCACACTCTCACACTCCCTCTCTCAAGCACAAGCTCAAGCAAGCAAGAACAAGAAGAAGAAGAAGAGGAGGAGAGCTACTTTTGGCCACACACAAGAATGAGCTTCTCATTCACTTTTCAACTTTATATACAAAACCCTAAATCCCTTTTGGGCGGTCATCCCCTTTTCCCCTTTTTTACATGGCCAGCCGTAGCCTAGGCCCTTTTTCCCATTGTCCTTTTACCTTCCTAGCTTCCTTTCCACCGCCCATCTACATTTACAAATTGCACAGGTGAGAGCCCGACGCTTTTTTACAAGATTTCAAGGTGCGCCTTTTTATTTTAAAATGCGCCTTTCCCCTTTTGCCTTTGCCTTGGACTTTTAAGGTTGCCCTTGCACTTTTGGCCTTTTCTCATTTTCTTTCTTCAGTCGGGCTACCTTTTTTCCGCCTTTGCCCTGCGTCTTTTCCACTTCCTTTTGCTTTCTTCATGTTGGGGTTAACATTACCCCCCTCCTAGACGAGTGCCAGTCCCATGGCACTCACCGTCGTAGGTGGCAGCTATAGCATGCACCTAAGACGTGGGTGACAAGGACGCCGGTGGTTTCCATGGAGGAGTGCTAGTGGTGGTGTGGTAGAAGGTCCTGGGGGCCTGTTGGTGGCCAAGGTGGCTGGTGGAAGGTTGTTGGAGTTGGCGGTAGGGCTATTTTGTGTTGGGGATTGCATTGATGGCTAGTACAAGTGTTGGTTTGTTGGGGATTCGGCACATGATGATCTTTTGCGGGCTTGTCGAATGGGGGATAAGCATTCAGAGTTGAGTGTTGATGAAGAGCAATCAACACCTTATACCTGCAATTGGAAAACCTCACATGTGGTCTCTCCTTGCTAGGCTTCTCATTGTGCACAAGACATATTTTGATTAGTTTGGGAGACAAGTCGCTCTAAGCAAGCCTTGAGTATTGTCCTGCACTTGAGGACCCAAACTGTGGATATACTTTGGTGCAAATATTATGTGAGTGCTCGTGCATATGTAGATATTACATAGTTAGAAGGCCGTGGGCTAGTTCCTCAGAACAATGTGTGGATGAAGCAAAGTTGTCCGTGTTGAGAAGAAGTACATGTGCAGGTATATGAGACATCCTTTGCATTGTGACTGCACAACGGAGCATAAGTGAATACAGTGACACCACACTTTCAGGAGCTAGAAACTACTGGACTTGCTTGATGAGTTCGGTGTACTTTTCATGGCCAATCGTGCGGTGCTTATCACCACTGATTGCAATGGTACCAAGGGAGAGTGCAAAAGAAGATTGTGCAAGTGGGTCAGGGTGACAGGTCTAACCCTAGGCGAGACAAGCTCCCCAGGTATGTCCTGCCCTTGATGTGCCCTGAACAATTGTGGGTGATTGTAGGGGGCTAGGGGACTAGGGACGAAGCCGGTCGACCAAGGTCACCAGACATACCTAATTTGAGGACCCCTAGGTGCTGTGCTGTGATCGTGGGTGCTCCTTATTTTTCCATTCAATTCTTTTTTCTTTTCTTTTCGTCTTTTCTTTTCTTTTCTTTTCTCTCTTTTTTTTTTGCCTGAGTGCAACCATTACAATATGTTGAGGCTATCAGCCTTTCAATGGGTTGGAAAATGTCAAGCTTCGAAGGCTCAAGAAATGGATAGTACAATGATGATTGTGCCCTAGCCTCGTTGTTAGAGAAACAGTTGGCGAAAGGGGGAGATACATTGGAGATATTGCAACCCTCCTTGCGGCACATGCGATGTGGGTACAATTAAGGTAACGACTGCCGTGAGCCAACTATAGGGCTTGACCCAGAAAGGGGGCGTGGCCCAAGAATGTGTTTTGGGCCATGCAATGTGGGCGATTGGCAAGGGTGCTTTCGGCAGCGTGGCTTTGCCGCAACTCGTTGTGGGGTTGTTGGTGTTGCGGTGATTGGGCATTGAACATTTTCGCATAAGGACCTATATTATCCTGCACATTTGTCGCTTCATGAGAGTATATGCATTGTATATACCGCAACTATAATAAACCAGTGCAATGCAAGGAGACATCACTTATCGGAATTCTATGGTGTTGATTTAGATATTTTATCACCTGCGCTTGATTAGCTTTTTCTTTTGCTAAAGGCGTAGCATATATTAAACGCAGATATGAGAAGTTCATACAAGTCAGGAACATGTCAACACTTAACAAGTCGGGAGCACTTAACCATTTAAAAACAAAAAGTCCTGGCCAGTCATCATGTGATAAGCCCTTCATGCATTATGGGCTACTCGATCTGTATGAGACAGGGCGATTCTGGATGGCCGGGGTGATTGGGGCTCTGTTGGTGTGGGGCTCCCACGGGGGTGAGCAAGGAACATGTCAGCTGAGATATGAATGGTGTAATCCTGGCTCGCTACCGTCTCCAGAATTTCTTTAAATAATTCATTAAATTCTTCTCTCTCCCGAGCTGCCCTTTCTGCCTTTGAGCGTTTGGGGCCCGAATGGGAGCTGGGAGTGCGTACTGCTAGTGCTGCGGCCTGTTGCGGGTTTCGAGTCTCGACTTTCTTGACTCGAGGGTTCTTCGGCCTTCACCCTGGGCAATGTCGCTTAGGGCCCCACTTCTTGGCATACCTCTTGATGGTGGGCACATAGCGCTCTGGTGGAGGGGCGCGTGCCACATGCTCCCGCCTTCTGCGAAGAGCATCTTTGCAAGCCAACTCTCCATGATTCTCCATGCATTCCGCCAAAAAAGGAAACATGCAAGGTGCGAACCAAGGGTTAGACCTTGATACAGGAGACAACTGTTTGCATGGAAGGGATTTTAGTGTGGTTTATGAAGCGCATATGACAAGAAGGGGAGGGGTGAGGCATGCGGTGTTTGTTATAGGGGAATGGTCCCCATTCTGATGTTCGCATTGCCTCCAGTCATTAGCGGATATTAGTTTATGCTAAGTCGCGTGGACTGGTTGTCGTGGAGTGGGACAGGGTACATCCTCGGGAGGATAGACCAAAAGGGAAGAAGGTGTATAGGAAGGGACTACACCCTGTCTACACCATCAGAGTTGTTGGTCAAGGCCTCCTATGGCGGCAATATGGGTTGCATGCCCTTCACTTGGAGGTGGGGCTAGTCACCCGACTTTTAAAAGTGTGATGTGAGGAGGACCTGAGGAGCTTAGCCTGTCAAACCTGACTCTTCTCCCTGCACTTGACTATCATTGCTTGTGTGTGTTGATATTGTTTATACATGGTGACACACAAATCAGTGTTTATTTATATACACATCTATGAATCCATGTCACATCACGAGGATAAGAACCAAGTGTAGAACTTGAGGTTGTACCGGAGCGTGGCACACGCATCCAGTATTCGTGGCAGTTGACTTAATACTGATAGATATTTTGCCACGTCGAGTAGCATGGAACCTTGACCGAGTCTACTGGCAATATGTAACTCCTCCTCAGTGAGAACCTTATCAATCAAAGGGCCCTGTAGCCTAGTCCCAGCTAAGTCCGTACCCCGAATGTCAGTGAGCACCCGAAGGGAAGTTGGTGCCACGTAGGTTGGGTCTCTTTGAGACCGCCATTTGGCCAATCGCTCATGATCTAAGGCCCTAGTTTGGCCATTACAACGCGGCTTTTGCACCAACGCTGCTCAAATTGACTCTGGCCTGCTGACAGTCGCTTTAGTAGCTCTATGTCTACGAGATTCGATCAGCAGAGCACTTCATTGAACGTGACGGTTAAGCGCAGTTCGTCAGCCTCCTCGTCAGGGATGAGTCGCATATGTTCATGCAAGAGCCTGTCGTAGTGCCCGTTAAGATGTTCTTGTTCTTCCCATGATAGAGGAAAGGTCAAGTAATCTCCAAGCTGCTCCTTGGGGATCGTGCCCATGTCCGCAAGGACGTAGACACGCGCGACCACTTTGAGCTTAGCCTCCAACTCAGTTAAGCATTCTGCGACACTTCTATGTTCAACGAGGGCTTGCTCGGTTGCTATCTCATGCAAAGTTCTAAGAGTTTCCTTAGGCTTTAGCATGGCTGGGGGCTCAGGCCTAGATGAGCAAGATTGGTCAACGCTAGGATTTCTTATGCTCTTGGGGTTCTCACGTTTCTCCTGAGGTTTTGTTGCAATTTTGTCATGGTTCTTCTTGGATGTGACTGGTATAGATTTGTCACCCTGTTGTGACAGCGTTGTATCCACTCTTGATTGATCAATGTGAGTTCTATTGTCAGTGGATAGAGTGTTGCAAGCAATTGTTGATGGCAACTGTTGCTTTGGTTTGTCAGAGCACACAGAGGTGTCTGAGGTTTCACCACTATTAGGAGAGGCATCAGCGGGTTCATTGGTGGGTGGACTCGATGCTCTATTCATCAGCTCTCTAGCGCCCTTCGTCTCAATGTTCTTGGGGTCCCCAACCACCTGCATCTGTTGCTGTTTTCTCTGCTTTTTCCTCTTTTTCTTGGTCAATGAAGGTGCCTCTCTCAACGACTCAGGACCCTAGGCTATATCGACCGTTGATGTGCTTGGTCGGGCCTCAACATTCCCTTCTCTAGTGTGTCCTTATGGGACATAGCCGTGGTTTGCTGAATAGCCTTGCCCAGTTGTGAGGGCACAACTGCCGCTCTTTTCGGAGAGTCTAGCTTTTCAACCAACTCCTTTGCATTTAACTCCTCCATCCTAGGCTTTAGGCACTTTGAAAGTGCTGGAGTTGTCGAGGGATTTGGTTGCGACACCTCCTCCACAGGTAAACTACTAAGGACACGTTCCACAAGGGGCATTGTCACAGCCAAGGGCTGTGACTGCTGTGGTCCCTGATTGGAAGTAGTAGCAGCTAGTTTAGTGGGCTGGCTACCCTTGGTGGATTGCGGTGTCAAGTCTCTAGGGTGATCAGAAGTGGTTGTGTCTTTTGTTGGCCTTTGAGCACTCATCTGTGTAGATCGAGCATGAGTTGATTTAGTCACATTAGGCTGCTCATGCATATCCTTGGGTCGAGATCTACAGATGGCGTCATGTCTAGCCTCTTGGACATTTGAAAACTTAGATGGAGATAGAGATTGGAATTGAGCCGTTTCCCTTGACAACCGCTGTTGTGCTTCCTGTGTCCTTTTGGAAAAAGAGGATGTAGGAGATCTAGGCCTCTTAGGTGGACTTGGCACTAGCTGAATGATTTGCTCGAGGCTATTAGACAATTGTGCCATTTGCTTTGTTGAGTGATCAGCCTTGCCTTGAGCAATGTTGCGCCTATGATGCTTGTTCTCCCCTTGGGAAATCAAAGGCTTTTTGGGCACTGATGATTTTTGTGCATGCTCAATGGCTACATATGGCATCTGTCTATTTAGCATGCTAGGCTGAGGCTCTTTCCTTCGAACAATAATGTCTGGTTTGTTGCCTTGAGACCTAGAGTTTCTCTTAGATTTCCTCCTGTGCTTCACTGCTTTTGATGCACTCTGGCCTTCAGCTGATGGAGGCGGTTTAGCAGGGGATTTTGGTACCCAAATCCATTGGTTACCTGCATAGTACCCTTGAGCACATAGCAACGCTTTGGATATCCATCGCGGCGTTGTGCTGACCCTGCCTGCGTCTATAAGGCTTGGGCTTCTTTTGGGGTCTTTTACGATATTTGTAAGTCCAAAGTCCATCCTTGGCATTATCTCTTGACCTTCTTGTTTCCAGCATGGCCTCACTCACTGGTTCTCGTTGTTTGACTTGTGCTTGTATCAACTCTTCCCACAAGTCCTTGCCCTCGTTTGTAGGCTTGACTGTTATGTCATCACCTTCCTTGCCTTTCCCTTGAGGTTCGACGAGGTCACCCTTGCTAAAGGTGGTGACTATCCTCACACCCGGTAGTGTCAGGTGTATCTTTTGTGCTACATAGTCAACCTCACATTTGGTCACCTTTTTGAAGGGTCTTCCTAGGAGGGTTTCTTTCCTGCAGCTAGCACTTTTTGGAGGAACATGAAATAGGATAGGCAAGCTTTTCGTTTCAATCATCGCAAGGATTTTGCACTTCCCTATGAGTGCTTGTGGGTGTCCCCCATAAGGGCTAAGAGTTGCACTAGTCGGTGTGAGCTCTGGTTGGCCTAGTAGGGTCCATGATTCATAGGTCAAGATGTTAAAATCTACTCCTTCATCAATCAGAGCATCGATAGTATGCTCTCTTTTCGCGGTGAGTTTGACCCTAAGATAAGCAGGTGGTACTATGTCTTCATCTTCCGGGTCTTGGCTTGTAAATTTAAGCCTTCTGACCGATGCCCTTGAGTTCTCAACTGCACGGCCAGATGTGGATTCTCCACTGCTGTCTTGGATCGTCAGTGCAGTGCTATTCAAGGTACATCTCTCGTCAAGAGTGTCATGTCTAGTCATATTCTCATTTGTAGCTTGCTGAAGTTGCATTTTTCTCTGACTAGTCATGGTTTGGACACAATGTCTTTGTGTTCTCGTGTGTGGCCTTTTTTCCCTTGATGGCTAGATTGGCCAATTGATGCTCTAGGGTCTCTGTTTCTCTCTATTCGGGTATGGGCTTTTGGTTGCTCTATTGCAAGTGAGATTCCCTGCTGGTGCAGAGCCATTGCTATACTAGGGTCTAATTTGGAGGACCTGTCACGGCGCACGTTTTCTCTCCAACCTACTTGGGGGAGGTGCGGAGGGGGCAGAGCCCCCTCTGCGGAGGTTCGGGGGGCAGTCCCCCCCAGCCCACAGGGCCGTTACGGTAAAAGCCATGCACAATTTGGAGGACCGTTTATAGCCAAATTTTGAACTACGTGCTCTAAGTTTCAGCCCAGTGATGGACCTCTGATGTGCCTTTGCCTTTGGGGTCAATTTCGGGGTTTAGATGTATCAAAGTATGTGTTTTAGATACCTGTCCGATGTTGACAGTCAATTCTCAGACGTCTGATTTTCAGGAGTCTGATTATCGGAATCGGATGTCCGATTTTGGGTTGGTCCGATCGGCCTAGTGGTCCGATTTTGGTAACATCCAATTCTGGGAGTCGGATCAAAAAGTGGTCTGATCTTCAAAGTGGTCCGATTCTGGGAATCGGATCGAACAGGGTGGTCCGATTCTGGCACGTCCGATTCTGAGAATCGGATCAGACAGGGTGGTCCGATTCTGAGCTGGTCCGATTCTGAGCCGATCCGATTCTGGGACTCGGATGGCCTCGTCCGATTGTGAGTGGTCCGATTATGGACTCGTCTAAGTGTCCGAGTCGGACGGATTGGTCCGAGCATCCGATTCTCAAAATCGGACGGGTTGGTTTGAGTGCCACATGGCACGCCGATCGGACTGGTCCGATTATGGGAATCGGACGGGTCTGACTCCTGAACTCGGGTGGTCCAATTCTGGGAATCGGACCACAGCGAGTTGGTCCGAGTGCGTCGGTGGCGGGCGCGATTCCCGTGCGTTTGTCCCCTCCTCTCTGTCTGTTGTACACAATCACCACAGACTTTCTAAATCTGATCAGGACACTTATTGGAAAACACCAGACTCACCTGGAGCTATACAAATCACCGACACCTAGAAATCGGGGCAGCGCTTCCTCGTCCTGTGAACCAGAAGTTCTCTCTCTCTCTCTCTCTCTCTCTCTCTCTCTCTCTCTCTCTCTCTCTCTCTCTCTCTCTCTCTCTCTCTCTCTCTCTCTCTCTCTCTCTCTCTCTCTCTCTCTCAAGGCAAACCAAGGAAATGAGGTCTGCCCTAGCCTCCCATACCTCTTAAGGTCCTTTCCGAGCACCACAGAACCTCACAGCCTGTCCTTGTCTCACCCAGAACTTGAATCCGGTCCCCTGTTTCCCTGTTTTAGCCTGTTATACAACAACAGAAAACCCTACTGTTTGCATGTTTTTTTCTTCTTTTTCTTTGTCTTTTCCTACCCTAAATGCATCCAAATCACAAAATAAAGACCTATACTACTCCATTCCACAACATAAATCTCAGAAAGCAACAAACCTACTTGCCAAGGAGATCGAATACCATCTTCAATCCCCTCGCTTCCTACCTATCTACCTCAAGCACCGGTTCGGGGGAAACCCCTTACTTTGATGCTCTATTCGCAGCGCGTAAGCGCTCAAGGCTTGAATCCGTGGTCCCAGCAACGGAACCAAAATGTGGGAGCTTTCACTCAACTGCCAAGACCCACGGACAGCTTATTGTTTCAAGCGTTCCAAGCCGAGCACTAATGGCTACCTCTCACATAGCCGACGCGCCATCCATATCTACGGGTGTAGTGAGCTTACCTTGATGCCATTCGAGTTACCTCCTCTCCTGCGCACTCCGGTAGCTCCACAATCCAAGTGCAAGCTTCAAGCAAGCTCCATCCTCAAGCTCCACACTCCAAGCTCCATTGCCGCGAGCAAGACAAGAGAAGAGAAGAGAAGAGAAGAAGAGAGGAGAAGATGGAGAGCTTCTCCTCCTCGATCCCTCACCCTCACACACTCACTCCCTCACACTCTCACACTCCCTCTCTCAAGCACAAGCTCAAGCAAGCAAGAACAAGAAGAAGAAGAAGAAGAGGAGAGCTACTTTTGGCCACACACAAGAATGAGCTTCTCATTCACTTTTCAACTTTATATGCAAAACCCTAAATCCCTTTTGGGCGGTCATCCCCTTTTCCCCTTTTTTACATGGCCAGCCGTAGCCTAGGCCCTTTTTCCCATTGTCCTTTTACCTTCCTAGCTTCCTTTCCACCACCCATCTACATTTACAAATTGCACGGGTGAGAGCCAGACGCTCTTTTACAAGATTTCAGGGTGCGCCTTTTTATTTTACAATGTGCCTTTCCCCTTTTGCCTTTGCCTTGGACTTTTAAGGTTGCCCTTGCGCTTTTGGCCTTTTCTCCTTTTCTTTCTTTAGTCGGGCTACCTTTTTTCCGCCTTTGCCCTGCGTCTTTTCCACTTCCTTTTGCTTTCTTCGTGTTGGGGTTAATAGTTTTTCTGCTTGTGGGAATGTCTTAGCAGCCCATCGGGAGGAGGGTCTAGAAGGCTCCGCCTGGCACTCGCAAGGAATGACACAAGATTTGCGATCTCGGCCTTCCCGAGTCTGCCCCAAGCGGAAGTGTCTGGCCATTCCCACTTGGGATCGACCTGAGGTCAGGGTTCCTATCCTATCAGCAAGGTCTCTAGAAAGAAGCTAGCGTCGAGCTCTAGATGTACCTTTGTAGGAACAATAGAGTCGAAGCGGTTTCATGCTGCTCTTGGTTCATGGAGAATGGGAAACGAGAGGGATGCGAAGCTCAACCTCTCTGCCATACGGCATAGTCCCATCCCTTTTCCCTAAAACAGAATAAACCGGGATTCTACATCTACTGACACTAGGTCTTCATAGTCTTATTATCTCATCATTTGAGAAAAGTTCCCAGCTAACCGGGACCACCCTTCCGTAGGACGGACCTAAGTCATGTCCACCGCACTTTCCTCAATTTGCTTTAGTTATCTAATTACCTACCACATTATGTTTTGACATGCAAAAGCAGCTTCCTTAATTAATCAAATTAATCACGGGTTCCTTCACGCAACTTAGGCACTGACACGAAAACAATGTCAAGCAATTTCCTTTTTCTCCAATATCTGCTCTTTATTTATCAAAATCCTGGAGTACATCCAATATCATGCCTGAAGGCTATCCCAGCAATCTACAGGATTGTTGTTCCAAGTTTCGCCCATTGACTATTACACGAGCCTCGAGATCCCATCCCGAGTCACGTCGGCCTCTTATGCGGGATTCGGAGGCAAGGGATTTACAGCTGGAGCCTCCCCTAGCACCCAAGCGTCCTCCCGCTCCAAGCAGCACCCACAGGGAGACCTCTCACAGCGGGTTAGGTCCATATACCCGGCACGACTAACAACCCCCTTGGATAGGGCCAGGCAGACAGTCGGAGGTAACTGCTCCTGCCTCTCCCTCCAATCTTTCAATCTGAAGCATTAAGTGTTTTCCTTGAATTAGTTCCTTGAGCAAAGAGATCAAATAATGAACCTAAGTACAAGCACAAACATTTCGAAGGTCGTTTGTACGACTGACTGCTAAGGTGTGACTCCTTTTTTCCTGGATGCTCCCAGCATCCTGATCTTGGGTCTTTTCGCGACTTGGTGAGATCCCAATAATCTCAAACAAGATTACACAAGCAAATGATCTTGGTAAGTTAACTTAATTTTTGACTTGCACTTTTCCCTTGGGATTTACCTTAGGGTATCTTAATCCCTAACTCACGCATTAGCTGGTCAGTCAAGGCAACGGACATGCCTTATTCGCAACCCAACCAAGGGTCCAAGCTCAGTTAACACACTTGGCAACATATGATTCTTCATTCAGACTTTCAAGATTCAGTCTACATGCATGCGATCCTTCCAATTCTCTTAGTGCAGTTCTATGTAGGATTTCCCAATCAACCGTATCCATCATGCACATGGTGCGCTTAGTATAGTTGTACCTCCTAACGTCCTTTATCTCTCTTCATTCCCGGCAAAACGAGTACTTATTTCTAATGCACCAGATCACATTGACTTGCGTATATGAAAGTCTAGGGTTTTGTCCAATGGTGCAAGTGTAACTCATGAACAAAAACTAACATTTTATGTGTTTCTTTTAACCATGATTGCGAAACGTGAATTTTAAATGATTGTTCATGCATTGAACTGGTTAAAAAGCTATAATTTTATGTGAAGTAAGGTGATAACCTTATCATTTTATGTGTGTAAAAGCTATCATTTCATGCATATAATCTTATGCGAATTCCAAACTCTACCGTTTCGCACATGCAACTTAGTACTTAGAGTAAACATAACCCTAAGACTCATTCTTGTTCCATGCACGTCACCAACCCTTTCATCTCTTCTATGAGAAATAATACCTATTTAATTTTAAATCTTAGAACCTGGGCTTGATTCGTGTTTGCTGCGTTGGTCGCTCCACTCGCCTCTCCAGCATTACTGGTGGCTTTGGTTCCTACGCTTACCGCGACTTTCTTCTTGGGAGCCATTTGCCTCGCGGAGATTGGACAGTCTGGACCTTAACGGTTTTTGGGTCGATAGGTTCGGGTAGGAAAGACCGCTGGATGGGGTCCTTCGTCGAGAGGCTGGTTTGAGTGTGGCTCCTTGCAGTTACTCACCAACTCTCACTCCCTCTCCTTCTCTCTCTCTCTCTCTCTCTCTCTCTCTCTCTCTCTCTCTCTCTCTCTCTCTCTCTCTCTCTCTCTCTCTCTCTCTCTCTCCTTCTTTTTCTCCTCCTCTCCTTCTTCTCTTCCTCTCCTCTTCCTCTTCTTCTTGTTTTCTCTTATTCTCCTACTCTCTCTCTCTCTTTCCTTCTCTTCTTCTCCTTCTCCCTCTCCCACTTCTTTTCTCCTTCTTCTCCTTCCCTCTCTTTCTCTTCCTCTTCTCTTCTTTTCTCCTTCTACTCTTCTTCTTCTTCTACTACTTCTCTCCTCTCTCCTCTCTCCTTCTACCTCTTCTTCTTCTTCTTCTACCTCTCTCCTTCTCCTTCTTCTTCTCCTCTCCTCTCTTCTACCCCTTTCTTTTTCCTCCTTCTTCTAGTTCTCTCTTTCCTTCTCTTCCCTCCTTCTCCTTCTCTCCCTCTTCTTCTCTTCTCTCTCCCACTCCTTCTCTCCCTCTTCTTCCCTTCTCTCTTCCACTCCTTCTTCTCTCTCCTCACTCCTCGCCCACTTCTTCCCTTCTCTCTCCCACTCCTTCTTCTCTCTCCTCACTCCTTCTCGCCCACTTCTTCCCTTCTCTCTCCCACTCCTTCTTCTTCTCTCCTTCTCCTTCTCCTTCTCTCCCTCTTCTTCTCTCTCCTCACTCCTTCTCTCCCTCTTCTTCTCTTCTCTCTCCCTCTTCTTCCTCCTTCTCTCCCACTCCTTCTCTCCTCCTCTCCCTCTTCCTCCTCTTCTCTCTCCCCCTCCTTCTTTCTCTTCTCCTTCTCCTTCTCTCTCTCTTCCTCTTCTCTCTCTCCCTCCTTCTTTCTCTTCCCTTCTCCTTCTCTCCCTCTCCCTCCTCTTCTCTCTCCCTCTCCTTCTTATTCTCTCCTTCTCCTTCTCTCCTCACAGACTGAAACTGGATGGCAATCAAGGGGGTGGTTTAAATTGTAGGCGCGGTGTGAATAGTAGGGCCCAGGGCCCGTAGTCGCAGCAAGTCGGGGGGGAAAAGAACTCCAGCGGAAGGCCAGGGGGTGTAGCCGCCATACTAGTGAGGAGGGGGGGTTGAGACTCGATGGCCCAGGGCCTGCGCAGCCAGCTGATGGAGGTGGCGATGTTGGGAAGGGGGCACAGTCTCTTGTGCCTGTGGTCAGTGGAGGGGAGAAGCCTCCCCTTATATAGGGGAGGGCGGAGGTAGGTGGCATGGCCACCCCTCCCACCTGGGGGGCTGCATGCCCCCCAGCACCATCACTCCCTCTCTCTCTCCCCGACGTGCTGTCGGCGAGGAGAGAGAGGAGGTTTAAAAAATTTGAACTGCAGGTAATAATAATTTTTTTCGCTTTTTAAAAAAATTAAAAAGGAGGGGGGGTTCCTATGGGAGGAAGCTTGGCATGTTACAAGACTACTGAACCTATAAGTCACTAACCTGAACTGCAGTCCGAGCATTGTGCTTATCATATTCCTGAAAATAATTCATGAGTTTCTACATAACCCCCACATCATCAGAGAGACTATCAATATGACCATCATGCATTGGAGAACAAACTAAAACAAAAGGTATATTTGCTTCATTTTCAGCCACATGCTGATCACCAAGTATATTACTACAATGGTTTTGAAATTCAAGAGAAACATCCTGCTTTTTCCCATCTGACATAGGCATACTCCTAAGCCATTTTGCTTTTTCATTGCATAACATTAAGTACATTCTCAATACCTACATCCATATTATCGTCCTTGACAAATTCAGAAGCAACCTACTTGTCATATGCCTCATCGTACCCCACTTGCCTCAAATCACAATAAATAGCTTGTTTCTCAAGATCACTGTCAAACAAATCATGAAAATTATGAACATTTTTACCATCATGAGAAGCATCAATTTTAACCTCTGTTTCCACTACATCCTCTATCAAAGATGTAACATCCAACTTCAGCAAATATTCAGCACCAAGTGCGGGATACAACACCCATGCATGCTCATACAAACCTGCTAGAAAACAACCCATCCGAGATTTTTGAAAGACCTTCTTGGTTTTTGAGATCTTAATGTCAGCCATTAGCCTCTCTCATACATAAGACCTACCCAATTCGGCATCCCCAAATTTTCAGCATAATACAAAATGCCATAGGTGTCTCTAGCAATGCTATCGGTTTTAATGAACAACATAAACCACTCCATAAACCATCGCAACTACAATTTCCAAACCCCATCAACACGTTTCAGTACATACACATATTTGGGTCCAGCAGGGTCCCCAAAAGCATAATGCATTTGATCTTCAGTACACCTATATGCAATCGGATTATCATTCATAGGAAGAAAAAAAACCTGGCTCACAATTGCAGTAGTCAACTCACCATGGTATGCAATCTTGCCATTGGAGTACCTTAAAATATCCTTTTGTACTGAAGCATGTATATCTGAGGCCCGCCGATCCCATGGCAATCGGGCATACTCATACAACCCTATCTTTTGCAACCATAACCGATGCACCTATACCTCAACATTAAGATACAAATTAGAATCCACAAAGGGAGTACCTACATCATTTGGGCTCGAAAGGTATGTAGCATTCGTTGGTGTAACCTCACCGTCTCCTCACTGCATCGATTTGTCATCATCAGTGCCCTCATATAGCTCATCATCATCTTCTTCCTGCCGGCCACGCTTGGACATTGAAAGATTACGAGCTAAAGAACGATGAGTATGCATCATGGTGACGATGGCTGCAGGTCAAGAATGTGTCGATAATGGCGAAAGGAATGAAGCCCCAAAAGAATGCATAGTCTCTTCCATATGCATGCCAAAGTCCAAAATTTCACTTAGTCCACCCTCTTTTATGCCAAATGTCACTTCAGTATCATGGAATTTAGACCATTCACACACATAATAGACACAAACTAATTCTCTTGTCCCACTTGAAAGAATTAGATGAACATTTGAATAATAGGGTTGTACTAGCCTCTTCAACCTAAATCCATTCATTGCAGGGTGTAAAACTTTTCCCTACTGACTCATATCCTTGAAAATCATAAAGGGACCTGCATACCTGAGTTTTAATTTTCCAAAGAATTTTCCAAGTTGAGAGTTATAAACTACAACCCAATATCCTTCCTGAAAATTTTTCTTTTTGATATGTCTATTAAACCAAGCCTGTCTCCGTTGTTGTCTCCGGTGTTGTGTGACACCTAAAATGTAAGTAGCCAATACACTATCCTCCTTTGATTTCAGGAGTTGTTCTAGTCTATGCGGCACAGACTCTTGAGGATCCAACTTATGTATAACAACAATTCTCAAACTTGGTACCACAAATTCCATGGGAACCACAACTTCTAAACCATAAACAGGTCTGAAGGGTGTAAGCCCTATTGCAACTTTTTATGCTATCCTGAAAGCCCACAATGCTGAATCAAGTTTAGTATCCCACAATTTCCTTCAAGATGCGGAGTAAAATCTCGTTGGAACCTTCAGCTTGACCATTAGCTTGAGGGTGACATGGAGTAGATTTCTTATGCAAAATCATATGTCTGATAGCCAATTCTCTGATCACTCGATTCAAGAAATGCTTTCCACTAATCAGCTCAATAGAACAACCAAATCTGGTCATAATGTCAGAGTATAAAAACTTGGCCACACTTGTTACTTTATTATCTTTTAATGCTTGAGCTTCTCCCCACTTTGTAGCATAGTTAGTGCAAACCAAAATGTATCTATTACATGTCTGTTTAGCTACTGGTTTGATGGGCCCAACAAAGTCAATTCCCCATTTCTAAAATGGCTCAAGTGGTAATACAGGATGATCTTGCATCCTATCCTTGATTGACCTTCCTTTAGACATTGCAAACACTCTTTGGCATATTGATGAGCATCTTTCAACATAGTAGGCCACCAAAGACCTGCATGCAATATTTTATTGCATGTAATCTCTCCTAAAAAATGACCTCCTGATAATCCGAAATGAGCTTTATGCAACATTCTTGGTTGCTCAAATTCAAGAACACACCTTCTCAATACATTATCAACTCCCCTTCTATACAGTGTGCTCAAAATGACATGAAATAATCTACTCTAATGCCAACCTTCTTCTCTGATTTGCTGAAAGGTGTGCAAGCATAATTCCTAACTTCAAGAAATGCAACATTTGGTCATAATATGAATCAGGGTCACCAAGCACCTAAACCTCAAAAAGTTCAGCATCAGGTAATTGATCATAAATTCCTGCTTCAGACTCATCAATTTGAGATCTACTTAAATAATCAGCAATGGCGTGCTCTTTCCCAAGGGTGTGAATAACCTTAAAATCAAACTCTTGCAAGAACAACATCCATCTAGCCAATCTACATGTCAATTGGGGCTTGTTAATCAAAAACATCAATGCTTGATGATCCACATGGAAAACAACCTGATTTCCCAATAAATAGTGTTTGAATTTCTACACCGAGAAGACAATTCCAAGTGCTTCTCTTTGACAGAATAGCTCCTTTCAGTAGCATTCAATCTCCTGCTTGCATAATAAATTGGTTTGTACCAACCCAACACTTTATCATGCATAAGAACAGCTCCCATAGCCAAATCAGATGCATCAACAAAAATATGGAAAGGTAAATCCCATGCTGGAGGTTGCAAACTTGGAGCCACCACCAACGTCTTTTTCAAAACACTAAAAGCTCTCCCTTGATCTTCCCTCCATACAAATTGCATTCCTTTCTTTGTGACAATTGTAAGAGGAGAACAGATATGTGGCAGGTACCTTAAGTATCTACTATGCCACTTAATCTACCCCACAAATCTCATAATTTATTACACATTACTTGGAGCCTTAGCCTTCTAAACAACTACAATCTTCCTGGGGTCTATACTCATACCCTCTTCAGATAGGATATGGCCTAAGAACACACCCCTTTTGGCTGCAAACACTAACTTGAAAGGATTTAATGACATGCCAAACATTCTACATCTCTGAAAGCATAGTCTGAGGTGTTTTAAGTGTTCACTTTTGCTGCCAAAAACACAAAAATCATCAATGAATACTCTCATAAAAGTTGTTAAATATGGTTCAAATGTTTTGTGAGCAACTCCTTGAAACTTAGGTGGTTTGTTTTTCAACCCAAAGTTCATAACTGTGCTAACATAAGCTCCCCACTCTGTAATGAAAATTGTCTTATCCATATCTTCCATATGCATCCTAATCTGATTATATCTTGAAAAAACATCCATGAAATTGTACATCTCATAACCTACTACATCATCCAAAAGAGAATCAGTAAAGGGAATGGGGAAGGGATCAATGACAGTAGCTGCATTTAATTTCTTGTAATCCACACAAACTTTGATCTTCCCATTCTTCTTTGGCACTACAACAATAGGAGATAACCAAGTAACCTCATTAACCGGTTTGATAAACCCAACTCTCAAAAGATTGTCAATTTCTTCCTTGACCTGTTTGGCATAATTAGGATTCATTCTATACCTCTTTTGAACCATAGACTTAGCATCCTTTTTCAAGTTTATCTTATGTTGACACACAATTGGATCAAATCCTTTCATATCTGTATAATCCCAAGCAAAAATATATTGAAACTCTCTACACAACTGAATTAGATCTTGCTTGAAATTATCTTCCACAAAAATACTAACCTTGATGGGTTTAGGCTCTCCTTCTATATTCAGGTTAACCTCATGAACCTCATCTTCAACCACTCTTGCCGATCTTCTCATTGTATGCTCATATCATAGTTCAGCCTGAACAATAGCTTTCTGCCCTTCTTCATCCAATATACCAAAACTTTCCATACCAGCTGTCAAGTATTTCTTACTGAGGAACTTTAGGATAAGTTGTACTATGGTCGTGAATTAATTTATTATGCTCATTTCCAGACTTGTCCTGAAATATAGGCTACTTCTGATGTGGGAGCTTTCACTCAACCGCCAAGACCCACAGACCGCTTATTGTTTCAAGCGTTCCAAGCAATCTCTAATGGCTATCTCTCACCTAGCCGACGCGTCGTCGATCCTACGAGTGTAGTGAGCTTACCTTGATGCTTGATCGAGTATCCTCCTCTCTCTTGCACTTCGGTAGCTCCACGATTCTTGATGCTAGCTCAAGCATCCTCAAGCCTCCTCCATCTCCAAGCTCCATCCTCCATAGCCGCGCGCGCAAGAGAAGAGAAGGGAAGAGAAGAGAAGAAGAGAAGAGGAGATGGTGAAGAGCTTCACCCTCTTAATCCCTCACTCCCACACACACTCACTCACTCACACTCTCACACTCCCTCTCTCAAGAGCACACACAAGCAAGAAGGAGAGAAGAAGAGAGGAAGAAGAAGACTCTTTTTGCCACACACCAAAAGAATGAGCTTCTCATTCACTTTTCAACTTTATATACAAAGCCCTAAATCCTTTTTGGGCTGTCATCCCCTCTTCCCTTTTTTACATGGCCAGTCATAGCCTATGCCCTTTTTCCCATTTCCCACCATTCTAATTTATCCTATTCCCAACTAATGCGTACACTTTGCACAAGAGCGAACCTGGCGCTTTTTTACAAGGATTCAGGGGTGCTTCCACATTTCAATGGTGCGTCTTTTACTCTTTTGTTGTCTCAGGGCGACACTGAGACTTTCTGAGGGTTGTGCCTAAACATTTAAATTTGCAAGGTCTGGTTATTAGTCAAGGCGCCTTTTTCTGCTTTTATCCTGTGCCTTTTTTGCTATTTCCTTTTTTCCATTTTTCGCTCCTCTGTGCTACAGGAAACACGGTAACATCTGATCTTCAAGAAGACCTTCCAAATTCTCCCCTAACTAATTTTGTACTACAGTTTGAACAGTTTGTTGTTGCTGAACTGCATTTCCAACCATATTGCGATGCTCCTCTAATACTCTTGTATAATACCATCAACATCTATTTCAAAAACTGGAACCACAGAAGGATTTGCTTGAAGAAATAATTCCTCCTCATCATCTTCCACTTCATCTACAAGGTTAATAGTTTGGGCTACGACAGGTCTAGAGGAACTCTTCAAAATAACCTTATTCACATTGGATAACCTGATTTCCTTAAGTCCTCGTAGGATGCACACATTGTCATTTTCCCAATCTTGCTTGAGTTTAGCTAGTCTGAACCACGGTCTTCCCAAAAGCATTATATAGGAATCCCCAATTTCTGACATTCTCAAGACCACAAAACTGACCCTAGACTTCACGCCAACTACTCGATTTTGTTGATTTCTAAGAATACCCAAAGGCTGTAACCTCCTTTGGTCTGCCATCCAAACCTGAAATGGGACTAGTAATAGCTCCTCTTGCTTGGTTGCCAAATATGTATGTTCAGGAAGTATATTAACTCTTGAACCTCCATCCAACAGAACATCATCATACTTACTACCTGCATACTCAACTTGAATGGTAGGTACTTGATAATCCACCACTTCTTGTTGGGTTGGTATCACTGCTTGACAGTTATGAACTATTTGATCCTAAACTGCTATAGTTTCAATAACTTCTTATTGCTTTTGTTTGATCTTCAGAAGTAACTTCTCCTTAAATCCATGTATTAGATCCAAAATTTACTCCAAGGTTAAATGCAAAGAACACTTTGCTAAAGCTTGGAATAGCTCTTTTGAGCCTCCTTGTTGTAAATTTTCAGCAATTGTGCTATCAGGAAACTACTCTTGATCATCAGGAGACTGATTCTTTTGTTCAAGAACATACTCCTGATATTCAGGAAATTGCTCCTGCAATTCAAGTTTCTACAGACGTGAATCCCCTACAGCATCATCATGATCAGCTTCACATTTTTCAGCAAGTTTTTGCATGTTTCTCACCTGCTTTGTTGCCTTTTTCCTTATCTTCTCTTGTTCCTGCCAATCAAGCTTCATACCAGCTTGATTTCTAGTTATTGTTAAGACAGTTGGTTCCTCTTGATATTCCTCTATTTCAAGACAATTAGAACAATCACAATGAACATGCATACTTGCAGCATTAATGTTACCTAACACCTCCTTTACCTCTTCTTGAACCTTCTCTTGCTGAATTTTCCTATAGCCACAACAGTTCCTGTACCATTAGGGACTTGCCTTTTCTCATCTTGTCAGGCAACTCTATAATGACTACTGCAACCGAGGCAGGTGGACGATGTTGATGAGATGCTCCTACATGTCTTTTGTCATTGCGGGACCTTGCTACTGGCATTCCCCTCTCAGTCCTATGCATTGCCCAAAGTTCATAGTTTGGTTCAACAAAGTGTCCTTGACCTCCACAATAGTGGCATGCTCTCGTTTGGGTAGTTTGCTGCTGTGCTTGAAAATTTCCCCAAGGCTATCTAGCCTATATTCTTCTAGGTCCTCTGAAGGGTCTCTGTGGTATGGTGTCAGGAATAATCTGACTTACTGCAGTTGGTTGAATAGGTCTCAGTCTAGCCTACATCATTGGAATCTGTTGTGCCATCTTGACATTAGGATTATACCAGCAAGTCCTAGTGCCATGGCCCTTTCTCTGACATATCTCACAATACTTTTCCTTCTTCTTACTTTTAGAAATACCCAAATCTTTTAGCTTTTGTTTTATCATTTTATCTAGCTTGCTATCCTCTGACTTCTTCTTATCTTTATCCTTTGCTTTCTTCTTTTTTGTCTTGGCCAATCCTAATTTCTTATTTTTCTTCTTATGCCTCCTCCTGCTAGAGTTATCCTCATTAGAGTCACTTGAATCATCATTTGAATCTAAGCTTAATCACTATCCTCATCATCACTATCTGTGTCTAAATCTGATTCTGAATCTGCATCAGAATCTAAGTTCGAAGAGTCCACATCTTTACTATTCTTAGATCTAGAGTTACCAAGTCTTTTTTCCACTCTCATAGCTGCCCTGATCAATGTATCCAATGTACCATTCTAACCCATCTCAACATTGGCAATGGGATTTCGAATCTTACCTCTCAAGCCCTTCATAAAGTAGGTGATCTGCATTTCCACTGAAGGTGTATCATTAGCATCTAGCCTGTTCAACAAGTTCTTGAATTTCTGGGCATAGTCCTCCACTAACATAGTCTTTTGTTTGATCTTCTTGATCTTCCTTAAAATATCTCACAGAGTTTTGTCCTTATAGGACTTGCTTAAAAAAGTTGTTTTTAAAGCATCATATGAATTGAAGGCTGCCATACCATAACTGGCAAACCATTCCATAGCCTTTCCCTAGAAGGTGGCAGTAAATTGTTGCTTTTTGACCTGATCCCCATACATTTGGTTGAATCCACTTGCTGTCCACCTAGTCTCAAATTGGGCCACATGACAATCAAGGTCTTCTTTTTCCTTTCTTGAAAACTTAGAGGCTCTAACCTTTAGGTTAACAATCTGATTTGGATTCATTATGTTTGTCTTATGAGGCCTCTGCAATGGCGATAGAGGATTAAATTTTAAAGACTTCTTAGATTGACGGACTGTACCTCTCAATAAAATTGATCTCCCAAGCACTATATGTTGTAGTCTTTTGAGTGCCTGCTTAGGAGGAGTTTCTCGATCTTTAGGTGGTAATGATGGTTCCTCATCTTTCAAAACATTAGGTGAAACTTCAAGAGTTGAAGGAGTTGGAAAAGATTCTTTAGAACTAGCAAGAGAATTATAAATGGTTGTTGTACCCCTAGAGAGACCCACATCCTGATCACCCTGACTATCAAGTACAACCTGTTCTTCATCCAGCCTACCTAATGCTGCAACAACCTTTGCATCATTACCTTGCTAATGCCTCCCTTAATTCTCGTGAACTGCTCCTGGTAAGAATAGAGTTGGAATGATAAGGGTAATTGCATGACATAAATGCTACCCATAAAAGGCGCTTGATACATCATCAATGCCATCAGCATTCATGTCATCTAAATCTCTCAGGAATTGATTCCAGATCTGCACCTAAATCAAGAAATTATTTTATTGAAACTAGCAAGGATTGCCAAAGTGTTATGGCTTCTTGGAATGCCATAACAATCAAGACACATTATTCTACCTGAAAACACCATAGTATTGCAGAAAACTTCCTGAATAAATTTGTATCTATTGATACCATATAACATTTAACAAATATATCCAAACATGAATCACATATCATATTCAGCAACATAGAAATGTTGTCCATTAAATATTACATTATTTACTATCACCATGGCCATCATTAGTTGAATAACATGAAAGAGAACAACATTAATACTCAAGGAATAACCAAAGAACAATAGGATCAAACATCAGTAGCCATTTCAGGGCACTATCTCCCATCATATTTCATTCTTGATCATACAACCACTACTAGAATACAACTGCCTAACATCTTAGACCTGCGCCCTGACTTTCAGGTGAAACATCATATGAAAAGATAAAGGTTGCTTCATACATGTTGATCCAAAAGACTACACGCACACTAATTCTAAGGTATAAAATAGTGCTAAATATACGATGGAATTCAATTCCTAACAATGACTAACAACATCACTCAACGCATCACCAAATCTAGAAGAAACATCAATATCCTCTTTGGAAACCAAGGAGTCCAAACCAACCTCTTCATAAGCATATAGGACACCTCATTTATCACCACAAGATGGAAGAAACTTCTCAAAGCCTTCCCCCTATTCTTTATCACTATCAGTGATAGTAATACTTGCAAAAATATTAGCTTTCTCCATAGAAAAAGAATAATCCACTGATGTACATCCTTCCTTCTCATCTTCATATATGCATCTTCTCTTCAACATATCGATCACTGCTTTTCTGGCATACCCTATATGCCAACTCCTATACTTTTTCCCAAATCGAATCTAACACATCCCTGTAATCCTCATAATAGCATCTCATCTCTCTAATGTCATCGAGTCAAAGTTGGTACAATCCTTGAAACCTCTTGTGTACATGATCACTCATGCATGAACCTACAAGATGAACAAAGAAGAAACACTACATAAACAATGAGAGGCTTTCCCAAGTACTGATAATATCATCTGATACACAACTAATAACTTCCAAGGCATAGTCTTCAAATCCCTACAAAGCAAAACTTGCCTTATCTTCATCATCCACAGTCTAAATCCCATGCATATACTACTCAACATACTCAACCCAAGCATTTACATATTCATCCAATCTCCCATGCAAAACTTGCCATCCTATGATCAATAACTGCCAAGTAATAACACCAAACCTCTGTCAGCACTCCTCAATGTGGGGGCACCAAACAACATGTCTCACAAGTGGTAATCAATGGAAACACCTGTCACAACCCAAAGGCAAGAGAAGAAAAAGAGTATTGATATGAACTTATGGCTTATTTCTAGCCTCTCAAAGCTTGAAATTTGGCCAAACAATCTGAGTAACTGCCTCTATGTTGCAAAAGACAAAAGAATTTGACTTACACTCTTCAATACCACCATTGAGATACCCAAAAAAACATCATAATTCTTATCCTCAAAGAAACAACTTTCAAATTGAGTCAAACTCTATAACTAATGAATTGACAAGTAGCCATATTGCTTCTATGAAACACGTCCCATAAACCTTCAACAATGAAGAAGAAACAAAGAATGCCACTTCTTAAGCAAAAGATAGTCAATCTAGCTATGCACCTTCTCAATGGCTAATGGTGCTTATTTTGATGTCTCCTTATACCACACTTTCGACAAATATTGCTTCAACTTAGAACTTATGTCATATAAACACAATCCCTTCCAAATTTGACCACCACTATGACAACAATGTGAGAATCAAATAGGATGAAGTGGAACCTTCACAATAATGACCAACTCTTCTACAAGTTGCCTTGGTTATTGTCTTCTTTTAATGCCTCTTTCAATGCTTTTAATAATTCATGATATCTATATCCTCAGCTTTGAACAATAGTCATAGTTCATGTCGACTTTTGAACATTTTGGCTAAAATCATGGCCATATCCCTTCACAACAACCATATGTACTAAAAATTCAAAATTAGTCGACTAATCTAAGCAGCTTATAATAGAAGAAGAACAAGAAGCTACTAAAAAACAAAGCATAATTGGAACATGGTAGAAGGAACCAAATGGGTAAGAAATTGTCCCTTAAATAGATGGCAAGGCTTCCTCTAATTGATCAAAAAAATTATGCACTTTTGGAGGGTGAGGTTCCTCCAATGATCCAGGACGTTGTGCCGAAAAACTTGTTGGCACAACTCCCTCATGCGAGCCATCACCCTCCTCCCCTCATCATTCATGATGATGGCTCCTGACCTGCCATCCACTAGGTATCCATAATCCCTAGGAGTGTGCCTTGTATGGGCCCTCTCCCATCTCCGTCCACGCTCCTGGGCATATCCAGAAGACCCCTGTACATCCGGTGTACCGACGGGGGTACCCTCTCCCGGAGTGCCACTCAAAGGGGTGCCACCAAAGGGGGTGCCACCAAAAGGAGTGCCACCAAAAGGCGTGCCATCTATCGACGGCTGCGCAAAAGTCGGAGTAACTGGAGTGGACGTCCCCACAGGTGTGACAAATCTTGGAGGTGACCGAGCTCCAGTTGAATGACGAGACGGAGACACCGCGTCCGTGTCTCCACAGCAGCACCCCCCTGATCCTCCTGCAGTCGCAGTCCCTCCCTCTGGCCCAAGTCGCGAGCGTCGAGATCGTCTGCTCGAAGCTGAAGCATCTGATCGCGCTGAAGCTGATCTAGCAGAGCGCCCTGACGAAGAACGAGACAGCTCCTGATCTGCCATCTCTCTGAATCTCGCGAGCTGATCTGGAGACATGCGTGCCATCATCTCCTGAAACTCCTCATCGCTCATCCCTCGACTCATCCTGAAAATGTCGATACCTGCACAGATAAAAAATGATGTTAGAATAATCAATTTAAACTATACAAAGCACATTAATATAAATTATTTTTGAAAAATCCCTCTTAAAATGCATATATTATCTACCTTTATGGAAGATCTAAACAATGAATTGAGTAATACAATTCTCCAAGAATGAAGTATTCTATGGTCCCATGTTAATCTCTTGACACAACTCTGCATACACTGGAAGGTCGATAGACATGTCACCACAAAAGAACGAGTTTGCCTCGTTCTCAAAAAATTCTACGACTTCTGTATTTCCATCATTGTTAGCCGATGCGGGCTCCAAGCTTGCGGTGGCCTCCACCCCTTGTAATTTCGATCCCTCTATTTGCATATTTTCTTCATCTATGCCTGGAACATTGCTTTGATCGTATACTCTCGCACCTCGAGGAGTTGAAGGTATAACATACCACCATCGAGGTTGTCGGGGATTTGGATAGAAGATTACCTGTTCACAAACACTTACAAAGCGGCTTCAAACCATTGTGACATAAACCATGTCGTATTACAATTAGCAAGCAAATGACTAGTTGTACCTGTTCACAATGGGCCGGCAACACAAAGGTGTCGCGCAAATCCATCCATTTTTTTTCGAAATCTATTTCGAGAAATCCAGATGGACCTCGTCGAACTGTTGCGCCAGCTCCTCCAAGTATCACTTTGAACCACTGCACATCGAATATTATCATGGAGAAGCTACAGTAATCCACCGTAATAATACTTTGCAAGTTCCCAAAATACTCCATCTCATCCACAACCGTGTTCGGATCTGTTGCTCGTCACCGGCTCTCTTGCTCAAACCTTGCCATGACACCACAGTCCATTATGGAGCGCATTTGGTCAATACGCTCCACCCGAAAATGCCGTCTGCGCGACCACGTTGCACTACATATTTTGTACTGCACATTGAAACACTCAAATTAGATGTAGCAAGCAAATTTAGATACGACACATTCTAAACCCCTCATTACCTTTGGACTACATCCCCTCGAGAACTCCCACTGCTCCATTGAGACCTCTGTCCCTTCGCTGAATGCCGCGGTCAAGGCTCCGTGCAACCATCGTGTTGACATAAACCGCGGCATCTCCTCCATGCCTTCGGGATATCGAATCGGTCGGTGACGCGTACTGCGTCGAAATTCAGCTCGCGCTTCCTCTCGATCTTGCTTTGCAATTTGGTACTTGGCGAGCCACGTCTCCATGGAGGCATGGTGCAACATACAAAAGTGATTCACCTTCTCTTCCATTGAGGCATCCATTATTTTTTCTACCCCATTTTCAACCACCACATCTCCAGTCAGCCTGTCATCGTCCTTCAGCGTCCATAGCATTTCATTGTCTGGTTCCACCGTTGGTAGCCATTGTGAGATATGCACTAACGCCTCTTACAACAACCAACCTACCTTCCGCCATGCTACCTTCCGGACGAGCTCGTTGTCGCACAAAGCCTTTCAGGGTTTTCATGAAGCACTCCAAGAAGAACATCCATCGCGTATGGACAGGTCCAGCAATCTCCACTTCGTCCACAAGATGCACAAGAAGGTAAACTTGTATCGTGAGCATGCTAGTGGGCAGGTATTTCTCAAAGAGACAGACCGTCTCAACTGCTCCCCGCCTTGCGGATTCAATAGAGGACGTCTTAATCTCTTTCTGTGAGATCCATTGCACCAAAGTCGACAACTTGTAAATGGCCCCGCGAATTTTTGGAGTTAGGCATCCCGCGATCGCGATCGGTAGGACAAACTGCCACAAATGAGAAAGCATTAAGAATAATGGTCACTTTTAAAATTTCAAAATGTCCATGCTAATTAAAATCCATTCTGTTCACAAACCTGACATATCTTATGAAAAATCATGGGATTTTAGCCCAGACATTTGGTCATCTTTAGAAAATGCGGACCTGAGAGAACGCATCATACCCGTCGAAGTGCGGATAGACTTGATTACTTGCTTCACAATGCGCTCTTCTTTGGTAGACAAAACCCAGGGAGCGCGAGGAAGCTGCACTCCCCCTTCAGCACTCATCTGCGGCCAAAGTGCCTCCATCTTACCTACCTCCTTTAAATCCATTCGTGACCCTATAGTGTCTCTCTTTCCTGTGATGTGGTCCCATAGCAAGCTGCCCACATTTTGAAAATATGCATGGGATCCAACAAGTGATTGACCTGTAAGTGGGTCCAATATGGCAACTCGTAGAAAACTGAGAACCGTCGCATTCCATTTGGATGTGATTCCGGGTTTACCACTTGCAGCGTTCATACGTGCTGGAGGTCGTCCAAGAAAACCTTCCCTGAGTTCATGATCCTCCGGTAAGAAAGCGGCGTGTCCTTGATATACCATCTTCTTCATGGTTCGTGACCTTCGGGAGTCTAACTGTGGCCCATACAATGGACATGCATGATAACCTGAGGTAACGAGACCTGCAAGGCGATCCACGACCTAGTGAATACTTGATTGAATGAAATAAAATATAGATATTACCGGCGAGAACAAAGGTCTGCTCACCTGAGCACTCTCCCAATCCCGGAAAGTCATGCATCGTCCACATGAGAATGGCTCGAATGTTGGCTGACCGCCGACCATCGCGCATGCTCATATCTTGCACCGTGACCCCCTCCTCCCACAAAATCTTAAGCTCATCGACTAATGGACGAAGAAACACGTCCATATTTTTTACTTTGTAGCGGCCCAGGACGAGCAAGCTAAGGATGAGATGTCCTTTCTTCGTAGAAAGCCATGGAGGAATGTTGTAGTTGACAAGCACTATAGGCCACACACTGTAAGAAGTCAAGCGCGAGACCGAATGGGTTCACACCATCCATGGCGAGACCGAGCCGAAGATTCCTTGGCTCTCGCACAAAGCCTGGGAAGGTAGAGTCAATGTGGCTCCATGCACGCGAATCTGCTGATATTCATTGCACTCCATCCGTGGACCTATTCTACACATGCCACGTTGTCAAGCTTGCCATGGCAGACGTGCGAAACATGTGGTTTATGCGGGAGATGAGCGGAAAGTGTCTGAGGACTTTTTGAGGGATGGTCTGCCCTTGCAAGTCCTGTCGATACCTGTGAGCACCACACTTTGGACATGTCTCCATAGTCTCGTATTCATCTCAAAACAATATGCAGTCGTTGATACATGCATGGATATTATTGTAGTCCATGCCAAGCTTCTGTAAAACATGTCGTGCATCATCACGAGACTTAGGCATGGTGTTTGCAGGTGGCAATATATGATATTTCAATAACCTGAAAAAATCATAAAACACCTTGAAAAATCCATCCATTTTGCAATAATACTGTTTTTTTAAAAAAACAATGAAGTCTGTGTGCAAGGTACCTGAATAACTCAGTCACACTCGTATCGCTCCAACCGTATTTTGCTTGCACACTTAAGAGTGCAAGCAATGTCTTCAACCGAGATACTCGGCACCCATCATATAATGGTATGGATGCTTCCTCTCTAAGCGGGTCAGATGTCTCAACATCCATGGGAATCAATGCATCGATCATTGCCTCCATCTCAGGCTCCAAGATTGTAGGCAAGTCGGAAAGGTTGTCTGTCTCCTCTGGCATTGACAGTATAGATGGGCCTTGCGAGTGGTCGAATTGCTCCTGCAATCCATCCATCGCACGTCCACGAACTCTTCTAATTGGCCGCAAAGGGTGCACTCCCCCTTGGGTCGAGACATCACCCCCCTCGATACAAAATTTGCCAACAAGACCCAATCTTAGTGTGTATGGTTTTCAATTAGCTTGAGAGTACAATGCATGAAAAATGCTAACTTCAAATTACCGTTTGCTGAAAATCTGCAATCGCCTGATCAATGATCTCAGATTGAAACTCGCCAAATCGTCGTACGTGTTCTATAGACAATCGGCATTTTCGTCTAATTGCCAACTTGCATTGAGAGCAAGGACATGGGACACGCTGATTAAGATACGACTCGCGGTCTTGAACAATAAGACCTTCTTCGTTTGCCATCTTATCTACATTACAATAAACGAGGCTTAAATGGATAGCTTTATGGAGATGTACGTCAAGTTGCAAGTTGACCATAAACCTTGCATTGTATATAGTAGTCGAGAGATTTTCCGATGTTATATCTCGGCCTTGTATCATGCTCAACGATTTGTTTGTCCCGGTAGATAATTTTTTGTTATATCTCGGCTTTGAGTATAAGTAATCCATTTTAAAATTAATGTGCGCCATCTATGAAATTTTATAACTATAGTAATAAAATTTATTTCAATCAATTCTACTCATAGTCATAAGACCTAAGAGAAATTATCCTATACTCAATTTAAGGGTTTATTCTTCTATAACAATAATTTTGGATTCATTTTGATGAAGTACGTGGCCGTATGCAAAGCACATTGCATACCATTATCAATATGTATATTATCTTAAATTTCCTTCCCCTCCCTCTCCCTCTCTTTCTCTCCCTCTCCCTCTCTTCCTCTCTTTCTCTCACCCTCTCCCTCTCCCTCTCGTTCTCTTTCTCTCCCTCTCTCATTTCCTCCCTCCCCCTCCCTCTCCCTCTCCCTCCCTCTTTCTCCCTCTCCCTCTCCCTCCCTCCCTCTCCCTCTTTCTCTCCCTCTCTCATTTACTTCCCCTCCCCCTCCCTCTCCCTCTCCCTCTCCCTCTCTTTCTCTTTTTTTCCCTCTCCCTCTCTATCTCTCCTTCTCTCTCATTTCCTAAACAAGCAAAAAATAAAGTGATTTAAACATCCTCCAAGCAAAAGGGAGAGGGAGAGATACAATGCACTCTCCCTCTCTTTCTCTTTCTATCCCTCTCTCATTTCCTTTCCCTTCCTCTCCCTCTCACTCTCTTTCTCTCTCATTTCCTCTCCTAAACAAGCAAAAAATAAAGTGATTCAAACATTAATCAAGCAAAAGGGAGAGGGAGGGAGAGAGATAATGCACTCTCCCTCCTTCTCCCTCTCTTTCTCTTTCTCTCCCTCTCCTATTTCCTCCCCCTCCCTCTCCCTCTCCCTCTATTTCTCTTTCTCTTTCTTTCTCTTTCTCTTTCTTTCCCTCTCCCTCTCCCTCTCCCTCTCTTACTCTCTCGTTTCCTCTCCTAAACAAGCAAAAAAGAAAGTAATTTAAACATTAAACAAGCAAAAGGGAGAGAGAGAGAGAGAATGCACTCTCCCTCTCCCTCTCCCTCTCTTTCTCTCCCTCTCTCTCCCTCTCCCTCTCCTTCTCTTTCATTTCCTCTCCTAAACAAACAAAAGAGAACGATTTAAACCTTCAACAAGTAAAAGAAAGAGAGAGGGAGTCTCACCAATGAGATATGGCGAGTGTGGGCGGCTTCTCTTTGCAACGAGGGCTCCTCCTCTCCTTCGCGAACAATGGCGGTGGCAGTGGCGGCGGCGGCGGCAGCAAGTCTCTTCCTCTTCTTCTCTCACAAAGCCTTGGCTCTCTCCCTTGCTCTCACTCTCAAAAGGCAAAGAAAAGAAAATGAAAACGGCGCTCTGGTTTCGGCCGCGTTTTTTTTCCTTGCGGCGTCGCTATTTGCATCGCATTTGCAAATAGCGACGCCAGTTGCGACGCCAATAGTGACGCCGATATCCGCCGTCGCTAATCGGTGTCGCTATTGCCCCATTCCCTTGTAGTGTTCCCACAACTTTAAGTTGAGGTGTTTAGTGGGGCAAGGGTGCCCCCTGGCACCTCTCCTATTCACTATAATAATAGATCCATTGCTTAGACTTATGGAGTTCAAGATTACCCAAGAGAGCTTGAAGGACGTGCCAATCCCAAATGAGGCCATGTCTTGCACATAATTATTCACATATGACAACTTGAATATTGTCAAATGTTGATGCTTTGCTAGATGCCTACAATACATTTTGTTATGTTTCAATATCAATGATTAGTCAATAGAAAAGAGAGATCATGTTGTTATCCTTGGGGGAGTAGGAGGAATGGCTCAAACAATATGGTGTCATGATCATCAAACTAGGGCAAATATTCGATAGTTAAGGTATCCTATGGGGATAGCAATCATATAAATGCAATGGTTTCGATAGTAGCTATTGTACAAGGTAGAAAACAATTTGGCTAAGATTTAGAAGCTCCCAATGGGACTTGCTAGAAGAATTATTATGTTAAACACTATCATCAACCTGGATGCTACATTTGTGGCAAAGCCACAAACCCCTTCCCCAAATCAAGCTAGCAGGTAATAGAGAGAAAGTTCAGAGATTGTCTATGGAGGTATGCAAATGGCAACATATGGCACACCATAACATGAAGCCTACTATGCAAATCTAAAGTGAATTGTGGAATGGGTATTGAGGCAATAAAAGCATCGAAGTGAATTGCATAGTACTAAAGCTAGTAGCTAAGCTGGATCAAGACATCCCCTAGGCAATCACTATAACTAAATGAATAAGAATAACCATAGCACCTAAAGGTGTTTGGGATTCTCTTTCATGGGAGGATACTCTATTGGCAGGGACATAGATTAGAATAAATGAATCGACTATTTGCAAGCACACTATTGAAAACCTGACATGCATCCCTCAAAGAACTCAAATGGAGTGATGGGCAAGAGAGGAGAGGAGATTCCTCACTCTCTTAGCATATCTATCTCTCACTAGTTGCCCTCAAAGATAACATAGTCCCAATAGACAAACATTATAGGAAGTCCAAAGCAGTAGAGAAGAAAGGTTTAAGAAGATGGGCAAAAATATGGAACCCATTAAAGGGGAATTCATAGAGGAGAATGAAAATAAGCTTAAGTTCAATCTTAGACTTGAGGAAATAGGTTGGCTTAGAACTATGTTGGCCAAAAAGAAAGACATATGGTCCACCTCTAAGGTCGATAATTTAAAAAAAACATCCCATAAAGTCTCTAGTCACAACTATAGGAAAGAAGCTGGTTCAAGATAAAGGCAAAAAAGAATTGGAACTAAGGAAAAATAATGTGTTCCATAAGGAATAGATGGAATGGAGATCCTTCTTCCCTAGGGACTAGAAGACTTGGTAGGAAATATGAGAAAGGTGTGTTCTAGCACCCCATCTAACAAATTGAACACCATTCTATTATGGAATATGTGTATGAGGAAGCTAAGCACAAAAGATAGACTCATTAAATCGAGAAAGATCATACACATCAATTTTGTTCTTTATTTTCGTTGTAAGCTCGGTGAACTCCCAAACCTCCATTTTTGGCCTCGAACTTGTGCTCTCCCCAAGCCTACATTTGAATTTACATTTGAATTTTCACAATCATCATCTATTGAGGTCCGAGGTCCTTTAATATCGCATACATGCACGACAAAGTTTATTGATTTCTATGGAGTTTTCATTCCTGTGCGCCTTTTTTGTCGGGTCCGGGGAGCAGGGAGCACACAACAGCAAACATTCGCAGAGTTCGAACTTCGCAGGTGGTAGGCGCAGCAGGTGCTCTCTCTCTCTCTCTCTCTCTCTCTCTCTCTCTCGATCGATCGATCGATCGATCGATGCCCGTGGCTGTTGTGGTTGCCACCCCCTGGCCGACCTCCCATCCCCGCCCCGTAGTCGTCGTGCCCACGGCCGGCCGCCCCCCCCCCGGTGGTCGTCGCCCCGTCATGGCCTCCATCCCGACGACTCCAACCATCCACCCCCGTGGCCATCGTGGCCGCCGCCCCCTGGCCGTCCTCCCACCCCGCCCCATGGTTGTCGTGTTCGCGCCCCCCGTGGCCGTCGCCCCGTCGTGGCTACCTCTCCCCCTACCCGCAGTGCTTCTAGCCTCCCTGCGAAGCTCCTCTCAGCTGTCATTTGCGTCCCCCCGTGGCCGTCACCCCGTCGTGGCCATCCCCCCATCGTGCCCGCTCCCCCTCGCGGCCTCGCACCCTACCCCGTGGGTAGGATTGCCCGCCGCCCCCTCCAATAGTTATAGTTATTAATAATATTTATATTCATAATACTATTATAGTTAAATTAATAGTTATATAGTTAATTTTAGTTAAGTTATTAATTAATAATTATTAATTATTATTATTATTACTATTATAATTATACTTATATAATGTAATATAATTTTATATATTATAGTTACTAAATAGGATAGATATATAATATTGATTAATATTATGATATAACAAGTAGTTGTATGTTTGTATGTATTATTAGTTTTTTATTATTATTATTTTATTTATATATAGAAATTAGTTTATCGTTATTGTTATTGTTATTATTATCATGTTGTTGTTGTTGTTGTTCAGATTCAAATTATTAACGTTACAATTAGTTATTTAAATTAATAATTATTAGTTATAGTTATTATTTGTTATTATAAAACTATCACTAATAATTAGTTATAGCTTTATATATATTTAGTTGAATTGTATGTATTATTATATTTATATTATATTATAATTAATAGGATAGATATTAGTTAGAAATTATTACTTTAGTTTAATTTAATAATTAATTAAATATTAGTAAATATATAATATTAGTAAATTAAACATTAAACAGATTGCTTTAATTTTGTAACTAATTAATTATTATTAATTTGACATTATGGATATTATAATATTATATATATTAGTAATTAGTAATATTAGTAATTAAACATTATATTTATATAATATTATAATATATATAATAGTAAATTAATATTACATTTTAATATAATTGATATTAGTTAGTAATTACTTTAATTCATAACTAATTAATTACTCGTGATTTATCTTATCTTATTTTATATTTTATTATTTTCTTAAAATATTAGCATTAGTGAATTAGTTAGGTTATTTAATTAATATGTATATTATATTATAATAATTATATTATAGTATATTAAGATAATAACTTATAATATAATATAATAATTTTAACTAATTAAATAATTGTATTATTTAATTAAATTGATTGATTGAGTAATTGATTATTTTTTATTTTGATTATTGCTTTAAATATTATTATTATTATTATTATTGAAATTTAGTTAGCTAATTAAATTAAAATTGATTGATTAATTGACTAATTCATATTGTTTTTTGATGTAATTCCTCCACTTTTAATTGTTTTTTTAATTCGTATGTATATTTAGTTATAATTACTTATATATTAGTGATTTTGATTAAGCCTTTGGTTGATGTTGTTGTTTTTTTGTGTCTTCGTTACATGTTTGTGAGCATGCGAGTATTTTTTGTGACCGTGTGTCTTTTGGGCGATTTTTTTGTGGTTGTTGCTCACGTTGGTAGTCTCTCTTATTCAATGTTGGTTGATGTCAATTGTTTTTGTTACTGGGTTGGTTCGTTGGACACAGGAATTAGAGATAATGAGAACTTATTAATTATTAAATGAATTGATTATTATTTAATCAATAATCAATTATTAGTTTTGTTGATTGTTGCTTGGTTGTGAACTCTATTTCTTTTGACGTAGATGTGGGGGTATATATATAATTGGTGTTGGTGTTAATGTAATTAGTTTTGATGGCAACATGGACGAAGATTATTAATCAGTCAAATATAGGAAAGAAGGGGAGGGAGTGAGAGAAAAGTTGATTGATTAATTAATCATGGATGTGCACATGCTCTCTCTTTCTCTATCTATATTGCTAATAGATTTGTTAATTGGTTAGTTTTGTTTGTGTTGCCGATAAGTTATGAAGTGGGTTAGTTTTGTTAGTATGTTGCTTGCTTAGAGAGAGAGAGAGAGGAGGGGGGAGAGCACATCTATCTCTCTTGCTCTTTAATAGATAGGTCGTAGTGTATGAGGCATCTCTCTCTCTCTCTAAAAACAAATGGATATGGTGATATGTTGTATACATTCGAGTAAGGAAAGTAGTGCTCTCTCTCTCTCTCTCTCTCTCTCTCTCTCTCTCTCTCTCTCTCTCTCTCTCTCTCTCTCTCTCTCTCTCTCTCTCTCTCTCTCTCTCTCTGTGCTTTTGAAATTGTGGGGTTTTTTTTATTAATGTTGGATTTGTATAGAGAATACCCACCCATACTTTTTAAAATATGAGGATCTAGATTGGATGGGAATAAACGTTTTAGGATATGTGTTTTAAGACATGGAGTGGAATGTATCTTTTACGTTTATTTTTAAACATGGAGTGAAAGATTCTGTAGTAAGTTTAAGATGTGTATTATATTGTCGATCCTTAAAGGTACCAGAGTGGAGCTAAATTATAATACTATTTATTTGCTCATGACTTTCATTATTGAGATATAGAACTATCATTTGCCTCATTGATTGCGATTCATGGGGCATTATTAAAAACCTATATTGACGCTTTTAAACTTAGGAAGTTGTTTAGTGTGTGAGCTATAGTTTTATTGGCAAGAGTGGGGAGTGTTGCATTGTCCTAGGGTATGATTTTCTAAGAAAGGATATTGTATGGTGTGTATCATACAAACTTAGGTACACCAATTAAAAAGCTAACTCACTGGTCTAATGCACGTGTATTTTATGAAGTGAAACGTTCTGTAGTAACTTTATAAGATATATATATATTGTATTGTCAACTTCTAAAGGTACTAAAGTGGAACTAAATTAAATTAAATTATATTTGTTTATTCATGATCATGACTTTCATTATTGAGAGGTACAACTATCCTTTGCCTTGCTCATTGGGATTCATGGGTTGGCATAGATATAATAACACTTAATGGCATTAAAAATCAATTATTGACATTTTTAAACTTAGGAGGTTGTTTAGTGTGTGAATTATAGTTTTATTGGTAGGAGTGGGGAATGTTGCATGGTCCTAGGCCATGATTTTCTAAGAAAGGATATTGTATGGTGTGCACCATGCAATGTTAGGTACACCAATTAAAAAGCTAACTCACTGGTCATTATGACATTGGGTTCGATCCTTGACTTTGCTTATTGCAATTCATGAGTGGGTATATCTATAAGGATCTTTGAATTTGTTCACGCGAAGGGGGTTTTGCATCATGAAATGGATACATCCATTGTGACAAAAACTCCAATCTCTCACTTGGGGAGCCATGGAAATTTGCTTGAAATAATCCAAATGCACCTTGAAGACACACCCGAGTCCTATGTGTGGGATAAACAAATTGAAACCTCACTCCAGATGCTACTTATTATAGCAAATCCTATGGTCTAATGCACATGTGTTTTAAATTTAATGCTTTGGAAGTTAATCTAATGTCATCTAGGATTTTTCACTATTTCTAAATTTTAAGATAAGATAAGAATAGTTGATATGCACCTCGATGTTGATGCATGTGTTTTACGCAACATGGAGGACAAAAATGTGTCTGCAGCAAATGTTGTGCAGTGCGCTTCCAACATGCAAATGAATATGTGCAAAGGGAAAGAGGTTATAAGGAAGAACGCAGTTTGACGTGCACTCAAGCATGTTGGAGAATATGAAAGTTCTATTAGTTTCTTGAGAGTCATTCATTGCTTGGATAGGTTTGAGAAGCAAGTGAAGGCACTATTTCGACATCAAAGGGCTTCTAGTTCTCTTGGTGAGAGCATTGGTAGTCGTCTACAAAGGATTGAGAGAATTTTGAAGGAGAAATACGAAGGGAACCTTTGTAATGGGGTGAGGATACAGGATGAGTTAGAAGAAATCAAGGGTTACATAGGGGAGATATATGACCATGTCCGAAAATATTGGCCACGTATTAGATCCTTGGATGATCATGATGAGAAGATGAAAGATCTTATTGACATTGCTAGTCATATAGAGGATGGCGTATATGAGTTAATTGCTCACAAGAATAAGAGCTTGGTCGCATCAAAGAACGTTTCCCTTGATGTGCAACTTACTTCTTTGAAAGTTTTTCTTAATAGGTTTTTGGCAATGTTAACAGATGAACCACCGTGTGGGGTTATCCCCTTACACTCGAGAACATTGCCCTTGATATGCAACTTCTTTCAAAGTTTATCTTGATAGGTTTTTGGCAATGTTAACTTGGATGAGTCGCCATATAAGCACATCCTTGAAAATCTCCATTTTGAAAAACATTGTCTATCTCTTCCAAATTGAAAATCACCACATACTTGATATATATAACCTCTGCAATACTTTTTAGATAAGTTTCTTGTATTTGATTCGATTGATGAAAATCTCCATTTTGAAAAACATTGTCTATCTCTTCCAAATTATTAAAAAACAATTAACTCATTTTAATAGTTTTTTTTTTAATTTTCACATTGGTATTCATTCATCTTTGAGCGTCGAACACCTTTGGATCTTCAACACATTTGAGCCTTTGGCAAGACCTATGTACGGATGTAGACGAACGAACATCCATTAGTAGGGCACAAAGAGAGAGAGTGTGTGTGTGTGTGTGTGGGGGGGGGGGGGGTGGGGGGAGGAAGAGGAGGGAGGTTAGATAACACTTAGTCGGCCTTTGTTGAGTGATGTGTGCATGTGCTAAGGCATGGCCATATATGCATTTGGTTATGCGTGTTGGGCCTAATATGTGTGCATTCTTTCACTTTCGAGTCTAGGATATCCTCGAGACTAACATATCTTCAAGTTTGAGTGATGCTTGCTGGGCCTTTAGTAAGTGTCATGTGCACATGTGGATGAATGGACATCGATTGGAGAAGGGAATCATTAATTGGCTTTTGGCGAGCAATGTGTATATATGTGCTCATGTATGGTTGTTTACGCATGTGTTCATGCATGACTATTCTTTTATCTTTGAGTCCAAGACACTTTCGATTTAGGGTTTTCAGTTGCAAATGTGTTTATTGATTGTGTCTTCAATGGCTTTGAGATTTCTCTATTGGGACTCTTGTACTCTATTGAAATGTTCGTACAGTCATCATGGAACGAAGGAAAGCGATGGACGACATTCCAGACATAGTGCATTCGACTCCATTGAATGCAATTGATTCGATTGAATTAAAGAAAATAGTCACAACATTGTCTCTACGATGCTTGCCTGCTTGAAGCCGTTCGCATGGGTATGGGAGATAGTTATTCTATTTGTATTTGCGTCAAGGTATTGTATACTTTTTTGGGAGATAGTCATTTGTGTATTTTGTTGCAGCCAAAATGTGGAGTTTAATAGAGTGAATAAAGTTAATGTGCAAAAGATGAAAGAAGTGGCAAGGCAATAGGGAGGGCATGTTACTAGATCCACAAGGATAACAATGATTCGAAGAAACACAGAGGTTGCTTTAAGTTCTTTGGAGTTTAAACACCTCGAGACCAAGATGAATGAGTTGATGGAATTGCAGATGAGTTTATCCACACGTGTCGATCATGTGCTTGCCATTTACTCTGCAAAGTTGCATGAACAAGCTAAAGGTTTGTATAGTGTTGTGTGTGAGACAAAGCACACCCAGAGTGTTCTTCAACAAGAGTGGTTTGGGTGGTGAAGTGGGGGAACTTTCAGCAATTGTCTCTAAGACAATTAGGTTGATGAATTTGTTGCTGAATGATATGTGGGCATAGTTTTGGGGGCTTGGAGATGACCACGAGCCTGTGATTTGCCAGAGGGGTTGTTGACTACCGTTCTTACAGTTTCAAATGAATGTTAATAGGTTTAATGCCTTGCTATAGCAATTGAGTCGTCAAATGAACGGTCACAATTGAGGAGGACTTGCTTAGGATGAGGCTTATGATCTATTATTGTCTCAATTATATCTTATTTTAAAGTGCTTGGGCCAGTGCTTTTTTTGTGATGAGGTGTGCTTCCTTTTTGTGAAGCTTATATTGGTTTTAATGTAACAAGGTTAAGCTAAGTAAAATGTATTGGGTACTTACAATGTGATGTGATGCCTCTTTCTTGAGGTTTGATCTATATAAAAAATTATCATGTCTTGCAATGTGGATACAACTTTATTGATTTTTCCAGTGTAATGCATGCGAAAGTAATATTCTCTAATTGTATGGTCTAATTGTAATGTTTGAATATTCACTTCTCTCTCTCTCTCTCTCTCTCTCTCTCTCTCTCTCTCTCTCTCTCTCTCTCTCTCTCTCTCTCTCTCTCTCTCTCTCCATCATTTGGATGAAGCTTATGATCTATTGTTGTCTCGCTTATGTTATTTTGAAGTGCTTGGGCCACTACTTTTTTTGTGATAATGTGTGCTTTCTTTTTTTGTAACGAGACTAAATTGAGTAAAATGTATTGGGTACCTACTACAGTGTGGTGTGATGTCTCTTTCTTGATGTTTGATTTGTACAAAGAATTATCATTATCATGTCCAACAATGTGGATATAACTTTATTCATTTTTGTAGTGTGATGCATGTGAGTAATATTCTCTAATTGTATGGTCTAATTGTAATGTTTGAATATTCATATATATATGGGATATTCGCATCGGACAACTAGCATGGATTATGTGTTACATATTCATAAGCATAGACTCGACTCTATATGACACAGATGACGACAGGTTGCTAGGCTTAGGGCTCAAATGGCAAAATATGACCAGAGGGGGCATAAACAGATGTGTTGGATCTACTATAGTTGAGTGTCAGAACATTTTGCAAGGAGGGGCTCTAAATCATGGTAGCTTGATTCATGAGGGACTTCATTGTTTGATTGAGCAGCAATTTGCTAATGATTATAATTGTGATGCCGAGAATCACCAAAATCTAGAAAATCTTGTGATTAATGAGTCACATGTCAATAATGCTCAAACCTTTAGTCCTCGAAATGGAGGTTTTTGCTCCATTTTACATGCTTTGCCTGCAATGGATATTCATCCTGCAACTACAATATTGCTATTTCAAGACTCAATTGTGCATTCCATGGGGAGTCTTTCTGAGATGTGTGAGCGATGTTTTGCTAAATTGTGGAGATGTGAGGCTCAAGTGCAGGGGTTAGTTTTGTTTGGTAAACATTGTTGTCGAAATGAAAAAGTAATGTTGCCACCGTTGCAACATCCACCATAGCTATTGCATGATTTGTTGCATGGTATGCATCCTCAAAGTAGAGTATTTAAAAATAATATACGATCATATAATAGTGCTCTTGCATTTGTGTCACTTGGTGCCAATGTTGATAAGCTTTTGTATGTTGTGGGAAATTGTTATACCTTTAGAGTGCATGGCTCCATTTATCATCATATAGGCCCTTTGATTCCTAATGTGCAACAACAGGAAAGGCCAAGATTTGCACAACTTTATGTTTATGATACTAAGCATGAGTTATCTAATCGGTTGGATGTTATGCCTAATTTATTGCCAATTTTGCTTGGGGAGCTTCAACCTATGATGCATCAACACAATGCGTATGCACAAGATTTTAGATCCGTGGGCATGCAATTGCAAAACAATCCCTTGCATGATTTGAGAATGATTATTTTTGGGGTTCAATAGGCTAATAGACAATACTCGGCTCCAGTGGTGGCAACTAAGGTTGTGGCTATCATGCCAAAACAAGGCGATGAGAATACTCTTGATCGTCGAGACATACACGTTTATAGTTGAGATGGACGATGTATTGCTATTTCAAACTTGCATAGGGCATATATACCATTGCTATACGTTCTTCTTTTTCCTATGTGTGATGATGGTTGGTATGTAAAGGTACCTTATAGTGGTATTAATGTTCCAATTAATATACATGGATTGTCTAATAAGGACTGTGTTACTCAGATGCAATTTTATGCATTTCGACTACAAGTGGGTGAGGACACTGAGGAGTGCATGTTGTGGGGTGGTTGATTGTTGCAACAATTTATTGTTGATATTGTAGTATAGAGCAATGTAGGTTGGCTTGGTGTTGTCAAAATCAATCGGTTTTACGCTCGGAAGTTTATAAGGGCTTAGTAGATATGATGAGAGTGATGGATGATGGGCCAATGGGAATTATTGGTGCCTCTATTGGTAAAAGGGTGGTTTTGCCATCTTCTTTTACTAGTGGGCCAAGGCACATGTATCAGGATGCCATGGTTACAATGCGGAGTAAGGGAAAGCCTGATCTCTTTATAACGATGACATGTAATCCAAAGTGGTTAGAGATAACTAATGCTTTGTTGCTTGGGTAGACTGCTTATGATCGTCCTGATTTGATTGCTTGAATCTTTCATAAAAAACATGTTGATATGATGCATACATTGTTGAAAAGGAATCTATTTGGGAATGTTGTAGGCTATGTTAGTGTGATTGAGTTTCAAAAGCGGGGGTTACCGCATTCTCCTACTTTGCTAATTTTGGAGCACCCTTTTAAACCTTGTGAAGCATGCCATAATGATAGATTTGTTTGTGTTGAGTTTCCTGATAAAGCAAAGTTTTCAACTTTGTTTGAAACTATCTCAAAATGTAATGTCCATGGTCCTTGCAGTGCAATGAATCCTAAGAGCCCTTGCATGTGCAATGGTCGATGTACTAAAAACTTCCCTTGAAGGTTTGTGAATATAACAATTGTTGATAGCTCTGGCTATAGAAGATGAGATGATGGAAAGACAGTCATAATGAAGGGTAATACTATTGATAATCAATGGATTGTTCCATACAATCCTTACCTGAGTAAAAAAATATAATGCACATATAAATGTTGAGGTATGCTCAACGGTGGTAATTGTTAAGTATTTGTATAAGTATATATACAAGGGATATGATTGTGCAACCATCAAATTTTATATTGGAAACTGAGGGTTAAATGGTACGACCTTTTGTGAAGTGGATGAGATCGAGAGTTATTTAGATACGTGGTATGTTTTTGCTTCAGAAGCGTGTTGGCGAATATATGACTATGCATTGCACAATGAGAAGCTTGATATACAGCGGTTGTAGGCGCACTTGCGTGATGAGAATTGTGTGGTGTTTCAAGATATAGACAATATATTAGATGTTATGTAGAATGAAGATATCATGAAAACTACTCTTACGAAATGGTTTGTGTGCAATCGTATTCATCCAAAGGCTCGAGCTATTTGTTATCAAGACTTCCTGGTGTATTGGGTATGGAATGCACAACAAAAGGTATGGATGAAGGGAAAGCGTGGAAATACGTGTGGTCGAATATACTTTGTGCCGCCCACATCTGATGAGCGTTATTACTTGAGAATGCTCTTGATAGTGTCTCGAGGATGTATGTCTTTTGATGATTTGCGTACTATTTGGCAACGTGGTGTATAACACCTTTAAGAAAGCATGCATTACAAAGGGCATATTAGAGGGTGATGATGAGTGTGCTGTGTGCTTGGAAGAAGCTACATTTGTACCAACTGGTGTCCAATTGTGTGCTTTCTTTGCTACAATTTTGGTCTTTTATGAGCTTGTGCAGCTTGGTCAACTTTGGGATAGGTTTATGTCAGCAATGGTAGAGGATATTTTGTATAAGTTACAGCTAGACCATGTGCATATATCTTCTACAGTTCTACAACAAGAGGCATCAAACAAGGCTTTATTGCATCTTCATGATCTTTTATGACAGCAGGGCAAAGATTGTCTAACATTGATGGATTACTAGAACCTCATCAAACAGATTCTCAGTTGTGTGCTAACCCTCTTTTAAAAGATGAATATGCTTATGATATACTAGAGCAACGTAGAGCTTGTGTTTCTATGGAGGCAATGCTGAATGACGGACAAAGAGTTGCATATAATGCAATTATAGGTGCTATTGGTGGAAACTCTAGGTTTTTTTTTTTTTGGATGGTCATGGTGGGTCTGGAAAGACATTTCTTTACAAGTGTTTGCTTGCTAGGTTGTGCAGTGATCGGCATATAGCACTAGTAATAGCATCATCTGGCATTACTGCTTTGCTTCTACAGGGGGGTCGTATTGCTTACTAGAGGTTTAAAATTCCATTGGATCTATGTAATCAATCCACTTGTAATATTCATGTTCAGAGCAATCTTGCTCAACTGTTCAGACAGTCGAGCCTTATTTTGTGGGATGAGGCTCCCATGATGCACAGGTTTCCATTTAAAGCCGTTGACAAAAACTTTAAGAGATGTTATGAGATGTGATAAACCATTTGGTGGAAAGGTCACTTTGTTTGGATGTGATTTTAAGTAGATCCTGCCCATTGTGATGAAGGGCTCCCGTGAAGATATTGTTAATGCAACACTATGTTACTCTCACTCTCATTTATGGCAGTATGTTAAGGTGCTAAGGTTGTTTGGGAATATGAGGATGTCAACCACTGGTGGTATAATGGATAATGGATTTATTAGTTGGATTCAAAGGTGATAAGTTATAAATTCCATCTAGCATGGTATTGAAATGACAGTCTATCAAAACCTTGGTCAATAGTGTGTATGGTGAAGTGTCCATGGTGAGAGACTTTGGAGCATATTTCAGCGAGCGTGCTATACTTGTAGCACGGAATATCGAGGTGGCTTCTTTGAATCATTATGCATTGCAATCGATATCAGGAGAAGTTATACAATACTATAGTGTGAATTCAATTGCAAAGACGTGTGATAGCTCATTTTTATACTTTGTAGAGTATTTAAATGCACTAGATCTTGGAGGTGGAATTCCTCCCCATCTATTGCTACTAAAGATGAATGCACCTATTATTCTGCTTAGGAACTTAAATCGAGCATAAGGTTTGTGTCATGGTACAGGGTTGATATGTAAGGCATTCAATAAAAAGGTGATAGATGCTAAGATAATAACATGGAAAAATGTAGGGGAATGAGTTTTCATTCCTAGGATCACTTTTATTCCTAGCACCTTGCAATTTCCATTTACTATGAGGCGGAGGCAATTTCTTGTTCGACTAGCATTTGCTATGATGATCATTAAGTTGCAAGGCCAGACATTGGTCTTTACTTAAAGATACCAGTATTTACACATGGACAATTGTATGTTGCATTTTCAAGGATGAAATCCTCATGCGGTGTGAGGGTCTTTACTGGATGAGAATGGAAGCATTGTGAATGTCTTGATGAACATTGTGTACAGGGATGTACTTCAGAAGATGCAATAAGGTGCATTACTTTTTTGTAGAGATGCATAATATAGAGATGTATTTTTTGGAGGGTGGAATGATATGCATGCATTTTTGGAGAGATGTATCTACTAAATTTTGATGGCTTTGTAGTCCCTGCTTGACATATATGTGAAATGGCCTTTGTGTTATATTCGGTTGGTATATACTCAATGGTAATTGAGTATATATTTCCTACAACGTATATAAGCGTTTGCTTGACTTTTGCATATGCCTAATCCAAGTTGGGGCTATTATCCAGCTTTTGAGTATAAGAAGGAACTGCAGTGTATCTTGTGCGCAGTGACAACACATGATATTATAAGAAGAACCGTGGCAAGGGTCATTGAGCGTTTATGTGATGATGTCAATATAGAGATTTTACTTTCAGTTTTTATTGAGGTGGTGCATTGTGTGTATACTTAGTGTTTTCGAGTGCATATGGGTGAAGCTGAGCAAGAAAAGAGGTATCGAAGATCTCACATTGATAGAATACCGAGGGGTTGACTGGCGTATGAATTTAAGGACTCGATTGTTTTGTGATGCTACATCAAGTTGTGACAATGCCTACTGAGTGGTTTGCAAATGTTAAGCTAGGTATTGTTATTCTAATGCCAAGTAGTCTTTGTCGATTGTTAGATGTGTTCACGTTTACGTTGCGCGCTTTTAAAATTTTAGGTACAAGAAAGAGAGGAAAGACTATCATGTCCCTTATACCATCATCAGGACGAAGAGTGGCAATGGGACTTGCTTCACCTAGGCATGTTATGTTGGAGAATGGAAATTTTCCCAGTGATTTCTCAAAGAAAAGAAAGCTTCATTTTGGTTAGGCCCCATGGGAAGTTTCAACATTTTTGTAGCATTTGGATGTGGATGCATAGCGTAATTAAGAAGTGACACTTTGTGGTTTGTGGATATTTGGATTATAGTACAAAGTTATTGGCTCTGGAGCAAGCTTTTGTTTTGAGCTTTGCTTCACCTGTGTGGATGGTTAATACTATTGAGAATCTATATTTGATGCTTGGATATGCTTAAACTTTGTGGTTTATTGTAGCGTAGCAATGTTATTTCTGATTGTAACATCCAAGGATCATGTAGAGCTACTTCTAATTGTTGTTGCGCAGAGCAAGTATGGATGCAACTACAATATTGGTACATGGTCATTACATGTATATATGAGTCTATGTACTCCTAGATGCATGTTTAGCCTTTTGTACATGCGTGTAAGAGAGAGAGAGAGAGAGAGAGAGAGAGAGAGAGAGAGAGAGAGAGAGAGAGAGAGAGAGAGAGAGAGAGAGAGAGAGAGAGAGAGAGAGAGAGAGAGAGAGAGAGAGAGAGAGAGTGTGTGTGTGTGTGTGAAAAGGAGAGAGAGAGAGAGTGTGTGTGTGTGAAAAGACAGGGAGAGATGAAAAAATTGTGTGGGAGAGGGGTTGCAAACAAAGGAGAGGCATAGATCAGGCGAGGGAGGAATACATTGTGGATATACTCAAAGTTTTCAAGTGCATATGGGTGAAGCTGAACATGATAAGAGGTTTTGACAATCTCACATTGATAGAGTACCAAGAGGGTGGGCGATGTATGAATCTAAAGACCTTGATTGTTTTATGACACTGCATCAAGCTGTGACAATGCCTACTAAGTGGTTTGTGGATGTTAGGCCATGTATTGTTGTTTTAATGTTAAGTAGTCTTTGTTGGTTGTTAGATGTGCTTACATTTACGCTGTGGGCTTCTAAAATTTTAGGTGCAAGAAAGAGAGGAAAGACTATCATGTCCCCTGTACCATCAACAAGATGAAGAGTGGCGATGGGGCTTGCTTCGCCTAGCCATGCTATATTGGAGAGTGAAAAATTTCCCAGTTCTTTCTCAAAGAAAATAAAGCTTCGTTTTGATTAGACCCCATGGAAAGTTTCAAAAATTTTGTAACATTTGGATGTAGATGCATAGGGACAATTAAGGAGTGACACTTTGTGGTTTGTTAATACTTGAATTTGTAGTGCAAGGTTATCGGCGTAGTCTCTAGAATAAACTTTGTTTTCAGGTTTTGCTTTACCTATGTGGGTTATTAATATTAAGAGTTTGCATGTAATGCTTGGACAGACTTAAACTTTGTGGTGTGGTTTATATATCTTTCATTTGTGGTTTGTTTCATCGTAGCAATGTTATTTCTCATTGTAGCATCCAATGATTATCTAGAGCTACTTCTAATTGTTATGTAGAGCAAGTATGTATACAAGTTTGGTGCATGGTCATTGCATGTATATATGAGTCTATGTACTCCTGGATGCAAATGCATATCTGGCCTTTTATACATGAGAGAGAGAGAGAGAGAGAGAGAGAGAGAGAGAGAGAGAGAGAGAGAGAGAGAGAGAGAGTGATTGAGTGAGTGAGTGTGGATACAGAGGGGGGAGGTGTAAAAGGGGTGAGAGATAGAGGGGTTGCGAGTAGAGGAGAGCAAAGCATGTGATGTTTTTGTGATAGCATCACCCACTGTGCGATAGGGAAGTGAAGGCAGCTTTACTTCCCTTGCACCTCGCTTTGCGGCAACTTTGTTGCCGCAAAAGCGGGACGCAAGGAACACTAGTTTTCTATTATGGAAGGTGTGTATGAGGAAGTTGAGGACGAAAGACAAGCTCATTGAATTCATGAAGGCCCATGCACAATATGTCATGTGTCATTGAGCTCATGAGTTAGTTCTCCATGCTCTTTGACATTGCTCTGTTACCCAAGCTGTTTGGAAGAAGGTGAAGGAGTGGATTGTAGCTACATGCCTAAATGCAAGGGTTAAGATAAAGATGGCATTGGTCATAGGGGCAAATTAGACAAAGAGACATTAAAATCATGGAATGTTATCAAGGGCATTACCATTAGGCCCAACAAAAATGTGATACTAGTTGCCAAAGGGGATAGACTCAAATACAATTTAGTGTTTAGGTGGATGTGAGAGAAGTACTTGCAATGTTGAAGAGGATGAGGAAAAGAGAGCATGCTTTCAAAGTGGGATACAAGCTCCTTAAGAAAACAATTGTTTGAAGTTTGTGGGAACCTTTTTTTGAGGCTTAGTGGTATATTTCAAGATGCATCTTTAAATGTTTTTTTGATAGACATATCAAATTATTTTTGCATTAAAAAAAAAGAAGGTTTAGAGAGACATTTACCTGGAGAGTATTCGTACAAGAAAGCACAATTATGCCCTTTGCATTCAATTTAGCAACAAAAAGTGTTGTATTCACCTAACAAACGAAGGCAAAATTAGCAAAACTTTATCTCTGTTGGGTATTATTTGTGAATGACGAATTGCATTTCAGGATTTGTGGCTAACCATAGACTTGGGCCTGTGCGAAACCGTTCCTGTATGTATCTTTTGAACATCACTACTAATAGAAATCCCTAAATTTGACAGAATGCCCAAAATTTTTCATGTGATAGCAAAGTTTTTTGAAATACCTATCGTTTATATGGATTAAGCATCAAACTATCTAGGCATGTTATGCTTGATAAATAACATCTTTAACAAGATATGCCCATTGATAGATGCGAAATTCTTTTACTTACTCCGACATGCAAAATAGCCCAATAGAAATAGACATTGCAAGCGTCAAAGTCTGATAGCAAAAGTGCTTGTTAGTAAATCTCGTCGCGAGCCAAGATACAAATGCTAGAGCCTTCCTTCCCTTTGGGAAAAGGAGAGAACGTTTACCACAACCTCGACTACGATAAAAGAAACAGCAACCAAAGGGAGCAAATTAGGCGAGTCTCCTGCCCTAGAAAGAAAAAGCATTTGGCATCCAGCATTTAGTTTTTTCTGTATTTTGGTTGGTGTTCTTTGTTTCCCTTTCTTCCCTTCTCTGTCGTCCGCCATAGCCTGCGTCTTCTTCCAGGTACTCTCAATTCTACCGTTTGTGTCGTCGATTTCTGTTTCTATGAATTGCCAGAAGAATAATTCTTATCAGTGCGCTTTACAGAGTTGGAAAGTCTCTCGTACCTCTGTTTGTCATTTCTGTGTTTCGTAGGTTCTATGATCAGCCTTCTCTTCAGCAAAGTGTTGATTCTTATGTGTAATAGGCTCCTCTGCGTGCTATTTTAATGCTTAAACTGCTGTATGAGCAGGCTGTTTGGCGTATAGAACGTTATTTGTATGTTTAATACGCTCTACAATCAGGCTTCTTGGCGCAGAAGAGTTTTTATTTGTGTCCTAGTCAATGTAAACAGCAGAAGTTTTGGCCGAATATGTTTCCTGTCCATAGTCAAAATTCTTGATTCAGTCATCTGTAACCTCAGATGCAAGAGTTCGCTAAACGTAGATTCTCTTTCACACCATGTACATATGTTGTTGCATGTGAGATTTGATGCCCGGTTTGTCGAGAAGAATGTAGCAGCATCCTTTTAAATTTGTAGGATATTGCTAAGAGAGGAGCTGTACTATTGTCTCTGTGTATTTCTATGTGGAGATTTGATGTTTGGTTCTATAAGTAGAATGCAGCCTATGCCTATGTGTTTCGAGGAGAATGTATATTGCCTTCTCTCATGTTAAAAATCTGTATGGTAGTGGCAGAAAGAGACTGGTAGTGTTGTTGCTGCGCAGCTCTATTTGAACATTGGATATTTGAATCTTATGAGGAGAATGTAGCCTCAGATTATTTGTTTGCACGTGAATGTAGACTGATCTTGTTGGAAGTTAAATTTTAAGTTACTGGGAGTATTTTGCAATGTTGTTTTCACAAGTAGGTTGTGCTTTTATTTGCTTTGTCAATATGTAGTGGCATTGACTGTAAATTTTTTGTTAGGTCTAAGAGCTTGAAGCTACATGACTTTTGTATGCTCATGGCGTATTGTTTGTGTAGTACGTCAACACACTTACCCTTGGGTGCATTTATTGATCTCTATTAAGCTTAATAGTTTAGTTTTGCTAAATGTGGTACTAGATCTGTTGATCTAACATATTGGAGGGCAGTATTTGCTAGTAGCATAAGCTGAAAAAAGATTCAGAAAACTTGATAAGAGTTTATTTCAGTTAGAAAATGCAGATATTATATTAAATCTAGGAAACATATCTAACTAAAATCAATGTCTGATCTCGAAGGGGATTGATTGGCCCATGCCAAATTGAAATGCACATTCACTTCTTCTTTTCAAATAATGTTTCACAACGGTTCTGGTGTCAATAGGGGGCCAGTTAAATAAGGAACTTATATGTGTCTACCTCAGGGCTAGCTATAATTCACGAATCTGCAGTAAGAAAGCAGGTACCCATTCATCTACCGTACACTACCTTGTGAATAATTAAATTGTGTGCTACCAATCAACTATTAGTTTGTGTTTTTTCATATTGTTTGTGCAGTGAAGTTATTGGATCAAGGTGAAAGTGCACAGCTAGATGTCCCATTTATGTTTTTACACATAACTGTCCTATGGGTTTTACAGTCTCGTATGTTTCTACATATGATTTCTACAGTGCATGGCACCGCAATGTGTTGCTCTTCTGTTTGTGCAACTTTCTCATGGACGATTCTTCAGTTCCTGTCTAAATTAGTGGATTGTTTTGAACTTGCAGGGAGCCAGCACAAATCTTAACTTGAAATGGGCAAAGGTCCAGGACTTTTCTCGGAGATTGGAAAAAAAGCACGAGGTCACTGTTTGCCTTCTCTAGACCCTAAATTTTCTCTTGTCTGTATGGAGGATAAGTGTGAATTACCTGCAGTGGTGCATGTATTGTATTGCTGAAGTAGTTTGTTTGAGTTAATTTTTTCATTAGATCTTTTACCTTGTGTACCTGGACTGAATGGCCCTTATTAATATTGCTTGCATGTGGTTGCAGAAGATGGAAAGTTTTATTGTATCTAAACGAGCTGATGTCTAAATTGGTTTCTGCAGTGATAAAATAGTTACCTTGGCTAGTTAGGCAGTGATGAAGGTTGTTTTACTTTACAGAGTTGAAGTGCTCACTGGGTACTTTGCATGGCCTGGCAAATTGTGAAGCTGTTAAATGACTTTTGTGATGCTTAGGAGTAGAAGACTTGTCAGCCAATAAACCGCAAGATTAGGCATATATTTGCAATGCAGGGCCTCTCTTTAACATTTCTGGTTGAATCAATTCTAGGGCCGTTTCACTTAGGCACCATCGCAGGTTGACAAGTTTGGCTATGATAGATTATATATATTCTTTATAGATTTATCAGCGAGCGATAGCAGAGCCAAGTCATGTGGGCTGACAAGTTTGGTTACTTGAGGCTGTATAACTGTTTTATGGAGTAAGCAACTGTAAGTTACTTGTATGATTTTTTGAGTCCTTAAACTGGCAGTAGCTTTTTGTCCCCTCTAAGCACTCAACCTTTAATAGTCTACAGACATGGATGTGGGTGGAGTTAATGACAGTATGTCTCTTTATCAGTGAAAGCAAACTAGCTAGCTGCAACAACTTTTGTAAATATTTGTCTCCTCTTGGATCATGTTTGCTTTTCTTTACAAAGTTTTTGTGAGTCTATGATAAAAAGATTAGGCTAATGATACCTTAATGAAAAGCCAGTTAAATTAACATGAGATGCTGCTCCTTATGTGTTGTCAGATTTGCTGTACAAGGACTATAACTATGACCATAAGATCAGTGTGACCACATGCACCTCAACTGGCTTGGTGGGTATAGGATTTCTACTGTACTCAGGTTAGAGATAAAGTTGAAAAATTGACATAAATCACTAGCTTATTGGTTCTCGCAGGCTTTCACCTCAACTGGGATTAAGAAAGGAGAAGCTTTTGTTGGTGATATAACAACCCAGCTGAAAAGGGACAATTTGACAACTGATCTGAAAGTGGATACAAGCTCAAATGTGTGTATGACTTATGTACTATGTGACCTGTTTCTTTAGTTCTTTCGGAATCATCTCTTGACTGCTTATTAACACAGGTGACAGTAACTGCAACATGGGATGAAGCTGCTCCAGGCCTCAAGACTATCCTAAATTTTACTGTACCTGATCAAAAGTCAGGAAAGGTGAACAAGCACACTTTGGAACCTGTATAGCTACAGAAGGGATGAATTTTCAACTGTTCACAATAATTAACACACTGTTCAATTGCTTGTATCAGCTTGAGCTTCAATACTCTCATGATCATGCGGGTGTCACTGCCAATGTTGGATTAACAGCAGCACCTTTGACTGAGTTCTCACTTGCATTGGGTTCTAGAGAGGTTTCCATTGGGGGTGAGGTTGGATTTGACACAGCTGCAGGCAATGCTACAAAGTACAATGCAGGCATAGGCTTCAGGCAACCGGATTTTTCTGCATCACTTTTGCTGTAAGTGACTCTATACTGCTTTAATCCCTTTAAGCATGCAATCCATTTCTATCTTTCCAAGTATTGAATCAAATGCTGTTTGTCTGGTTAAAAAGATGTGGGTCTCCCAGGGGCAAGATCTTTTCTTCTGCCATTTGTTTCTGGTTTTTGCTTGAGTGGGCTCTTGTTGTACAAGTAAGTTTGTTGCATTGGGATTACTGGAATTGGAATTTGGCAACTGTTAAAAGAGTACTTTTCAGTTTAAAATTTTGATAGATGCAAAGCAATGCATATTAAAAAACTATGTTTGGTTGGCTTGGCTGAAACATAAGTAGCCCTAAACTTGGTATGCACCATTGAATATTTTTAGCAATGAATACCAATCGAACAGTGCCAGTACAGCTGTAATAGAATACTAAGCCTAAATGGCAAGGACCCCAAACATATTTGAGTATGTTTGGGTCAAACATTCTTTAGTTCCCAAAATATTATTGGTCTTTGCTTGGCGAAGAATACAAATACTGCAGAAATTGTCTGGGGGAAGGGTGGTGGATTCATTACTGAGACAAATGATATGATTATTAACCACTATTTTATAGCTCATAGTATCATGGTTTTCAGCTTCCTAGTGACAGGTATGACACCTGAGAGGGGCAAGCAATGCATGCATAGCCACGCATTACGTTTGTGTAGTTTGTCTTTACAGGCAGTTCAGCCCGTAATTAAGAACAGTGATTGCTGACTCATACCTGAAGTGCACCTTTTAAATTTGCTGATTTTATTTTGAGGCAAGGTTCCTCCTAGTGTTATCTTTACACTCTTTGGCTGTAAATTACATGATTTCATATATGCATTAGATAAAACTAAACTTTACCAAGAATTTGGTCTTTATCTCATCTTCTAAAAACTGTTCATGGCTTGACAGAACTAAACTTTAGCAAGAATTTGGTCTTTATCTCATATATGCATTAGATAAAACTAAACTTTAGCAAGAATTTGGTCTTTATCTCATCTTCTAAATACTGTTCATGGCTTGACAGAACTGATATGGCCGACACAGTTAAGTTCTCATATGTGCATACTTTAAGCCCACTTACCAATTCAACTGTAGCAGCTGAAATTGGTCACAGTATTTCGAAGAATGAAAATACTTTTGCTGTTGGGGGTCTGTACATGTTGGACCCACTTACATACGTGAAGGCTCGACTTAACCAGCAAGGCAAAGTTGCCGCATTGATTCAGCATGAATGGAAGCCGAAGTCTTTGGTGACTTTATCTGGTGAAATCGATACAAAAGCTCTGAATAATAGTGCGAAGGTGGGGCTATCCATTTCAATGAAGCCCTAAGCAATGTTGTTATGAGGGTGCATTATTGTGGAAAAGCAATAATCATATATTACTGCATTGCTCATAATAGTTGAGTTTCAGATTTCATACTCCAGTTTTCTTTGCACCACCCCAGTCTTTGGCTTCATTGGAGAGTGTTCTCTGCTATAGAGTAGATTTTAGTACAGATGATTTTGATGTATTTCTCACCAGCAAGCCATTTTTAGATTCCACATGCGGTTTCTTGTCTAGACTAATCAAAGATCTGAGGTTGAAAATGCCGTTCTAATTGCTCACTGCTGCTACAGCAGAACGATCTTTTTTGTCTTGGACTATAATCTCTTGATTAGGTCTGAACTACTTGGAAATGTTGTTTCTCTGCATGGTTTGCATTATGGTGATTATATGTCATAATCTTCTCGTAAGCAGTTCGGATCTTAGAAATTTGTCCTTGGTTGGCATTGTGGACTGGTAAAATAGAACTGCGTATGTGGTGAGTTTTGTTTGTTGGGAATGATAATTCCACTAGTAATACACAAGCCTCTGGATTGTATATTATTTGTATTAGTACCTTGTGCACTGGACACTGATTTTGATGCAGTTCTTGGATTACTACTGGTAGTTCAATAGCTGTACTTAGCAGCTTAAGTGGCTTGCAATCCAAATCTTTAGCAGCTTCTATTATGCTTGTAGGTGCTCGCTTTGAACTACTTCAAAACTGATTTGATTTTCAAGACTTAATGTTTAAGAATAGCAGGTGACACTGAGCTATCAGAGGTGTAGCCATTCACATCATGGTGAAAAAATCAGTCCATTGATCACTCAAGCTGCATTATAAGCATGTGGCTGTTTGTTCATGTTATGCTTAGAGATGTGTTTAACAGCATTGAATGTCCTTGTAAGTGTGTGGCTGTTTGTTCATGTTATGCTTAGGGATATGTTAAGACCATTGAATGTTGAAGACGGGATATGCCTGCAAAAATTTCTTGCAGCTCAGTAGTAAAAAATGACAATGCAACTAGTATTAGAGTTATCATTGAATCTCTAATTTCCACAGCATGCTGTAATATGTACTCGAAAACCATGCAACTTAAAGTACAATGGATTCCCACTGTGTCCTTACTAACTCGTTCAAATAGCCTCTTAGTTCTAGCCTACCAAATGCTTTGCCAAGTGAAGATACAGATAATTGGAAGGCCATAAAACTTAACTACATTCAATCCATCTATTAAGTCTGAAAGTATTGGATAGCATGCTCTGCCTATTCTTCCGAGATGAGTAAGGAAATCCTACCAGATTGCAGCAGCAAGGCAGACAATCCCAAAATGCACGGTGGATTCATCTTTGCCTTACACAGTGGCATTTACCATCAGCAAGGCCTAGTATTGTCAGCACGTGGTTGATGCAAATGCCGTTTTGCTACTTATTAAGCAAATATCCTATCCCTTGAGGAGAGCTTCAGAGATCAAACACCTTCTAGTACACCCTAAGTTTGTTTTTAAAGATGTCTACTTGCCAAGACTTACAGACCTTGTCTGCTTTTTACTCGTGCTCAGCTCTTGACCCAAGTTGTCAATGACAGTTCTGTTCAGTAGGGTAGTTATGCTCAGTAACAGGGTGGCCCCCAATAAATTGCCATTTGATTGTTTCTTAGGGGAGCCAGTAATGTTGCAGTCATGAAGGTAAAATGGGTATCCCAACGCGTGTCGTGTTAGAGTGAAAGGGGTTGGAAACCTGTAACTATTCTGGTGCACCTGTGATATTTTGCAATGTTCTCATTTGCGCTCCTTTAATGAGCAGTTTTTGTATTACACAAACACAATGAAAGGCATAGATTCTTCTATATCTTGCAGTGCAATGCCTCAGAAGTTTGTATGTTGGGGCAGGTGAAGTGAAAGGTGGTGTGTCTTCATATTTGTTGATCTCACATGTTTTGGAAGAATTTTTTGGGCTGTCACTAAGTGCCATATTACATCTACCCTACCTGTTGTCGACATGATATAGTACTAATAATATTTCATCCCATGATTTCCCATGTGACCCGGTGTAAATAAGGTAGTTGCTTATTCCTTTTGGCCTTTTGGAAATGCTTGTTCCATCACAAATGCAAGGGGAGGTCCACATGTCCAAGTCTAGGAAAGGTTTCTTGTGTCATAGTATCCACATCCCTTGGATTTTCAATGATTCAATCTAGAATTTTATTTTTGGTTTCTCAAGCCGTGACAAATGCCACTTATCTTGATCACCCTCATGTTGTAGATATGACACATCCAGTGCTATTTTGGTATTGACCTAGGCAAAATTCATTGTTACCCTTGAACGATAACTCAATTTGTACCTCAGCCCAAGGGGCATATTGCTTCTAGCATCTCTTATCTCCCCTAGCTTAGTCCATTTCAATGTCCAATAAATGTGACCACCAATTTCTTCATCTATTTTATTTAAACTATTCATAGTGATTGGACCAAGATATCTTCCCTTATTTTGTTCTCTCTAGAGAAACTCTCTCATTGTTGAGTCACAAAGCCTCATTAAGCTCTTATGCCATTGTAATAGAGGTAGGTAGAAACTCAATGTAGGGAAAATAAAGGTTTTGAGTATTTTGAATTGAACATGTGAGAGCTAGCAAAGGAACTTTAGCCACTAGTCCTTTTCTTGACCCTCTCAATTGGAAACCCCAAGTATTTGAAAATTTTGCCCCTTATAACATTGGCTTGCCACCCTCATTCTTCCAAATTATGCTTGGTGACGTTGATTAAAGAGGACTTCCCAAGATTTATTTTTGAGCACTTGTTGCCCTTCCATACATATCAAGGCCTTGTTTGCATAGTCTTCTTATTGCTTTTCCTTGCCTTTAAAATCATAATCAAGTCAGGTGTGAAGCCTTGCCTAGCTAGTAGCTTACTTTCATAACTCATGTAGCGCTTTGATTTTAAAAAGATTGTTGATTAAACAAGACAAGGGTTGAGTAGCCAAGGCAAACAAGAGAGGATTGAGACGATACCATTGTCTTATTCCTCTCTTCACCTTTAAGCGATTTAGCAATGTCCCATTTATTGAAATAAAAACTTGCACATTCTTGTGAAGGAAGCAGGGAAGCGTTATCTTTTGTCAAATCCCTTTCCTCAACATAACCTCTTGCAAATAATGCTAGTGACTTTGGATACCTTCTCAACATCCAATTGTAGAAAGATCTTTTGCTTGGACATTTTGCCCATTCAATAGCTGTAGTTACAATGAGAACAATATCCATTGATGATCCATGTTTATGTGAAACCATGGTACATTGTGTTAATACTTCTTTCCTATATCATCTCTCCTCGAACCCCTTAAAGTGCCAGTTTTGGGTGAAACACGGGTGCATCCTAGGGTACGTGGTGTCAAAGAATGGCATTGCCATTGACTTGTTGAAAGTTAGGGTTATTGTTGATCTTCCGCCCCTAATCAACTATAAGGGAGTTCAATGCTTCCTAGGCCATACGGGGTACTATTGATGGTTTGTGCTGAGCTATGCATTGATTTTCAGACCTTTATACAAGCTATTGATCATTTTCGAATGGACTGAAGTATGTCAACGAGTGTACGAGGAATTGAAAAAGGATCTGACTACTGCATTGATCTTATGAGCCCCAGATTGGACCATCACCTTCCACGTACATATTGATGCCGAGTAACATGTGTGTTGCATTTGAGTCACATTTCCCCTCATTCTCGTACAAGTTTATGAAGTGCCTTCCAAGCAAGTCTTGGATTTCATTTGGATCTATGATCCACTCTATCATTCTTATGTAGAATGACCATGCTCTCTTTTAGCCTTTTCCTTTTACAACCTCACAAATTTGGGAGGTATAAATGTGCACTAGGACTATTTTTTTTGTTAAATTGCAAGCTAATCTTCTTTAATTCTATGACCAAGGCGACATCTCACCAACTAAGCTCTTTGCATCAATTGTGCTTCCATTGTGTCTAGCTTCATTTCCATGGCATATCCAAAAAGCTAGTCCATGAGTTCTCCCCTCTCCCTCTCATTGAGCAAGATACCTTGTAGTTGAACATATTAATGCTTGGGGTTGATGAACATCTCCAAAGGGTGTTCCACCTTTGTGTCAATCTCTTCCTTGAGAGCTTCAATAGCTCCTTTTGCCATATAATTGAGATCAATTTGATTGAAATGAATGGCATTAATTACAAGTAGCTTGTGTTGGCCTTTCAACCATGTGATTGAATACGAGACAATTAAAATTTACTCTAATATTAACCACTGAGAAGATCCATGAACCATCCTCCAAGCTATAGTAGTGATTGAGCTTGGCATGGTGTCCAAGTATCCAAGATGATTGAAAGAATTGAAGATGAGGGTATGATCATTATATTGCAAGTAATTATGGACAATGATCAAAGTGAATTGATGCACCGCCCAAATTCTACACTTCAAGCTCTTTGCCCTATACCTTAGAGGCCTTGGCAGAGCATCTTGATCATTTAGAACCATATTAAAATCCCCTCCCAACAAACATACTTATGAGTAAATATTACCTAGAATGGCCCGTTGCTTTTTCTTCAGCCTTGCATAATTGTACCCATAAATACTGATGATGCCTAGCAAAGTATCCTCCATTGTGGTGCGAAGAACTCATTTATCCGGGGTGCTAAATTTAAGCTTTGAACTCCTAGAGCTCTTCATGATGGTGATGGAGCCATATTTATTTCAAAGTGTTATTGTTATGAAGCATGTGTAATGTTTGTATAGAAACACAACCTAGCTTCATGGTGCAGCTTGTGTTTCTTGATCATTGACATCAAACACAAATAAATCCATTTTCAAAAGGGATATTTTCATCCCACCAGGTAATCCCCTTGTTCCAACCCCATCTTCATGATTTGAGTTAATGTTAGCCACCTTCTCAAAGCCTTTTTCTTAATTCTTCAACAATCCATGCTTATTAACCCACATGTAGCCATGGGGGCTCTTGTCTACCTGACATATTAGAGTTGATGTGAGCAACAAACCAACTATGTTGCCTTGCCCTATACAGTCTCACACCATTATTATTTGTTAACATTCACAACTTGGTGTCCATTCTAATTGGTATTAGTAAATGCATTTGCTTTTCCTCTACTAGCTTTAGGAAGTGTGGCTCTATTCTAGAACTTCTTGACTTGAGGATACTTTACTCATGTACTCTATAGAAGTGAAAGCTCTTATTTCTCCTTGCCTTTTGAATTCCTAACAATTTGCCACTCCCCTTCTCTATCTATCTTTGTCTGTCTTTGCCTCCATGTCTCTCTCTCTCTTATCTTGCTTTGTATCCTCAGGTGTTGCCTACTTGTTGGTTTTGATCACTTTAGCCCAGGTTGACCTTGTAGAGAAGGGCTTAAAGCACTAATCCTCTTCATTTCCATGCAAGCACTCTTTGTAATAGTGGACCTAGAGTCCATAGTTGTAGCACAAATCGATGAACTTGCTTTATGAAAGCTTGATCGTCCGCATACTAGACATCCATATCCAAATATTCAAGCTATTTTTTTAAAGTATCCCACAACAAAAAAAAGACTCTCTCCCTTGGGCATTCCTAAAACAATGGTCTTCAATCTCCACTAGTTGCTATAGCATGATATAGAGCAAGTTGAGGCCCTAGAAATCAATGGCATGCTCCTCAACCTTCTTCATAGCTTTGTTCTTATCGAACATCACCTCAAAGAACCCCTTATTCCATAATAGATTTGACCCACACCTCCTTCCAACTTAAGTATTGTATTAAACAAAGTCAGCACCTCCATGGCCTTTGGAGGTTTGCCTGTAAAAGAAAACCAACATCGCTTTTGTTTTAAAGCTGTGAACACATTAGAGTACACTTTGTTAGCACCATAAGGACCACCTTCCTTACTGGACCTTCTCCCTTTTCCTATGTGTTTCTCTAGAGAGATGCTGGCAAAAGCTCAAATATTAGTTAGGGATGGCTTCAAGGTGAAGTTTGTTGTCTTCAAAATTGAGTGATCACAATGCTCTCGTCCTCCGACCTATGAAATAGTAGCTTTAGGGTTTCCATTATGTGAATCTAACTTGCTTTGTTTGCATTTATGCTTGCTTGCGACAATTCTAGTGTGCCCTATGAATTCCTCATTGTTTCCAACCTTGATCTCATCTTCTATCTCTACATTTTAGTTGCTAAATCCCTTTGGCAATCTCCCATGTAGAGATTTCCATGGTGCACCACGTGTCAAGGAGCCTAGTATGTTCACACTAGGTGAATTTAATGCCATGTGTGAGTTAAATGCTCCACTTTGCTACTTAGTTCTTCTTGTTCTAGCACTACTCCTTGAAGAATCAAAGGCTCTCTAAATATTGAAAGAGTAGGTTCATGCCTTTTTTTCATGATCCTTCACTTGGCCATACGATCGATCCTTATTCATACAATGTGTGTCATGTTGGTGCTCTGTTGGTGGTCATTTGAAGCCGTGTAATATCTGTAAGTCATGATTTGATCCATGATGTCTACTTGAGGATCTTAGTTGGTTGGGTGAGGATCCTCGCTCTCCCTGTGTAATAGAGGTGGCTATAGCCAATAAGAAGATTGAAGATGCAACCAATAAAATGATAACCAACATCCAAAGAGGAGGTATAGAAGGATATCAAAATTAAGAAAGGATGTAGATAGGCAAGGATGAGATACATTGTCTTTTCAATAGTTAAATGAAGCCATATTGCAAAAGAAGATTGCATTCCATGTATGTTTAGGAGGTCTCCTTGATTGATGGTATGAAGAAACATAAGAGAAACTAGATGACTAAGATCATGAAGGATGTTCAAAGTCATACATGTTAGAGACCAAACTAAAGCTAATAATGGAACAAAAGGGGTTGATTAGATGATAGCATGGAAAACCACAAAGAAAGGAAATTATTAAGAAAATTTGGAGCTTGGCCACATTCAAGATAAAGTTGAAGTATCAAAACAATAAAAGTGTTTTAAGGAAAGCCAAAATGTGGATTATAGAAGAACTAAGTGAATGCGGTTGGAAAAGAGGGCAAATGAGGAGTTTATCAAGGTGGCAAAGCCATTATAAAAGCTCTCTACCTCTCTTTTTTTGCAAACAATAATTGTATAGTTGCCAAAAATGCAAAATACAAGTGAATTACATGACTAACACTATAGGAGCCACAATCTAACTACTGGACTGACAAGGAGACCTAAGAAATTGCAACACGCCAAGAAAGCAATCATTCCTGGGAAGAATCTCTCTCTCTCTCTCTCTCTCTCTCTCTCTCTCTCTCTCTCTCTCTCTCTCTCTCTCTCTCTCTCTTTCTCTCTCTTTCTCTCCCTATGCACCTTTGCATGTGGGTATGGGTGTGGGATTGCATTATACAAAATAAAAGAAGGTCAGAGATAAATTTGAATGTTGTTTTGTTACTTTTCATCACAACTTAATTACAAGGCCTTGCAAATAAGGTCCGTGTCTATCCATCTAAGATGCACGCTCATGTTTTGGCCATCTCATCATCATCATCATCTTGCTTAACTTCAATAGAATCCACTTATCATCATCTTCCTAATTCTCCATACCATGCACCCTAGCTTTCTCATATAATCATCTTTCTTACCCCTAGTACTATCCACCTTAATTTTGCCCATTATCTTCTTCATCATATCATATCACTAACACAACTCTTTCTTCTCTTGTGTCTCATATTTTATTGGAACCTTGTTTTTGGTTATGACCACCAATATCATCAAGCTTGTTGCGATGATCTCATTGTCCTCATATTTAGTATATTATCCCTATTTGGGGAACTTTATTCCTTGGCATACCTATATTATGGAGGCCATGATGGATAATATCAAGTACCACATACCATATTTAACCAATCTTGTATTGAACCACATTGGTCTCAACTTGACCTTAAAGCTTATGAGCTTTTATTCAACTATTGCATCACAACCTTGTTTGCTTTAAGTGCATTGAGGTTATTGCATGAGATTTTGGTGGCCATTATTATTCCCTTACTCATGGTGGTGGTGGTGGTTATTCTTTAATGATACACAAAAATCATAAGCTCTTTTTGCTGAAGCTCTTTGTAGCTTGTCGATCTAATGATTCTTAAATTTTTAGAGAGTTCTTAAAGTGGCATGTGCTAGTCATCCAAATGTATCAAAGAGGGTACCATTAGAATAAGAAAAATGAGCATCCTAGGAGAGCTTAACATGGGGACCATTGGACGATCCTTATTTGTTCAAAGATTTTAACCTATGAAGCATAGGATAATCTCCACCTAACCTACTCACATGCTTGACAAATCTAACAACTAGATAGTAATAGAGAACACACTTCCCAATACTCACCATGTTGTAGTCATTGCATTGGCAATCCATGTTCCATGATCCACATGTGCACTCTTTGCTCTTGAACTTGTTTCTATTTTGCCCACAAATGAGAGAGATGCCAAAAACTAGCTTGAGGAGATGAAGAAAAGAAAACCAAGAGGATGGGATGGAGAAAAGGGGAAAAGAATGCAAGGAGCTTCTCATTGCCATATCCCTCTCCAAACACACACACTCTGTTTCTCATAGTCCCTCTCTGTCACTCTCACTCAATGACAATAGAGTAGCAAGAAAGCTAGAAGGAAACCTTTCATACACATGAAAAGCTTGATCTATTATATTTCATCTCTTTTATACATGAGTTCTAGGGTTAGGGTTTCCCCATCCCCCTTGGGCATCTGACCCCTTTTTGACTACATGACTGGTTTTCCTCTTTATTCCATGGCCCTAGACCTTGGAAAAATTAACGAATGCATGTCATAACCACATGGTGCTACATAATATTTGATACAATTTGCAACAAGGTATTCCGACCCTCAATGAAACATCAAATTGATTTTTTACAACAATATCAACAATATTTTTTTCTAAAAAACTTATGGCCCTTTTCTATTTGTGGTTAACATTATGCCCCCTTTTAGATGAATGCTAGTCTCATGGCACTCACATCAAAGGTAACTTGCTATTATAGAGGTGAGAAATGATGGTAAGGAATCCTGGTAGAGGAGGGATGGTGGTTGATGCCAATGATATAGGGAAAAAGGCTTGAAATAGCGATATTGGAGGTTGCTCATGCTTTGACAAGCTGCATAAAAGAGACATGGAATGATGGTTGATTGACAATTGATCAATCATGGTTGATGTGGGACACCGCTGTTGATGGGTTTGCAATAGGTCCAATGTACTTAGTATGTCACATGTTCTCATTAAGGGGTACATCTACCTTACTTTGTAGTGAGGGGTTATGTATATTTTTGAAAAATAGAGCAAATGATGATGCCCTGTAGAGGCTCTTGTATCCCAAATGCATAGTGAGGAGAGTGGAGAAAGGCTAGAGACTATATAATGATATACTTGGTTCATTTTTCAATCAATGTCATAGTACTTTTGTCCTTCAATCAAGTGTCTGTGTCATTTTCTTACACACAAGATTGTGTTTATGAATCCAAGTCTCAATCTTGGAACCTGATTCACTTGTGCGATAATTGGTCTTGTCTGTGTCTATGTCTGCATGAGTCTTGTCTACATCTTCCATCCTCCATAGATCATGCCATGCCCTAGATCCATGTCTTTTGACATGGTATCAGAGCTTAACTGACCATGGCCCAGCTTAATCTAGCTCTCCTCTTTGCTCTCTCAAGATTTCTTAACTTTATTCCAACTCAGTGCAAGCTTATGACCTCGTTTTCACCTCTACCTTCATTCCAACTTTCATGTGGCTACCATAGCCAAAACAATACCTACCCTACTTTGAGTAGCTAGATCTTTTAAACCACGCCATATCTTTTCAAACTTTCTTCTCGGCACATATTCCTTAGCTCAAGGGCTAACGTCCTATCACTTCAAATGCCAACATTGAGCTCCAGATGTCCATTCAAGCTCATTGACAGATCTACACCCTATTTTGGTCCTATCGTCTGGGCTTTTGATATGCAGCGTGATTCTTCTTGCAAGTATGGGGCAAAGGAAGGCTACCATATGGACTATCTTCACCTTGAATCCCATGCAAAATGGTTCAGTGTATGAGCTACAAAAGCTCATAAATTAGTTGTATGTATGCAACCCTAAATGTGGAAGCCATAGCCAATCTCACTCAAGTTCATCCCCACTTCATTTTCCCACTCCTCTTAGCTCACTGGCCCACAACCACTCTAATTTGAGCCTAAATTGAGTTCCCAACATGAGAAACACTTCAAATCAATAAACAAGAAGCAGATCAAGCACTGACATCCAACACTAAGCTCAAAGAATAGTATCTGCTGATACTCAACTAGTGTCAATTTGACACTAATCTTCTCCTGTCTCTTGACACATTGAACTAAAACTCTTTTGCTAGTTATTTGAAGTTGATCAACATGGCAGAGCTAGAGCAAATAGCCAAGTTCAATGGAGAAGGCTTTCATGCTTGGAAGGAGAATACCGTGTACCACCTTATGTATTAGGACTTGTGGGACCTGTTTCAGGAAGAGGAGGAAGAAGAAGAAAGCAAAGATGGAAAAATCCTTGGAAAGGTCCAACAAAAGCTTGAAGTACCAAAGTCCAAAGAGTGGAAAAAGATGAATAATAAAGCTCTAGCAATTATTGCATGGGGATTTTCTAATGATATATTGCATCATATCTTTGGCATTAGAGATGCTAAAAAGGCTTGGGATGAGCTTGACAAGATCTTTGGAAGTTAAGCCAAAAACTCTAAGGTCAAGTTGTTAATGCAGTTCTATAAGCTTGACATAAAAGATAGTACTTCAATGTCTATGCATATAAACAAATTCAAAAGTCTAAAAACTCAACTTGCCACTCTGAAGAAAACAATAGATGAAGATGAAGGCATTGCTATGCTCCTTGCTAGTGTAAACTAGGATCCTTATGAATATCTTGTCTCTACTCTCTCAACAATGTACCTAATTTGTCATAGAAAGATATTGACCACTCTCTTCTTGATGAAGAGAATAAACAGAAGAACAAGAATGCAAAAGATGGTGTCCCATGATCTAGAGAAAACCTCTTATACACCAAAGGAGCTGCTAGACCTAAAGGAAGAGGTCTAGGATTCATCAACAACAACAATAAGGATCGGATTATGTCATTATTGTGGTAAGACTGGCCATGTAGCCAGTGAATGTTTTCACAAGAAAAGAGCCCAATAAACGCAATATGATCACCATCAAAATTAGGTCATGAATGAAATAGAAGAAGAAGATGCTTCTGCTATCTTCAACAACAACAACTCTGATAGATTGTTTTGATAAAAAGTTCTTTGTATTTTCCCATAGTGGATGTTATCTTGTAAAAACCCACCAAGAATGTAAAGTTTCAAGGTTGACTTGACCAGGCTGCTTAGGAGCAAGTCTCCTAGGCCATGTCTACATGTAGGGGGGGGCAAATGCCAATAGATGTAGGAACTCATCATTTGAGGGGGGGTGTTGAAAAAGAGAGAAAATGATGATGCCCAATAGAGGCTCTTGTATCCCACATCCATAGTGAGGAGAGTGGAGAAAGGTCAGAGACTATATAATGATGTACTTGGTTCACTTTTCAATGCTATGTCATAGTACTCTTGTCCTTCAATCAAATGTTTGTGTCATTTTCTTACACACAAGATTGTATTTATGAGTCCAAGTCTCAATCTTGGAACCTAATTCACTCGTGTGATAGTTGGTCTTGTCTGTGTCTATGTCTACATCTTCCATCCTCCATAGCTCATGCCATGCCCTAGATCCACATCTTTTGACATATACTTGTGCAACTAGGAGGCATGTCAAATTCCAAGTAAACTTCAAAGGTTATCCCACATTTGAGCCAGTTGATGTGAATTTATTGTGATGTGTCTATGTCAGGGTGACAAGTTATTTGAGCAAGTCTAGGATGTCTTGCCCTTGATGTGCCTTGAGATTGTGGTGTGGGGATTTGGTGTGGACTAGGGGGTTAGAGACAAAGCCAACTAAGCAAAGTAGCCAGGCTCTTCTAATTTGAGGTTCCCTAGGTGCAATGAAAGTGTGATATACTTTTTAATGTTTTTAATTTCTATTTTATTTTTTCTTTCATTAAAAAAAAACCAAAATACAAGTGTGCACATAAAAGATGACATATCACTCAAAAAGTAGCTCGAGTGTTTGCTAAAGGCATCCTTTAGTAAGAATATACTCCTTTATAGATTCATGCATTTTTATAATGAGGACTTCAAATAGAAAGGGTGTGTATACATTGTGAACTTGCTATCCACCATATATTTCAACAACTACACACAGAATGTGGATAACCATGTAGCTTTGAGATTAATCCAAACATCACCACTCAATCAATTCTTGCATTTATATAAAAAAATTAGCAATAGAATCCTATCTTCATATGATGTTATGGGTTGTTGTAGGTAGTGGCTTGATGAGGAGCCTAAGATAATTGCATGTTAGGATGGAGGGGTTGGGGTAGTTGGTGAATTTTCTTACAAAGTGAGTGAAGGATGGCACTAGTTATGTGGGATGGGATAGGTAGGTCCTATCAATGCGGGTGGATCTTATGTTTAGAATCCTTGGGAATTTGTATCTATCATATCAATTTTCTATCTACTCCTTGCCATGCCACCGTAGGTAAGGGAAATAGAGTGGATCCACCCTTTCTTCTTCATGTGAAGAACACAAGGCTTCCCATTCCATCTTACTATTCTCCAAGATGGGGTATCACCATTTTTGTAGACCTAGCCATGCTTCTCTTCGCTTCAGCTTGAGGTTTCTACCCTTGCTTCCCTATGTTTGGTAGGATCTTTGATAAACAGTGAGATCTAGGGGGTCTATCCACTTCATTGCTATATTCTCTAATTCCATATGAGTAGATGCATTATGTGTAAGAGAAGCAGTCTTTTGAACCTACTTTCTTCATTCATCTTGAAGTCTAAGACTCCGAATCTGCTCGATCCTTGTCTCTCTTGGTATCTTTGCATGGTTTTCTCTAGGTATACTAGGAACACTTGTATGATAAGCATGGATATAAGAAAGCACCACTTTATTGCTTGGATGGAATTTCATACTTTTGAACAAGCTAGAATTTGTGTGGATTTTACTTTGCTATGACAATATGCATATTTCTTTACTTAAGTTTTGAAAATATATTTGAAAAATATATTTATTTTTTATCTTTAAAATGTTATTAAATTCATTGCCTATATAAAGCGATAACTAGCTCTTATTTTTCATTTCGTATTATCCAACCATTATTTCTCTCTCACATACCCTTGCACCTTGCCTTATAACCCCATTGCAATGAAATCTTCACTATTTGCTAGTTTCCTATAGCTCCTTATAAGCATTGAGTTTGTATTAGGGAGATTAGATATGTATTAGGTCTTTTCTCCCAATATGAGCTACTATGATATAGTTCTTTGGAGTGCCCCAAGCCTAGAATATCCTCTCCAAATATGGTCACCTTAAAAAATATATAATTGTCTGTTAGGATTCAAAGAAGGATTGGGTGCCATGTGGTTTGCTTCCATTTTCCTTTATGGTTGAGATGAGCTCTTGGAATAAGGATTTATTGCTTTGCTGCAAATCAGAGATTCAATCTCCAAAGTCCTGATCTACATCCAAGCAAGAGTGAGCTTTTCATAAACAAATCACTCAAGTTTACAAGAATCTCATACTGATCTTTTATAAGAGAATCACCTCCCAAGGGACCAAGGTATATGGTCATCAGAAACTTGGCAAGGACTACTTATCTTGGACTGCCACTTTTGTATTGTTGCTCAAATGAAGGCCAAAATACCCCAACTATGAAAGTGAGCATTGAAGTTCAAGTGGAGGGATTTACTAAAGGTGAGTCTAATCTATAGCCCTCACTCATCAAAGAAGAAAGAGAAGAAGTTGATGCTGTTGTTGAACCAAATGCTTTGGATCTTATGGTGGAGGAAGCCATAATGGCTATGGAGAGTAGCCTAGATAATGCCTCAAGTGGAGGAGACAAGTTTGCAAAAGGTGTGGATGTATATTGTTATGTCGATACGAGTAAGGCATTCATCAACAACAATGAATTTTTGTTTCTCCACGATTGGAAAAAAATGTTTGAACTAAGGGAGGATGATCCTAGAAATTTCCCATGAAGTCTCCCTTGTCTCAAAAACCTTGCCTCTTTAGTACTATAATCCGTAGCTTGAAGACATGATGTCAATGCCACTCTTGATCCTACTCATGTTGCTTTGAATTTTGTGAATGTGGTGATCCCATGCCTCAAAATCTCCACGTTCATCTCCATCATTCCCTTCCTCACCACTACCCTTGCCCTCTTCATTAATAGGATTGCTATTCTTATCCACATGCTCCCCATCATTGTGGGCGTTTCCACCTTCCTGTTCTTAGTTTGCTTGCACATCTTCAAAATAATATTCTTTTTCATGAGCTCTTTTCAAATACTTCAAGGACTCTTCTAGCCTGACTGATAAGGGGAGGTAGAAGCACAAGGCAAGAAGTGACGCTTAAGCCTTTGGGCTAGCCATGGTGCAATGGAGAATGGTTGGCTTGGCAGTAGATGTCATCCCATGGTTTGCTTAGTGCATGCTTGAAGTGGATAAAAATAGTAGAGGGAAAGGTGGCACAAGAGAAGTGTAAAATAGAGAATGAACCAAAGAATAAGAGCTATTTATATGGAACTTATTAAAAGGGGTTAAGGGAATTTCACACATCGATTCCCACATGCATGCCCATTTTAACCCTTCCCTTCATCTTGCCATGTACCATATTGCATTTATATTCATTGCAAATATGCTCCATGACCTTAATCTATTATGTGCTTCAATCTTTTGCATGAGTGATCTAGCTAATAGGGTAGCCTTTGTATTTCCAATGTGATTGGTCAATCAAAGGTACATCTGCAAAATTAGTTGAACGTTTCTATAAGGTAACACTCTTTATGCAATCACCTCCACATCAAGTGTTCTTGAAATATGCATACGAGCCAAAAGTATAATTCATGAGTGTATAATATGCGCTACAAAAATATGGGCCATTGACATTAGATTTGCAATGGCGAAGTATATAAATAGAAAATAAAGCTCTTTATGTTGCTGATTGGTAATTCCTTCCATTTTTCGCCTCTTTTGCTTCCTTCCTCCCCTATGAGTAGTAGTATATTGTCTCATTGAAGGAAGCCCTTGCTCTATCCTTTGCTTGTTGGTATATGCATAGTGCATCAACAATGACCTCTTATTACTTCTAATGATTGGCACCCTACTTCAAGCCCATCTATTGATAAATCTTTTGTCCTTTGGATTTGGATATCTTATGCATATCATTTATTGTTTTTACTAACAAGGTTGGTTTTTTGTTATTTGAAAAACAAGAAATAATCTTTGTATGTGGCATGTCAACACCACAAAGGTAACAATATACCTCCCTTCCATGTGGCCACCTTGCTCATCTATGTTATACAACATACTACCTTAGCTAGGGGATCCTATTGGTCTCCCTTCTACCCTTGAGGATCCTCCACCTCCTCCACTCTCCCTAGTCCTATGATATCCTTAACTAGTGGATAAACCTACTACATGAGTCTGTTTGATACAAGGACCTACCACATGAATTTGTGATGCCATCTATGATGTATATGTTTGAGTGGATGATGGAGGCTATGTGCTATTTGTGACCAAGATGGTCGAGAGCAAGAATGTGTAATCCCTATGGATGGCTACAATCCAAAATATTGAGGTGTAGACCCTTCAAGTTGTGTGGCATTTTGTGATTCAGATGGTCTAAGGATTTTAACACACACTGAAACACCTCCTTAGAAATAGGGGCACATCCAAAGTAAGCCCGTATCTTTGCCATCATCTCATCTACATTTGGGATGATAAAATAAATGAAACCTATAACATGGCAATAAACAAACAAATATGCTTCACCAAACAAGCATGCACAAAGTACTTTGTAATGTACAGTCTATAAGTAGAACAACAAATACAATTTCATTATCTTATAGGTGAACATAAAAGAAAAGCATGGAGGAAAAAACCCATCTTGATGTGTGATTGAAGAAGATGATCTTGCACAGACAAGTAGGAAGCAAACACATGCATAAGTCAACAAACAAGAAAACATAAGTAAATGACTCTACACAAGAGTGTACAATCAACATTATTTACTTTCAACATCTTATACTTGCAAGAATTAAGGACAAGGGAAAGAAGCATTTGATAAAGTGTTTATATTTGTAGGAAAATTGTAGGTAGGACACATATATTGTCTTGTTAACCCCTCGCTTAAGCTACAATGAAATCCTAGATTCTTGTCCAACCAAGGAAGACAAATCATGCTATTTTGAACTGTAAATTTCACCTATGAGTACTATTTCTTTTCTCAACTAAGCATAAAGCAACAAGCAACACTAGAGGAGGAAAAATAACAAACCAACCATTAAATAACAAAGTTTCATGAATCATTGGTAGAGAGAAGAAAACCAACAAAAAGCATATCATGTCTATCTTTCAAAGAAGAGGAGGCAAAGTAGAAGAGCATGGGCTAGTCACACATGTAGAGATTGAGAAAGGTAAGGCTTCTCCCCCCTTCCCCCAGCCCATAATATGAGTCTTTGTTTATAATTTTCTTTTTCTCTCCCAAATACTATATAAGAAAAAATGAGTTCATGGTGGAAGGGTTAAAAAAATTCACCACATCTATTTAACAGTGTTCCATGTAAAATTAAACATGGTTCAAAGATTGTGAACACACCATTTGATGGACTTGTAAATGTATCATAGAGTTACATAATTTTATGATAATACATAAGTTTTGCAGGGCAAGTTTATTTACAAGGGAAGATGTCCACATCTTTAGGTAGTAGGTCCCCTCCACAACATCATGCCTCTCATCATCTAGTCATATGGATGACAAAACCTTGCACTTGCATTATTACTCATTATGGTCGAAGATGAAAAAAAAACATGTGACCATTCTCAAGGATATATGCATTGAGCATGTAGAATCACAATGAACCATACTAGCATGTCTAGAGAATGAGATCCCTAAAAATCCTTGACAATGACTTTTCTAGAAAAGGTTGAATGACATCCCAATTGAATTGAATAGATATGTTGACAGTGAGTTTGAGGTTCTATTTGTTGAATGTAGGATACCAACCGACACCACCCACACATGTTATCATATGCAAGATGCAAGGAGGCCAAGCATCAACACCCTTGGCTCATGAGAGTATAGAGGAGAATATATTGGACCATATGGTTCATAACTTCTTTTATCATGAGAAAAATGAGAGAGATGATGGCATGGAGCATGATCTTCTATAGCATGAATTCTATTATTTGAAGGGTGCATGTACTCAATTTTTCATGCATCACTTGAGTTCCAAAACCTTCAAATAATTTATGGATAGACCAATTCAAGTTTGAATGCACTACTCAAGTAAGTCCTTTGGTTTGTGTATTCTAAAGGAAATGGATTTTGAGGACAGTGTGTAGATACTTATTTATTAGACATTGGGTGTAGACATATGGATCTTAGGTGTAGGCTTTTGTTAAAGATTTGACCATCACAAAGCAAATTGCCAACATTGTAGGATCAAGCGAGGAGATATGTGACTTCTCTTGGAGACTTGGACTATAGTCGCACCCATGCTTGTATTGAATTTGTGAGGGGACAAAGGTATAGAGCAGATGTGAAATGTGTAGATGTGCCTTGCAAGGTTTTTTACAATTTTCCCATAATTCCTTGCATAAACCACATATTCAAATGTAAATATATTGAAAACCTCATGACATGTCATTCATCTCATTGATCAATTGATGACAAGTGGAGAATTTCTACAAGCACACCAACATGAAAGCATACCCAAGACATGTGGCCAATATTCAAGGAAGAGCCTATGGATTTGAGGCTTGATTTAGGAATGGATGGTGTAAATCCATTTGGGATCAAAAGCACCTCTTCTCATTCCAAGAAAGCATAAATCCAAGAACATGGATGTCTATCTAGAGCCCTTGATTAAGAGTTGAAGATACTTTGGAAAGGTATTGATATACATGATATATGTAGAACTCTATCATTGTGGAACTTCATATTGAGAGTCAACTTGATGTGGACAATGCATGAATCTCTAGGATATGGTGAATATTCTAGTATGAATCTCAAAAAAAAATTCAGGTTATTTTTTTGGGTTTAGGGTTAATTTCTATGAGCATGTGATTCATGTCTCTCTACCTTGGGCTACCATGCATGTCCCATTTGTAGTCCATCATTGGTTTCTTCATAGCCAGCTAGTTTGAAGAAGGTCATCTATGAGAACCATCATAAATTTCTCCATCTTGATCATCCTAAGTTTGAGCCACCTTCAAATGGGATTCCCCAATATAGTGTTTGGCATATAAGATCACTCGATTGGGGTGTGGGATTCTAAGCATGTAAGAGAGGATCTGTAGTATTGGTAGGCAAAGGGGTGCTTGGCCACAAGAGATAGCAAATGGAAAGACCATTCTAGTGTATATTTAAAAATCCGGGGTTTGGCATATAGGATCACTTGATTGGGGTATGAGATTCTGAGCATGTATAAGGGAGGATCTATGTAGTATCAGTAGTAGGCAAAGGGGTGCTTTGCCACAAGATGCAATAGATGGAAAGACCATTCTAGCACATGCACCATGGATATTGACAAAGAAAGAGGAAAAGTTTGTGAAAGAAGCCATAACAAAGTTTCTAACATGCACAAGTTGTGTGGATGTTTAGAGGGGGCCTTCACAAGGACCAAAAGAAGAGGAATGGAGTAGTTATTTGGCTTAAAGCCACATGATTGCCACAAGATGCTATATGTAAGTGAAAGTTGTGCAATTATACACATGAGTTAGACTATGGTTTCTTATGGAAAAGTAATCACATGCATGTGTTTTTGGCAATTTATACTTCTTACTACCATTGCACATTGCACTTTAAAGAAAATACGAGGATATTTACAGGATGGGGAAGCTTGTGAGGTACTACAACTACAACTACAATTTTGGTGCATACAAGATGAAGACAATGTTTCACTTGTTTTTGCTAATTTAATGTTTATGTTTCTTTCTTTGTAGGTATATTAACTTTTTAAAAATTGGTCCCACAACACTTTAGAATGTTTGAGTTATGGCAATTGAGGCAGTTTGTTTGGAGGAGACTTTTCCATGAACCATACTCACAAGCTAGCTACATCTCATAGTACATTTGGTGGATGAGTTGTCTATATATGGCAAATTCATGCTTGGTGGATGCTATTTCTTGAGTACTTTATGAAGACATTCAAGGATTTTGTGAGAAAATGTAAGGCCTAAAGGTAGCATGGATGAAGGTTGGGTTGGTGCAAAAATCACTTGTATCTTTTAATTTCTTGCTCAAGTGGATTCCTCCCTCCCATGATTATGGAGTAACGAAGAAGACTCAAGGATGGCATCCATTATGCCTCAAGGAAGACAGTGGCAAGACAATGGATAGAGAGTCGCATTAAAGAATGAACACAATTTGTGTGCTCAATAGTAATGTGATGAGTTGAGGGGTGGCAATGTATGAGGATGTAAAGGCAAAATGAGACACGGAGTGGAGGATCTTTTGTATACACAATGGGCATAGTGTGCTACATCCTTTGGATTTATAAACATTACCAGAGGACCTTGATGTGGATTGGCTACATGAGGAAATGGGGAAATAAGAAAGAGAAGATGGTGTGGTAATCAGAAAAAGTTAATGGGAATATGCTCAAGGATGCTTGCCAAAGGTTGGGATATGTAATGTCTCATTTATATAATAATCATCTCAAGGATGCTTGGAAAACATAACTATATGGAATGTCTCATTTATATAATAGTTGTTAATCTAGCAACATTATGGTACTTATCTAATTTATCACATTTGTTTTGATAAAGTGCACAATGTTTAATGCTATGTGGTGTGAGGGAAAGCATATTCAAACTCAAAGGGTTGATTATATGTGAAACACCCAAGATTGTGGAATCATTACTAGCTTTGAGAGAGTCAATGGAAATATGGATGATTGGTTTGGCATAATCCAAGATATCTACAAGCTTGAATATCAAACCTTCTTAGCATATGTTTTGGTGTTAATTCATTTAAGGATGTAGTGAAACATGACTTAATGCAACAGTAAAGTGTCATGCAATGGATTTATAACTATAGACTCTACAAAGCTATGGCAAGGGAAACATGGGATATAGGTGTTACCACAACAATGTGAGTAGTGAATGATATTTAAATACATAGATTTTTTAAACACATGCAATGAGGACTATTCTAGATTTTTTTCACCATATAGAAAATCTTCATAATAACATGTTTCTAATTTCACTTCAATGGCTTGTTTTTAAGCCAATGATGAAGAATAACATATGGTGGCACATGATCACAATCTCCTCACACTTTAGAGAGATATATGATGCTTTTACATCTATTGAGCATATGGATGACGATCCTCATACTATAGACAATGATGATCATGAACAAAGAGAGGTAGATGATAATCATGGTGTAAGAGGTACACACCATGGTAACGCTGTCATATATGAAGATGATCGTGCATCCGTTGTGATGATAATGATGTGCATAGTGACAATGCTAGTAGTGGGATTAATTTATTTGTAGGTTTAGAAATTGAGATGGACCTTGAAGTAGATAGTTTAGTAAGGGGTGATCTCATTGTGGATGAGATTAAAGATCCATCATGATAAATATTGTACTTTCATATTTATTATGTAATTCCATGACTTTTACATATCTTGTGCCTCTTACATCAAATATGTTTGTGAGGATATACGTAGGTTAAGTAATCCCAATAATCATAACATGATGTTTCTTTGTGACTTTACATAACAATGTGTTTACATGTTTAATGTGTGTTTGTATTTATGGATTTAAATGTTGGAGTTTGTTTCATAATTTATTTTTTCTCAATTTGAGTAATGCAATAGGACATAAAAGTTCCTAAGGACTAAGTACTCTTCTTTGAGTTCATTGTATCATTTAACTAAGCATTCATAGATATGTGAAAGTTTGAGTAAATTATGTTTGCATCTATACCCCATGCTTAAGCAAACTCATTTGAATGCTCACAAGGTTGATACATAGACGCGCCTATAAATTCATGTCAAGTGCTCACATTTTTGCTCCGATTCTATTGTAGTGTGGGTCCTTTGCAATCATTGTATTGTTAGGGTTCCTCCACTAACTTACCTTGGAAGTCAACTAGACATGGACTTTTGCAATTTTCTTTTGTAAAAACTTGCTATTGAAATCATTTCAACTATTTTGAGGACAAATTTGGCCCTCTCATGAGTTAAAGGTGAAAGTTATGCAAAATTTTAAGTGCAAAAATGTACCTAAAATGTGCAAGGACAAGAGTTTGAAGAATGATTAGACCCATGGAATGTGCAGTAAGCTCAACAAAGGGTTGATAATGAGTTCTTCAATGCTCTATATCATTATTGTTTCCTAAGAAGGGGGTAAGATAATTGGTTTCTCACATAAGTCTACCTCACATAAGTCTACCCTCTAAATGGTTTAGCTTGAGGGGGATTTTTGGGTGCTATATCATTATTGTTTCCTAAGAAGGTGGTAAGATAAGTGGTTTCTCACATAAGTGGGGATTTTTGGGTGCTTTATGATGCTCAAAGGAACTTTGACTTAGGAACTAGATCTAGAGTCAAAGAGAGTAAAGTAAGGAGTTCTTATTAATGCATATAGTGGTCAATTAGTTCATCTTTCCTTAAAAGGTGGAAAAAAGTCCACAATATGAGAATAAGGACCTCTGAGAGGAGGTGAACCATCTCAAGGATACTTTTAACAATTATTGAGGCAATTGTAAAGGTCTTTCGCCTCAAAATCCTAAGCATTAAGAGCTTGTCCCTTAAGTAGTTAGTTTAATGGGGACGACTTAGTGGGGAGGTGAGCCTTATGCAAGTAGATTGTCTTGGATAGGGGCTTGAAGTGCACTACAATGCTCAATCCTTTGCTCAAGGTGGCTCACCTCAAGTGTGGATTTTAAAGGAAATGGATGGTTTGGAGGATGTTTATCACCTATGGAAGGCCCTTGAAGCTTCTTCTTTCCACAAGTAAGTCCAAGGGTAAGTCTTTGATTGCTTGAGTAAGTCTAGAAGGGGCCGATTAACTCTTGTGTAGCTTGGAATACTATTATTTAAATATAACTTTCCTTGAGGTAATTCACCTCAATGGATATTCTTGTGGAGAAGAAGGTATTGTGACACAACTTTATAAGCATAATGGGTTTTGTCTATTTAGGACTAAAGTACATCTAAGTGGATGCCTTAAGCAAGAGGTGCTGTAGAAAGTGGGTTTTGACTTGGGCTTGGAATGCACAACAAATCTCTTTTCTCCCCTAAATGGTGGTTCACCTCAATAGTAGAATATGTGGAATAAGCATGCTTTTTTGAAGTAAAAGAATCTAGAGTGGAAGGGTCTAGCAAGAAACAAGTTAAGTAGAGCCCAATGGTTTTTAAACTTAGCTAGGTGATGTGCATATGCTTGAATGTGCTTCAAAAGAGGTATACAAGCCAATAAGTTTTGCCTCAAGGTGAAGCACCTCAAGGAAATTTTCAAAGATGTAAAATTTTAAAGGAGGTTTAGAGCTTATACTAATGGCTTAAACTCAACATATTGCCTAAGCTAGACTTACTCTTGCTAGTGCTTGCCACTATATTTTTGTGTGCTTTAAAATGTAAAATCAATTGTGGACTATGCTATCAAGCCATAGACTTCTTGAAAGAAGGAATTAAATTACTCAAAATGTGGAATAAGCATGTTTTTTTGAAGCAGAAAAATCTAGAGTGGAAGGGTCTAGCCAGAAACAAGTTAAGTAGAGCCCAATGGGTTTTAAACTTAGCTAGGTGATGTGCATATGATTGAAGGTGCTTCAAAAGAAGTATACAAGCTAATGAGTTTTGCCTCAAGGTGAAGCACCTCAAGGAAAATTTCAAAGATGTAAAAATTTAAAGGAGGTTTATATCTTATACTAATGGCTTAAACTCAACATATTGCCTAAGCTAGACTTACGCTTGCTAGTGCTTGCCACTATATTTTTGTGTGCTTTAAAATGTAAACTCAATTTTGGACTATGCTATCAAGCCACAGATTTCTTGAAAGAAGGAATTAAATGACTCAAAATGTGGAATAAGCATGTTTTTTTGAAGTAGAAGAATCTAGAGTGGAAGGGTCTAGCCAGAATTAAGTTAAGTAGAGCCAGCTAGGTGATGTGCATATGCTTGAAGGTGCTTCAAAAGAGGTATACAAGCTAATAAGTTTTGCCTCAAGGTGAAGCACCTCAAGGAATTTTTCAAAGATGTAAAAATTTAAAGGAGGTTTAGAGCTTATACTAATGGCTTAAACTCAACATATTGCCCAAGCTAGACTTACGCTTTTGCTAGTGCTCGCCACTATATTTTTGTGTGCTTTAAAATGTAAACTGAATTGTGGACTATGCTATCAAGCCATAGACTTCTTGAAAGAAGGAATTAAATGACTCAAAATGTGGAATAAGCATGTTTTTTTGAAGCAGAAGAATTTAGAGTGGAAGGGTCTAGCCAGAAACAAGTTAAGTAGAGCCTAATGGGTTTTAAACTTAGCTAGGTGATGTGCATGTGCTTGAAGGTGCTTCAAAAGAGGTATACAAGCTAATAAGTTTTGCCTCAAGGTGAAGCACCTCAAGGAATTTTTCAAAGATGTACAAATTTAAAGGACGTTTAGAGCTTATAGTGCTTTAAAATGTAAACTCAATTGTGGACTATACTATCAAGCCACAGACTTCTTGAAAGAAGGAATTAAATTACTCAAAATGTGGAATAAGCATGCTTTTTGAAGGAGAAGAATCTAGAGTGGAAGGGTCTAGCTAGAAACAAGTTAAGTAGAGCCCAATGGGTTTTAAACTTAGCTAGGTGATGTGCATATGCTTGAAGGTGCTTCAAAAGAGGTATACAAGCTAATAAGTTTTGCATCAAGGTGAAGCACCTCAAGGAATTTTTCAAAGATGTAAAAATTTAAAGGAGGTTTAGAGCTTATACTAATGGCTTAATCTCAACACTGTCTATTCTGTTTTTTTCTCTCTCACTGGGGTAGATTCGCCTTTAGGCGGGAGGTTGTTGGGGGTAAAGGTGCCTCCACCTAGCCGCCCATGTATTACTACACTGACAGTACTCCCCACTGCACACTGCAGGTGGCGGGTGCCCATCACATTCACTTATTGTTTATTCTTTTAGTGATAATTTGAATAAAGGAAGGCCTGGCCACACATTGTGGTTGTTGGAGTTCCCACTTTTGAGTTTCTCTCTCTCTTGGCTCTTGCTCTCCATCCGCCATAGCTCTCACTGCCAAGCTTCTTCCTCTTGGGTTCCACTTCCCTTTTAGATCTTGGAGTTCTTCCCTATAGCACCATAGATCCTTTGAAGCTCATCCCACTTCTCCTTAATAGTGGAGAGTTGGTCAATATGATGAATTAAAGATTCATCCAAATGAAGCATGATGATGGCCTGAGCTCTTTCATCATCTTCTACATCAAGGGGATTTGATGGGTCAATAACTTTGGTCCCTTTTATGAAGGGCTAGTAGCCTCATTCCATCATTTTATATTTTACCAGGACTTGCCAGGGATGAAAGTATTTTCCATTGAACTTGCAAATTTGAGGCCTTACATCTACATAGGCCATGGCCATTATAGAAGGGACTTACCTATTTCCTAGTCCTTTACAAGTGGCCAAGTACGAACCAAATAACAGAATTGATAGCCCTACAAATGATAACCAATTTTAAAGCTCCAAGGATGAAAAAGGTTGAAAATCATACATATCTAATATCTCAAGGTAGGATTTTGGCAGTCCCATCCTTCAAACAACCCTTGATTTAAGTTTTACTATTTTCCTAGGTTTCAATGAGGTGAACTTTGAGTGAACTTGTGGCTCCTCCCCACCTTGTGGTTTAGTGTACGAGCATTTGGTTGAGCAAGGTCGATTAGGTACCTTAACAATTGGTAAAGAGTCCAGGAGATTTCAATCACATCAATAGTCATAGGGCAGTAGTATTAATGCCACTAAATGCCTTTTTAGTGCTTAGAAGCACTCATCTCAAGATTGAGATATTTAGGTATTACCTTGTCAAGTTTGGTGAGACACTTTACTCATTACAGATTTTAAGAGCACGCTTCTCAGTGAACTTATGATGTCCCCTAAGTGTTGGAGCTACTCATAGATCAAGAACACACTTCAGAGCATATGCTTCAATGATTATAATCCTTGTTAATGATTACATATTGAAGAAATTGAAAAAATAGGAAGCTTGAAGCTTCTTGGCTATGGCTGCCAGAAACCCACTGTTAGGGTTTTTCTCACAACAAACAGTAGAGGAGGAATTTCTTCAAACCCTCTTAGAGAGAGATGGTCCACTAGGGGGGCTAACAAAGCCCTATGATAGCTACCAAGATTGCACTGTCATTAGCAAGCGCCGAGCTGTGGAACATGTTACCTACAGAGTTGCACCGTTTTTTGCATTCGCTGTAATGCTACCCTCCACGTCGCCTAATGTAAGCCTCTAATGTGCCACACCAAATTGCTTGAGCTGAGGATAATATCTCCATAAGAAATCAGGAGCTAAAATGATCTCCTTTGCTCTCCCTAGGTCCTCCAACAGAGGTGGGTCAAGCTGGCTATGGTGGAAATGAAGGTAAATGAGAGGACAAGATTTCTTCTTGTGCACTTAGGTGTGTAGAGAGGCTGAGCGAAACTGTAGGATTAGAGATGTCTCTAATACCATGTGTAGAATCAGAGTGGAAGCTAGAGAGTGTGCACAAGAGGGAGAGAAGAGCACACAAGTACAAGAACAAGTCTTGCTTATTCAGTTGCTTACAAACGTACAACTTGGGTCACTCTCACTCATGAGTTGATGTAGACCCTTGGGGTGTTTATATAGCCCCAATTGGCTAGGGTTAGGGTTTCCCCTTCCCCTCATGACCATTCATACCTACTTGCCCTTATCCACTCCTACATAAGGAGGGTTCATATGCCTATACTCTCAACACACACCCACTTTTATATTTCCTTTTTATTCTAACAATGACACCATCTGCACTCTTCTGCCACTGGGAGTCATTCTATATTCTCTATCTCTTGGACCTCTGGTCCTTGTCTCTATATCCTTATGTAGTGTTGGATTGCTTTATATTGTACTGTTCTGTTCTATATTGTTCTGTTTCTCCTTTAGTAGACTGAACTTTACCATTTTGAAATAGAAAATATTCTCTTTTGGAATAGTGGATTCTCTTTTCTTGGCACATGTTATTGTGGTAACTTCCAATTCCACCAAGTTAGAAGTAGGTTCTTGAGTCTTCTGCTGGTTATCAGTGATATTGGCTTTCATAGGAGCTAGACTAGGATAGTCTTTTGCAATGTGGCCTTCTCCTTTGCATTGACTACATAAGGGTTTGTAGTCGATGTACCTTCTAGGGTTTGGAAAATTTAGTGAGATATGTCCCTTTTCTCCACATCTGTAATACTCCACTTTTGATCTTTGGCCACTGCCAGACTATCATTCTCTGTAACTTTGAGAGGGAAACCTCCTTGGACTGAAATTAGGACCAAAGTCTCTAGGCTTTGGTCCAATATCGTGGGTGGTCATCTTTGATTCCAACAAGTTGAATCTTGCCTCTTCATCTTTTTCCTTTTGTTTACGCATCTCCTTCAAAGAGGAGATATCTTTTGTATGGTTCTTCCTTAAACAATACACGAACAGAAGACTTCAAGAATAGTTGGTTTTTAGGTACATTCAGTAGCTAAATGTCCTATCTAATAGCACTTTTCACACCATGTATTAGATCACATCATATCTCTTCCATGTAAACGCCCTGAACAACGTAGTATGCTTAATAATTATGATATTTGCTTGTTTTCGAGATTTAATATAAAAGAGAATGAACACTTAAAGCTGAAAATGAAAATTACTCACAAAATTACAGCCATGAAAATGTAAAAGTAATGGAGACAAGATTGAGGGTTGAAGATGGGCAACCCCCCCCGAAGGAATGTATTCTTGCTCAACCCAAGTCCCTTGGGGAAGAGCTCAGTTACAATCAACCTGAGAGTGAGAAGAAGTAATTCTCACTCTCACAAGATCATGCAAAGATGTACAAACACACATGCATTATCTATTATGCAATGATAAGAACTGATTTCTTTACAGTATGAGAGAAGAAAAAGGGAAATTCAGCCTTTCTCCATCGTTGATCAACAGTACATGGATAGGGTTTTCTTCTTGTAGCTAAAATGGAAGAAAGAGCTCGAGAAGGAGGTGATGTAATGAATTTACAGGCTTGCTGTCCTGTAAAACAGCAGTGATAGAAGAGGGAATATGGAGGAATTTGATAATGGAGAAGTGGGGATGATGATGGGGATGGATGGGGCCAGTTTCTGGCTATCTGTGGGTGCTGTACATGAGTTTACAGCAAAGAAAAATGATGTTGAATGAAGAAAAACGAGCTCTTATTTATAGGAGAGGGGAGAGCTAGTACAAAAGGGGAAAGTGGAGTAGCACAAGACAAGTGTCCAGCCACATGTCATGAGATGTGACAAGTGGTGGGACACTTGGAAACTGTGTGACAAGTGTCTTGACACTTGTCTCTTCTCTATGGCCTTCCTTTTTGAGTTGAATACTGTCAAGAATAGAAACAACCAAATTTAGTAAGCACAGTCAGAGTACAGAACTTACTATTTTTAGAATGACATCCCTATTTTTTAGGACTAGCATTTTTAGGCTAATTCGAGGCTCCTAAATTTTAGGGACTCCTAAAATTTAGGGATCTCCTAAATTTTAGGGACCCCCCAATATGGGTGTCATATGAAAGCTTTTTCCGTGTACATTGCAAAAATGGTATCCGAATCTTCATGTGACTTTCCTATGGAAAGAAATGTGCATTTCAAGCTTTCAGCCTACACATGCACATTATACAAGCATTTCATGATCATGCCATCTTGTTGATTGTAACTGTTTGTTCAGGTGGATCTAGCCCACACTTCAAGGCATCAATCCTTTCTGTGTGCGAGTCTAACCCTGATATGCGTGAGTTCTAGTCACAGGCGCCCAATCAGGTCATATAGGTGGAAGTGCGAACTATCTATTCTCTAACCCACCGCGTGGGTCCACCATAACCTGTGACCACTCATCAGTGGCCATCTCCAATGCACTTTTCTTTATATCTAATTAGTGCAAAGGAAATAAATTTAATAAATCATTATATAGACAAATTAATGAAAAATGATACAAATTCTGTTTCTATAGAGTTGTGACATTCCACCTCTTGCAAGACTGGATATGTTGGTGGCAGTATTCACCTTCAATGTCTACAACTATTCTGTAACAACATCCATCACCTCTTTCTTGATGCTTATAATTGAATTGAATAGATATTCCTTCAAATTCTCTCCTCATATAGTAGTGGCAATAGGATTTTGGGAAGCCTCTATAATCACTACATAAATGGTTGGATTGATCCAAATGGTCATCTATTTTGATTTAGATTCAGAGCTCCTATTGATACTGGTAGTTGTTGGTTCCACTGGGTAGGATTCCACTGTTGTTTTTGAGTTTCCATTGGGGGAACTATTTGAGGCCACTATTGTTGTGGTTGAACCATCATTTGAGGAACTGTTGTTTGTAGCCACTCTGGATTTGGTGCACTGTATTGCAGCACTGTTTGCATCTAAGGGTAGGGGTAGGGAATAGTCCCTAGGATTGCACTTGGTGGGTATACCATTCCTAGCATGGCAGGTGGTAAGACTCCTCTTTTCATGAGGTCATATAGACACCCTTGCTTCAACTTCATCATATAGTCTTGCATTCTCCACTATAACTTCTAGGTTGACTAGTCTTCTCAACTCCACAAACTTATAAAATTCTGTGATTGTAGGCCTCTAAGAAAAAGTCCCTTCTATATGCCTTCATCCAAGTGGTTCATCTCTTCAGTATGGATTCCATTCTAGAAATATATGCTTCCACCCATTCACCAAAGGACTAACTTAAGTTTATGAACTTCTCTCATATTTGCTCTTCAAAACCTTTACACCTGAATTTAGTGAGGAAGCCCAACTTCAGGTCATTGAATGTGCCAAAATTTCCTACTACTTGCCTCTCATACCACTGAACCTCCGCACCTTTGAAAGTAGTGGGGAATATCACCAACCAATGGTTGAGGGTTCTAGCATTATTGGCTGTTGAGGTTGAGATGATTTGATTTTTTGGTTGATTTTTGTTGTTTTTAAGGATTGAATGGTTGCTTGATTTTTGATGGATTTTGTATTATGTTTATTTTTTCTAGAAGTTTTTGAGAGTGTTTTGGATGAGGTTGATTAGGTTTTGGAAGCTCATAATGTTTTATAGTGGAGATATCATGTTATGTTGATGTCTTGTTAGTGTCTAATTGTGCATATTGGAATTTGTTGACCTTTTGTTTTGTTCTGCTTTTCTTCTGTATGAAGGGTTGGAGTGATGATTGATGAAGTTTGAGAATGTTTAGAAGCTTAATGATTGATTCTTGATGGGTTTAAGTGATTTCTGTTTAGCTAAAGACTTTTCGATGCCTTCTTTTGACCCTCTATTGAGCGTTTATAGATTATCTATTTATGTTTTGTTTTGTTCTGTATACCTTTGTAAATGTGATGATAGATGAATGTAAAGCTTGGAAAAGTTTTCCAATCTTGGGAAGGGATGAATATAAGTTCAAATTAGCTCGAAGAAGTAGTTGCTGAAGACTTGAAGTAAAGATTGAAGTGAAGTGACAGTAGTGAGCTCTCAAGGGACACTGTAGTGGTCCTAGTGACCTTTCATACTAGACATACCTCTTGGAAGGGGTATCCACAACCTAATAGGGATTATGACTAATTATTATTGATGATCCCAATGTACCATAGAGAGAAAGCATGCATGTGAGAGAGAGAGCATGTGAAAGATAGCCAATTCTATGCCAAATAATATATCTATGGGTGAGAGATTGTGAGAGAAAGCTATAGAACCTTTGAAGAAGAATATTATGTGATGATTTTCATTCAAAGTGGTGTATTCTCTTGTGTCTTTATGGTTTCTTGAATAATTCTATGAAGAATATGAAGAGCATAATGAATTTGGTTAAAGTTAAAGCCATGGGAGAATTATTTCTATGAAGTTATGTGAAGATTTCTTATTCATGGTGTTCTTTTCCTTGTTATGGACATATCAAATATGAAAAAGATGTTTGTTGATGACACAAGATAAATTTTATTGCAGTAGAAATCCCGTTTTCCTAGTGTCTCTCTTGGGGCTTCATGTTTTTGGTGCACAACCGAGGAATTCTGGCATCAACAAGCATCAAATGAAAATGACGAAATGGCATTGACAAGAAAAGAAGAATTCAATGGATGCTTGCAAAGATCCTTCTACCACTAAAGAATTTGAGATTCTCATTGACAAAGCCACTTTTTATAAGAATTTCATACCACAATGGTAGAAATAGATTACCATCATGATGCAAGCTTTATGTGGTGGACTATTTCCTCTCCGTGTTGAAGCAATAGAGACATGCATACTGGTGGCAAGTTGTTTGGAAACAAATTGAAATGTAGAAACGGAGAGAATGATCATCCATGGGAGATTTTGCATTCATTGAAAAGTTTCCACACATCATCAAGTGGAAGATCATAAAGAAGCTTTAGGAGTCGTGGTCAGTCATGGAAGTTCATGAAAATAAGAAAGAAAAGAGTTGGAACTTGTTTGTAGATGCTCAACATCAGGATACATGGGACACATGGTGCACTAATAATCTCCTATTTGTCCAATTAGCAACCCACTAGAAGCTAATAAATAGAGTATTTCTCACAACATACATTGTTGAAACCATCAAAAGTTGGCATTACTATGATGGTGGCACCACAATGATCCTCAAAAGAATGAGTTTTGATACCTTCATAACCGAATACCTTCCCCTTTCTAGCGGTCTCTGAAAGTTGAATTTAGAGACATTGAAAAGCAAGAAGTAGAATAAATGTTGACAAGAGAGTCCTCTAGAGACTGAAGCCTCCCTTGATTCTGTTATGTTGAGTACACACCAAAACTGGGTGGAGCTAAATCCCTAATGAATGATGCAATCAAAAGGCAAGCACTAGAACAAGTCCAAAGGTACATGAGAAGAGAGAAGGAAAAAATCAAAGCCGAGAACGATCTAGCAGAAAAAGCCTCCTTTGACACCTTAGAATCACTCTTTATAGAAGTCCCCATGGTGACTCAAGGTCCCTTCCTAATTAGATCTCTCCTGGAAATATTGATGAGACAGGCTAGCGAATGTAATCCCATTTCCCATCTTCAAGGGAGAGTACAATGAAGACCCTAACCTTCATGTATCAGAGTTTATGGTCGTGTGTGTGGCTAACAATGCCAGAACCCCTGAGCATTGGTTGGCAATATTCCCCACTACTTTAAAAAGCACAGTATTTCAATGGTATGAGAGAAAAGCAATAGGAACTTTTGGCACATGAGACGAGATCTGAAGTTGGCCTTCCTCACTAAATTTAGGCATGAATGTTTTGAAGAGAGGATGCAAGAGGAGTTCATGAACCAATCCTCTGGTGAATGAGTAGAAGCCTATGTCTCGCGAATGGAATCCATACTAAAGAGATGGACTAACCATCACTTGGATGAAGGCATCCAAAAGGGAGTTTCCCTTAGGGGCCTACACAAGAAGTTCACAAGTTTGTGGAATTGAGAAGACCAATCAACCTCTGCAACATAGATGATTTTAAGAGCTAATGTATACTATCATGGTATAGAATATGTGGTGCAATTTGTATTTTAGACTTTCAAAAGTGTGGTGATTCGTTCTCTAAACCAAAGATATTCTATAATCGGTTGGCAATTTTGCTTCTATCTTATCTTTTGTCTTGCTCATTCACAAAAGTCCCCATGATTTGTGGCTAAACACACTACCCCCGATAGTGTGGGAGCCAAAGTCTATGAAGAGGAGCTTGATGTCCATGTTACAACTAGCTAGGAGACATCTCTAGGTGCTAAAGTCCTTGTGTTTATTGTTCTACAGTGTAAGGCAACCTATTTCCGCCACCTTCCCTGCTGCATTTTGAGCTGCACCACAATACACACCTACGTTTGATCCAATGGACCCTTCATACTCATTGGATGGTGCCTACGCTGCCATAGGGATTTATGTCTACGGTATAAAAGTGTATTGGCCATTGTGTTTTGAGTATGTAAGTGGTTTGCATATGGGATTGTGAAAGACAAGTTCTAGAAGACACTGCAGTAGATTGCCCATACTAGAACTGACAAATGTTGATCATGCTATATTGGGGAAGGACTCAAGTAAGTCAAGAAGTGGAGTTTTCATGCATGAGACTCGAATTCGGTGGACAAGGGTGACTTAATTAAGTCTCAATAGCCTAACTTTAGAGAAAAAAACACGAGTTTTATTTGAACCGCAATAGTGTATTCAAAAGAAAAAAAAACAAGACAATGCCATTGTGAGAGGAGTATGCAGTCTTAGATGTCTTGGGGAGAACCCTTTTGCAAATTGAAGCTGTATGATCAATCTCCTACATTTCTATCATCTCTTGCACATGCTGAAGACATGTTTTTCTCACCCATATGCTGAACATAAGTATATACTTCGTGATTACGAAAATAAAACAAAAAGAAAGCTAGAAGCTTTGAGCTGGGATAGCTCATCTTTCATGCAAAGGGCAGACATAGACATTACCTACAGATCACAGATACTCCCAGAGATTGCATAGAGGCTTCAAAGTGAGAGCTTGTGATAGTTTATTGCTGTCTAAACTAGGTGTATAATAGAGTATATATACTATCCATAGGGTTTTCTAGATTGATTTATGGTCTTCAAAGACTCGTTGAATGCTACTAATGCTCTATGGTTGATAAACGATTGCCAAAACCAAAGTACATGCTTTGGAGTGATTTTTGGGCAAAATATGTATGTTTTGATGCTATTGTAATGAATCTGTCTAAAAAGGATGAAATGGATTTTGAAGGCCCATAATGGGTTGACAGAGATATTGATGTTTTTTAATGGATGATAACAGTTCCGGGTAATGATACCCATCATTTACTACAAGGATTTTGTTATATGCATTGTAGTACTCCCGGAGATTTCATAGAGGCTTCAAAGTGAGAGATTATTACAGTTTATTGCTGTCTAAACTGTGTATACAATGGTGTATCCACTGTCCATAGGGTTTTCCTGATTGATTTATGGTGTTCAAAGACTCCCGTTGAATGCTATTGATGCTCTATGGTTGATAGATAATTGCTAGAACCAAAGTACATAATTTGTAGTGATTTTTGGGCAGCATATGTATGCTTTGATGCTACTATAATGAATCTGTCTAAAAAGGATGAAATGGATTTTGAAGGCCCATAATAGGCTGACAGAGATATTGATGTTTTTTAATGGAGGATAACACTTCTGGTAATGATACCCATCATTTACTACAAGTATTTTGTTATATGCATGGATATATGAGGTATATGTCATTGATTTTGGAGTAGAGATATTGATGTATGTCAGAGTATATCTGAGTCATAGTATCAGAGTGTGTTATGGGCTAACATCCGAAGTGTCTTCATGCCTAGGATCTGGGCATATTATATGGATGTACTGAGATTTCTTTGCTGGGCTACATGTGATACAAGAAATTTGGATTGCACCTTGATTATTGTCTTTGGATTCATCTTATATTTATATTCTCTTTCTTTCATCTTGTTCCAGGACTCAAAATCTCTATACCCTCTATATTTTAGCCTTGCAATAGACCTTTAACCTTACACACTCCGAAAACGCTATCCAAAGTGACCTCAAATGAAGCTGGACACTTGTGTTTATGCAAGATAGCCATCTTCTTATGCCATGTTTTCAGACCAAGGATCTCCTATTGCAGCCTAGCAATACAACAACCTTCTAGGCAACAGGTTCAGCACTCCATCCAATAACACCATATTTAGGAATATGGGAATTTTCCATAAGTTTGGGACACGTGGTCAAATCTTTGGATTTGTCATAACTTGAACAATATAACTCCAAATTGAGCGCTCTATAGCTCAATATATTCTATTTTTCAAGCGCTTTCCAATGATAGGTCACATCATATGGTTTTGAGAAACTTATGGGCATGTTATTTGGATGCCACCTTTTTAGTATTCAAAAAATGGGAATTGGGAGATTCCCAAACTCACTAATATTGTGTTCAATATGTTTTGTGTTGTGTTTTTGCACTTGGCTAGTAGGCTTCTCACTGGGCAGAACCTTAGCAGTTTAAGCAGCACACTTTGTAGGCGGCTTGTTTTTTTAGGTAGACCGATTATCTTTATTTCTGCATTTCACATTGGGATGGTCTTTCCAGACCTGGGTAGTACCTCAGTAGTTTGGGTGGCCTCTCTATCATGCCAACAATATGACAAATCTGCATTATTTGTAGGGACTCCCTTTCCAAGCACTCCTAGTTCTTGATCGGTTGGCTACATTTATAGGTTGAAGACTTGTTTCCCTCTGCATTTACTGCTCCATCTCTCTGCTCGGCATTGTGTGTTTCTTTTGGCATGGGATACTCCCCATCTACCTTGCCCAATTCGGCCTTCTTTTTTGTCATGGCCCGAAGGACTCAAATTACTTTGAGGATGCCTCTTATTGGTTGCTTTCACTCCAGTGGCAGCATCTTCTTTGCTTTCTTGCAAGTACTTAATTAAAGGACATCAATGATCGATGTGTATGCTTTGGGGGATTGTGTGGTTCGAGATGATTTAGACCGACCACCATCCTATCACTTTTTCCCGCCATATTCTTTAGGGGCTTCCAATCCCCGATTGGCATTGATAGCATCTCCTAAGCAAGTGCCAATCCTACCCTCTCTACTTGCATCCGACAAGTTGGATGATATGAACTTGTGAGAGTGTGCAACAAAAAAAGGAAAGTGATCATGGAGAGGAGGAGACAAAGAGAGAAGGAACAATGTGACTACAATGGATGAAGGTACAAGGCTACAACGATCAGCCCCAACATGCAACAGTGGGACGAGCTTCTCTCAAATGAGAGTCTTCAGGCTATGAGAAGTGAGAAGACTCGTGTAGAACACATCATATGTCGATGATGGAAGATATGAGAGAAGTGTCATAGCGAGGTCCTTCAAAGAAATATCCGTACTAAGGGATGCAAGCTCATCCCAAATCTTCTCCATCTTGTGGATGTGATCCTGCATCATAGGGAAATTTGCGATAGAAAGTTGGCATAGCTTCAAATCGAGAGATAATTGATGCCCAAATGTCTAGATCCAAAAGAGAGATGCCAATATCTTCCAAACCTTTGTGGTAGTGCAGATACATCTAACATGCATCAGCACAAAACCTCCATAACTCAAAAAGAGAAAAGAGCAAGCTCTGGCATTCAACCAATCCCATACACATGTTGAATCTGTGGCCACACCATCATGGGGATTTACAGTAGGTTGGGATACTAAGAAAGACAATGCAAATAATGTCAAGGGTAAATAGATCATAGAAGATACAAGAGAGACATTGATACAGGTTACAGAGGATATCGCCATTCGGGATGCAAAGAAATACAACCTAAGCAAATTAAGTGGATTAATGATGTGGATCTTTGATATTGACATATTCCATGTGATATAAAAGTTATTTCAAGTCAAAGGGGATGTCTTGCATGTATGTATACCTTATTGGTCGACTATCCAGTGGATGTTTAATCCAATAGGGCGATATCGCTATAGGAGACTGCAATGGACATGCAGGGCTGAACACAAGATGTTTAAAACTATTTTAATTGGGAGAGGATTATTGGTGACCGATGCATCCAAAATGGCCATTTATACCTTGAGAAGGGTCCTACAAAGTTTGGTTGACATCTGAGTTTGTATGTAGGAGATACAGAATTGAGAAGGTCGATGTCTAGCTGCATGCTGTAATGAACAATTGTAGGTTGCATAGAAAATTTTAGGGGCTGAAATCTTCACAATTTGGTCCAAGTGTCTTTAAAAAACTTGTAGATTGCCAGTGGGGCTATATTTTTTCTTTTTCAAGCTTGGTAATCCAAGTTATGGTTCAAGAGATATGAGCAATTTTTGGTAGGGTGGTCTTTTAGGACAATTTTTTGGACAGGATAAGATTGAATCTGATGGATGTAAAGTATTTCATGTGACATATGCTTTGATAGAGATGTTTGAGACTGCAATGAGGGTTCTAAGGATAGGAAAGAGGATCATGATATGCAGGCATTCAACAGATCCCATACAGTTGTTGAATCTGCGGCCACACCATCATGGGGATTTATAGTAGCTTGGGATACTGAGAAAGACAATGTGGATAATGTCAAGGGTAAATACTTCATAGAAGATACAAGAGAGACATTGATACAAGTTACAGAGGATATCGCCATTCGGGATGCAAAGAAATACGGCCTAAGCAAATTAAATGGATTAATGACGTGGATATTTGATATTGATATATTCCATGTGATATACAAGTTATTGAAAGTCAAAGGGGATGTCTTGCATGTATGTATACCTTATTGGTCAACTATCTAGTGGATGTTTAATCTAGGAGGGCGATATCGCTATAGGAGACTGCAATGGACAGGCAGGGCTGAAGTGAAGATGTTTAAAATTGTTTTAATTGGGAGTGGATTATTGGTGACCAATGCATCCAGAATGGCCTTTTATACCTTGAGAAGGGTCCTACAAAGTTTTCTTGACATCTGAGTTCATATGTAGGAGATACAGAGTCAGGAAGGTCGATGTCTAGTTGGGATTGCATGCTATAATGAACAGTTGCAAGTTGCGCAGAAAATTTTAGGGGCTGAAATCTTCACAATTTGGTCCAGGTGTCTTCAAAAAAGTTGTAGATTGCCAATGGTGCTACATTTTTTCTTGTTAAAGCTTGGCAATCTGAGTTATGTCTTAAGAGATACGAGCAATTTTCTGCAGGGTGGTCCTATAGGACAGTTTTTTGGACAGGACAAGATTGAATCTGATGGATGTAAAGTATTACATGTGACATATGCTTTGATAGAGATGTTTGAGACTGAGATGAGGGTGCCAAGGATAGGAAAGAGGATCAGGATATGCAAGCATTCAATCGATCGCATACAATTGTTGAATTTGCGGCCACACCATCATGGGGATTTACAGTAGTTTGGGATATTGAGAAAGACAATGTGGATAATGTCAAGGGTAAATAGATCATAGAAGATATGAGAGAGACATTGATACATGTTACAAAGGATATCGCCATTCGGGATTCAAAGAAATATGGCCTATGCAAATTAAGTGGATTAATGACGTGGATATTTGATATTGACATATTCCATGTCATATACAAGTTATTTAACATCAAAGGGGATGTCTTGCATGTATGTGTACCTTATTGGTCAACTATCCAGTGAATGTTTAACTCGGGAGGGTGATATGGCTATAGAAAACTACAATGGATAGGCAGGGCTGAATTGAAGATGTTTAAAACTATTTTAATTGGGAGAGGTATATTGGTGGCCAATGCATCAAGAATGGCCTTTTATACATTGGGAAGGGTCCTACAAAGTTTGGTTGACATCTGAGCTCATATGTAGGAGATACAAAGTCGGGAAGGTCAATGTTTGGCTGGGAGTGCATGCTATAATGAACAATTGTAGGTTGCGCAAAAATTTTTAGGGGCTGAAATCTTCACAATTTGGTACAAGTGTCTTCAGAAAAGTGCCAGTGGGGCTACATTTTTTCTTTTTAAAGCTTGGTAATCCGAGTTATGGTTCAAGAGATACGAGCAGTTTTCTGCATGGTGGTCCTATAAGACAGTTTTCTGGACAGGATAAGATTGAATTTGATGGATGTAAAGTATTGCATGTGACATATACTTTGACAAAGATGTTTGAGACTGAGATGAGGGTACCAAGGATAGGAAAGAGGATCAGGATATGTAGACATTCAACCGATCCCATACAGCTGTTGAATCTGAGGCCACACCATCATGGGGATTTACAGTAGGTTGGGATACTGAGAAAGACAATGCGGATAATGTCAAGGGTAAATAGATCATAGAAGATACAATAGAGACATCAATACAGGTTACAGAGGATATCGCCATTCGGGATGCAAAGAAATACGGCCTAAGCAAATTAAGTGGATTGATGATGTGGATCTTTGATATTGAAATATTCCATGTAATATACAAGTTATTTAAAGTGAAACTTATTGGTCGACTATCCAATGGATGTTTAATCTAGGAGGGTGATATGGCTATAGAGACTACAATGGACACGCAGGGCTGAACTGAAAATGTTTAAAATTGTTTTAATTGGGAGAGGATTATTGGTGACCAAGGCATCCAGAATGGCCTTTTATACCTTGGGAAGTGTCCTACAAAGTTTGGTTGACATCTGAGTTCACATGTAGGAGATACAGAGTCAGGAAGGTCGATGTCTGGCTGGGATTGCATGCTGCAATGAATAGCTGCAGGTTGCGCATAAAATTTTAGGGGCTGAAATCTTCACAATTTGGTCCAGGTGTCTTCAAAAAAGTTGTAGATTGCCAATGGGGCTACATTTTTTCTTTTTAAATCTTGGTAATCTGAGTTATGGTTCAAGAGATACGAGCAGTTTTCTGTAGGGTGGTCCTATAGGACAGTTTTTTGGACAGGATAAGATTGAATCTGATGGATGTAAAGTATTGCATGTGACATATGCTTTGATAGAGATGTTTGAGACTAAGATGAGGGTACCAAGGATAGGAAAGAGGATCAGAATATGCAAGAGAAGAGATGCAGAAGATGCCTATGCAGTGGAGAACCTAGTGGAAGATGAGCACATTGACACAGATGAAGAAGAGGAAGGAGTACAAGTCGACATATGAGTTTGTGATGCCACATGATCCAGGAGGATTTACAGGGATTGGGATGCTATAGAGGATTGATGAGCTATCATTGCCAAGGTTGGATACAAAGGGATACATGTTAGTTGGAATCTCGTTCAACAACTACCCCCCAGCCTACCCTTTTTTGTCTACTACTATTCGGGCTACTTGTCTCTAACCAAAATTGGCATGTCTCCAACCATTTGTTGTCTACATTTTCTACAACAATCTACAATTTCAAATTCTGCATTAGTTTATTCATGTATTGCTTATTAAGTATCCTTGTACACACTCAGCAAGAGCAATCTACATCTCGCTCAGCTTCCTCCATCTCTGCACGTAGGCTTTCATCATTCTCTAAATCATCCTCCCTCTCCATAAAGTTACCACTGTCATCGTTAACCTACATATTTGATGATAAGCATAAGCATTAAGCATTAGATGAGGAGGTTAGAAAAATCAGCCTTGAGCCGCTACGATGAAATGAATAGCACAGAAACTAGGCTATCTCATGTTTGCAAATATCATTTTACTCTAGTAACTTAATGGCAAACAAGAGCCAATAGTTTGCCCACATTAGAGCCTCATAGCCAAAGAAATCTTGCATAATATAGCCACTAGGTAATTAGTACAAAATAAGTTTATGAAGCACATAGCCAACTTATCAAAGTGCAAAGGCAACTGATCCTAGTTTACAAATATTCCTTACCTCTTCATAAGACGTTTTTCGTGACTAAAACTGTAAATGATGGGATCTCCTATTTCCTTGAGTAAAAGATGTTCTAGGGGGCTACCCACCAGCCTTGATGGGTTGTGGAGATGGAGAATATCTGTCCCATGGAGATGGTGATGCTGTAAACACAAAGTTACCAAAGTAAACAAAAGTATTCCAATGGACACTAAAAACCAATCAAATGCTGCACAGGGAAAATAAAAAGTAAAATACCTCTGCTATACGCGGGGTATCCTTCTTTCCAAGGAGAGACCATGCAAGACTCAGCTGGCGATGGTGGCGTGTAAACTTGAGATGGTAACCTAAGTCCATCAAATCTATCATCAGACTTGAGGGTTTCTAAGGCATCTTTATTGAACAATGGATCAAGCAGTCTACACAAATACCTGAGTATCCTTGTCTTTTTGTTGGACTATAGGCAACCTTCTAACTTGAATTCAAGTTTGCATGCTGTTCATTTTGTTTCCTTTTGCAAGTAGTGGCAAGTAGTGTACAGTAGGGGGCATCTATTCCATTCTCGCATCAATACCTCACCTAGTCCTTCCAAAGTTTCAATGTGTGTGGTAGACATATTCTCTCCAATGAGTGGCCAATCTATCAATGGCAGAAAATTTCATTAAATTCCCACAGAAAGGGGCCCAAAACCCTCCCATGGGTGGTTTATTTGCACCTTTAGGTAGGAGCCATTCCCTAGTTGTTAACTTGCCACATGTGAGGTAGTTTGTGTGCATATGAATTCAGACACCATAGTTAGGACCCACGCAGCTATGGAGCAGCAATCCTACTTATTCCATAGAAACAATGGTTTCACACAATGTAACTCAAACACCCCATGGCATTTAAACTACTATCTTGACACAAAAAGGCAAGCATTATAACCTCTGAGAGACTTGATTTTGGGCAAACCAATTTTCCTTTCAATTACTATTTGCGTAGCTAATTGTTCCCTAGCTCTCATCTCTAATTTTTGACACCAATAAATCTTGGATTCATTTGGCTATAAAGTATAGGTATTGAAAGCCTTCACACAGGGGTAGCAAAAACATCACATCAATTGATGACGGTAGCAGGTCATTGGCTGCAAGAAGTAGTACTCAACAACCTTCAATAGTAGTGTCATGACCAACAACAACTTAAACAACAACAGGTTCTCATGGCAATGAATAGGGTGACAATAACCAAACATCTTGACTTGTTTTTAAATAGTATTTAAACTTAAATGGAAAGGAAAATAGAAAGGCCCAATGAAACAATATCCCACCATGGCTCCAACTTTGGTCTCTTATAGTACCTCTCCCACCTTGCGCAAGACTACTCCCACCTCATACAACATCGTAGCAAAGGTCATTTGTAGATTGCAAATGATGGATAGCAAAGCTCCTTGGTGGAAAGAGATGCATGCGTGAGCGCGCGCGCGCGCGCGCACACACACACACACACACACACACACACACACACACACACGCACGCACGCACGCACGCACGCACACACACACACACACACACACACACACACACACACACAGAACCGCTTCAACTTCTACAGCCTACTTCAATGTAGTTTGAGAAAATGGCAACATGAGGAGGATGGATTGGCAAGAAATGGAGGCACAATAACTAAAGTTTGAGAAGCATCTCATATCAACCTTGTAGGAGGGGAATGGGATATCAAACACACCACTACAATGTGTACATATCCCAACCATGGCACAAAAATGGAGAGGAGGTTGAGAACATGCCCCATTGCCGATCACCTATTTTTGTAGCAATGATTTGATACAATGATCAAACCTCCTCCCCTTCCCCCTTTTTATAGTCTACAATGATTTATGTAGGGATTAAACCTCATGTCCTCCCTCACCTCCCTTTTTGTAGCCTATTGCAATTCCTTGATCCACATCCAATGTTCTACCTTCCTCTTCTTATGTATTTAGCTTTACCTACAGATCTAGGTACATATCAAATTAAGCAATGTTTCTCTATAGTTCAAGAAGCTATCCAAATAAAATTTTTTTCTACCATACTAAGGAATGTCTCTAGCAACCAATTTGTGTTTTGTTTTAAGAACACAATGAGAATATACAAAAAGTAATGGGAAACAAAAAGTAGCATACTTCTAAGTGAGCATTTAGCTCACCTTAGTAATTTGACCATGCTAGTTTGGCTTTGTTCTTCCTCAAGATCTCCCTGATTTCCCGAAATATTGCAAGAGGTGTGGTCATTATACATATCCCTATTCTTGTATAGTTGCAATAGGAAAAGAATAGGGATGGAAGGAACACCCTATGTGGTCACAGTAGGAGGCAAAAGATTTGATAAACATTTCATTCTCTTTGACCTCATGCAATCCAGTACCTTGCTCTCAAAGAGGTAGTTGTGGAGCTTGAGGATGAGGAAGTAGAGAGAGCTGTTGTTGGTATTATCATGTGTCAATAGGAAGCACTAAGGAGGTGCTTTGGGCCAAAGAGTAAATTTAAATATACCATGGCTGCCCTTTGTAGACCACAAAGACTATCATAAGTTGTAGGTTCATCTATGCTAGTGCATTATCCTCCTACTATTTAGGATAATCTATAATAATTTTTCCTCAAAATCAATCAGTAGAGGGAAAATTTAAAACTGCCTAACCAAAAAATTTCAAGCTCAAGAGAGATCACCTCTCTTGCAAACATGCTATCAATGTCGAATTCCAGCCTTGAACCTGTAGCAAGCTTCATAGGAAGAAACTACACAATTCATGAGAAGTTCAAGACAACCAAGAGTTTCCAAGAAAAGAAATAGATGTTTGCTTACTTTCTTTCTTATATTTCTTATTATCACAAAGTTGTGCCTTGCCTCTACTTGTCTTTATGTCTTTACATAAAGTGAACAAAATTGACGATCTCATCTATCATGATAGATTTTCTAGTTACTTGTCCATTTTCCTAGCATGATCTCACATTGATATAGCCCAGACCTACAAACATTTCATTCTTTCATTTATCTTCTTTTTCTAAACCTACATACGACATGTTTGAAACATGAGAAGATGGATCCATGAGACATTCATAAAACATAATCATTGATATATTGTTTCAAACTCAATGTGTAGTAGGACCATAAAACATCGATAAGAAAAGCTACATGTATTATGCTTACCTCTCAGCTATGCAATGATTGTTTGTTGCTTGATCTTTCTTTCTCTATGATGGATATAGTCAGGCTTTGGTGGTCCATGAAGCCTTGAGCACTCTTTGACCGACTTAGGTATACACTAACCAGAGAACTATTGCTTTGCTTTGCATTTGGCTTGGATTCATCCTTTGGAACCATACCCTTGCATAAAATTTTCTCTCGGTTGATCCCCTTAGTCCCTACACCATTTGCACACAATAAAGAGAAAAAATTGTGCTCGAGTAACAAGCACCAGGCAGCCTTATTTCCTTTGCAATGGATTGTGCTACACTTGTGAGAATGTGATTACCTTCAAGTGATTACATGTTTCCATGCATTCAATTACCAAGCATAGAGAGAGGCGCATCATATTTACATGGTTGTTTGATCCATCCCACCCCCCTTCCTTCTTCCTTGGTATGCAATATGCTCGATTCGAAAGAATGAATATCGCAAGGAATGGTGGTCGAGATCGTAAAATATAAGTGTGTCGCATGTCATTTAGTGGTCCCACCCAAACAATTTTGTCCTTATTTCGAAAAGGTTTTCCTTTTTGAGAAGAGAAATTCAATACCCTCTTCTGGGCAAGAGAAATCCAATCCCCTCTGGGCAAGAGAATGATCACAATGGCCTTTGCCTATGGAAAGTTAAAACAAAAGCCTAAAAAAGGAAGGAAGGAAGGAAGGAAGGGCAAATGAGAGAAAGGGAATGGGGAGGAGGAGGAGTAAGAAGAAGAAGCAAAAAAGATCAAGAAGATGCATGCACACTTACATCCATGGCACATGCATATATTGCCAAAACTACCATAACTCAGATTATTGATGTACAAGTCATCACTATACTATTCATAGTATATGCTTTTGCTACAAAAAGCTACTAGTCTATTACACTTGCCAAGTTGATACTTCTAAGTAACCATGATATCAAAGCACCAAGATACCATAATAGATTAGCAAGGTAAGGAGTTGTGTCCTCATGTTGAATTTCATAGTTAGTATGTAGGCAATAATAACTCACATTTATGGCCATATGAGACGTATCAATCAGTGGGCATGGTCTTGCTGCCATATTTAGCAACCTTGATTAAATACGCACTCATGCCAAACAATAATACATCAAACTCATACATCCAAATTAGTTAGTATAGTCAAAACTAGGTATTCCTATTCAGTGCTATATCTAATGTGCCCCTAGCTCTAAGGCAAAAATATGCTCATTTGGATTGGTGTATTAACGATCGATGTTCTAACCTATATTTCAAGCTCAAGGATCTCCATATAAATCATCCCCATGTGTTATCTCTTTGAAATAGTAGAAGTAAAGTAGTAAAGCATAGCAAGGCTCTCAAATCACTTACCTACCCACTCAAGCCTATGTTAATTGATGCCTAAAAGAGGTCAATACTTTTCATGGAAATGTGATATAAGTCACAAAGGTAGAAGAATTCCATGTCAAGTCTATGCTGATTGACACCTAAAAGAGGTCAATGCTTTTCATGCAACTAACTATACATAGACTTTCTAATGGTATGGAATCAAAGAGATATTAGATGTGAGAATGATAAAGGTGTGTACTTAGAGGTGGGAAGGTTTCTACACCTTTGTTTAGTATTTCCATTGACTTGGGAATTGAGTTCTTCCAATCCAAGTGTGATGTAACATATATGCGTATATAGAAAGTTTAAAATCAAATGTTAATACCTGTACGTAAGGGTGAACATGTGAAGGTGTATGAGCATCTATAGCATAGGGGTGTGTGTGTGTGCGCGCGCGCGTGCGTGCGTGCATGTGCATGCACGCACGTAAATATGTGTGTGTCCATGAGCTAAGGTTGGAACATCAAGAGGTATATATAGAAGAATAGTAGAATACCTAATATATGGGTACACTCAAGGGGATATCTCATCCCTAAATATGTACAATTACATAGAATTTCTAATCATCAAACACTCGGTCGTTAACATACTTGATTATATATATTAAGCAATAGTGATTGTCTCAAGACTAGGGATAAAATGTAGAAGGCATATATTACTTCAATATGGTCTTGCTTTCTTCACAATATTACTAGAAGCACATTCAAGCAATATACACCTATCCACTTTATCTTTCAATTTGCTTGTCACCATTATTGTGCATGTAACCACTTTGAGTTATGCCATTAATCAACTCTCTGTATACATATTTGTATATGTGTCCCTTCCCCCCCTCCCCCTCGCGCTATCGAAGGGGTTTTTGTCGAAAGGTCGAATCCACCGGGGATCAGAAGTAGAAGGAAGTAGAGATAGGAGATGGAAGAGAAGATAAAGAATACACAAGTGGTAAATACTACAAAGACAAAGCACAATGAATTGAATCAATATGTATTGAAAGAACCTGGAATCTTTGCACTACTTAGAAGAAATCTCCAGGCATGAGATCGCTTGGAGCTTCTTCGTAGAACAAAATGTGTATCAAAATTACAACTCCTTCTCTGCTACTCAAAACCCAAATCTGATGGCTTCGTTGGCTCCAAAAGGGGGGTAAAATACTAGGACACCTGATCATGGATCTCCCAGATCACGTCTTCTTCTTCTTTCAGTTCAATCTGCAGTTTTCAGCTTGTTTAAAGCGATCACGATGCGGTGATTTCGTCCATCTGTACCTCTTGTGAAAATCCCATAATTGGCTAAAAAAGCAACTAGCTTTTTGCATGCCATCCTAATCTAGAAGCTTTTTCTAACTTTTTCAGATAAAAAATAGGCTAAAATTATCCAAAAATCTAGTATTTTTGGATAATCCATGCAACTCACACTAGTACTAATGGCTCAGATCACATTGACTCTCTAGATCAATAAAGAAGTCGGATGATGATGCATTCCATACTTTTTCACACTGTGTCCTCATAACATCACGACATCCACCCCCTCTGAACCTGCACATCCTCCGATATGTGCCAAAATCCTGGTTGTCACCAGATTCTGAGTCCTTCTCATCTTGTGCAACCATATCCTTTACTTCTTCATCTTCCATATCTCCTGGCTAGCCCCTATATCATGACCACCATTTTCTTCCAATTCTGGCAACTCATAGGTAGTAGATTCCTGCCTTTTGAATAATTTGATTCTTTTCCCTGCTAACGAAAGTTTGATGGCTATCCCATCCAATTCATTTAATGCATAAGTAGCATTATCAAACACGTGTCTTACCACATAGGGTCCAAACCATCTTTTGGAACTTTACGCATGGCACTATGCTAGTTGTCTAAACTGCTATCATAAACCAATACCCAATCCCCATCTTGTATGGTTCTTGGTCTCAGTCTATGTCTTTTGTCAAACCATTTCTTGTTCTGTATCGTTGCTACCCTTAACTTTGCAATTGCTACCTCTATGTCTTCTAACTTTCTTTCCAACTGTCTAATGCGTAAGGCCAACAACTCCTCTTGATTCAACTACTCCTCCCAAGGTAACACACTCCATGGGACTATTATCTCTTCTATCGGCATGATAGGTTTTTGACTATACATCAATTTTGCAGGCATATATCCTGTAATAGCACTATGAATTGCTTTGTCGGCCCACAAAGCATAAGGGAGCAATCATGGCCACTCTTTTACCTTCTCTCCACATGCTTTTGCAAATGCCTTCACAATAGGTGGGTGACCTCTTTTACTTTTTCCATTTCCTTCAGGGTTATAGGCTGAAGTTAAAGCAAGCTTTATCCCCAACCATGCATAGAAATCATGAGCTTCATCTGCATCCAACTCACCCCTATCTACTGTAATTTTTCCCACACAGTCATACCGACAAAAGATCTCTTCTAAGAGAAAAGTACACATAGAATTTATTGTCTTGGTACGTAAAGCTTTCCCTTGCATTTGATTAGTCAAGTCTTCACAAGCAAGCACAAGATACCTCATTTTCCAAAGACCTGTAGGCATTGTGACCAAATCCACCACCCACTTAAAATGAAGAGACAATGGATATGTGGGTTGCAATCCATCCCAATGTCTCATAGATGAATATATTTGACATGTCGTACATGTTTCCACAAAGTGAGCAACATCCTTATACATACCTTGCCACCAATATCTTTCTTTGATATTTGTAAAAGTACCCCAAACACCTCTATGACCAGCCCACAAGCTTTTATGAAATTCTTGCATTACTTTTACTTGTGAAGCTCTGTCACCCAAAACTCACAATGGCATACCCTTTTTCTTTTTAGCATGTTCCATAAGTATCCATCTTTTAAAAAAAATCCATACGCTTTCCTCTTGATTTTCTTAAACTTCTCATATGACCATTCATCTCTTTGTTAATGTATTGAGGTATTGACCAATTCTTAGCCACTCTTCTGCATATTTGGCTTCCAGAAACACTTCTACACAAGATACAAAACATCTAAAGTGTCTCCTCTTTGTTGTCCAAGATTCTGTTAATGTTGTAGCAACACCTTGCATTGCTAAATTCACTCTTGCAACATCATTTTCAGCCATAAGAAAGACATCTTCTTCCTCCTCATCTATCATCCCATCTTCATTCTCATAATGTGCTCGAGATAACATGTCTAACACTAGGTTATCTCTTCCTGTAATATGCTGAAATTCAGGGTTCAAAGATTTGATGTATGCAATCCATCGGAGCATAGCAATGTCCGGAGTAGCACAACTAGTAATCATACCCAATATCGGCAAATAATTGGTCTCAATGACTACATGAGTACCCATAAAATACTCCTTATTACATTTAAGGGCTGTCACAATTCCCCATAATTCTCTTTTAACCTATGGATATCTTCTCTGTCGTTTAGTCAATACTTTAGCACCAAAGCAAATTGCATATCTTTGCCCTTCCTCATCATCTTGCCCAATTGCCCATCCAATCCCGATTGGGCTTGTATCAATAGTAATAATGATAGGCTTTCCACGTGAATAGTCAGCCTTTCTCAATGTAGGAATAGATTTTAAGAGTTGCTTCAATTTCTTCATTACTTTCTGATGCTTCCTTTCCCAATGAAATTTTTGACATTTCCTTAGAAGTTGATAAAGAGCATCGGTTACATGTGCAAAGTGAGGAATCCATATCAAATAGAATACACATGCGCCCAAGAATCTACACACCTCTGATACATTCGTGCATACATCTTGCATTCTATCAATCCCATCTATTTTTGCTGGTGATGGCCTTTGCCCATAAGGCCCACACATATGCCCAACAATCAAAACCTCTTCAACTCCAAAGAAAGAATTTTGTCTAGAAAGAGTTAAATGCACCTCTTTTAGACGTATCAAAATCCTCTCACAATCCACAATATGGTATGCAACAAACTATCTACATCCATGTACATCCATCTCTTCATTCTTTTCATCCACTACACACCCTTTGATTGGAACATATCCAAGAAGGGCATAGTCAATTGTGGTATAAAATCCATGAGTACCCTATTCATAGCATTTGTCATGTGTGCCACTGAGTTTGTTGCTCCCTGTGGGAGAGTACATATCCGTACTAACCCTAAGGGAGTCTTCATGGTTGTGATATCCCTGCTTTCAATTGCAAGCTAAAACTAATCATAACCCGAGTAAAGATCACCCAAAGAATAGATCACTCTGCCTACAAAAGCCTCTGCAAATTCATCAACCACAGGACCTGCACCCACATTTCTTATGGTTACTTTATTGACCGGTTGCATGTCTTGAATAAATCTCAAAGCCCCATTCTTTTTGGGCATAGTAAACCAACAATTTGAGTACGGGCTAAATAAGGCTCCAAGATCTTCATGCGAATCTTTTCATTTAGCAAATCCATCAGCTTTGGAAAGTAAGCTTTAGGCACTGGAATAGGCCTCAAGTTCCATGGTATATGTGGCATCGTAAATATGACCATAGGAGAGACAACATTTGGATCCATATAACCTATTTCACTTGACTGAAATGCAAATGCCTTTCCATGTCTAGCCAACATCCGCATAAAATAGTCTCTCTCAGTAGGCAAAAGAAATCCTTCTGCACCAACTTTCAATTTGTGTAATGTTTCAGATGTAAATTGATGACCTATATCATTAGGATCCCATAAGCTTGATTGCCTTGACACTTTTTCATACATACCCTCACTCTCTGGTGGAAGTGGCAAAGCAATTGGTTTCACCTTTTTGTCAACTATCTTATACTTTTGTTGAGATGGCAAGCTCAACACGTGCGGACATTGATGATGGACCGCGTGGCTAAATGAGTCCGCACTCTACACTTAGCACGTTGGTGGTCATTATGATATTAACATGGCCACTGACTTATCACTTATTATATTTAGTTTGTTACACCTACCTACAACTGGTAAAGATATAACGCAAGTCGATTAGTGTAGTGGGTTATTCACTATTTGACTTAGAAGGCCACTTTCCTTTATGTTGTATCTTATCTATACTTTGTGTACATTGTGTAGTGTGTGGAAGAAGAAGAAGAAACTAGCAAGAAAATGTTTTGGCCTCCATCTCTCTTCTTGTGTTCTTGAGTAAGCTTCCTCTTGTGTATACAGCATGTGTTTGGCGCAACAGCTCAAGCACATCCCCCCATCATGCGATTCTTAACATGGTATCAGAGCCATGCTACTGAGAGAGGCTGATTTTGAAGGTTGAAGTGAAGGAGAAGAAGAAATGTTCAAGTAAGCAAGCAACGGGTAAGAAGCTCTCCCATTCTTCCACTCTCTCTCTTGGATAGTGCATGTGGAGGCATCAGAAGCAGCGTTAAACAAAAATCTCAGATTGCTGTGAGATTTGGTGTGTAAGCAGATCACTGTATATTTTGCATATAAGCCCTTTAGTCTCCCCCATAGTTATTTTGGGCATCTAAGGCCGTTTCAGGCCCCGTTTTAGAGCCGCAAGGTTGCAGGCAGCAGTTTCAGGGTACATTGTGATTTCAGCTGTATTGACCGAAAGTGGGTGCACAGGTTATCGATTGCGAATCTGTAATTTTTGAGGTATTTATAGGAAGAAAATATAAGGTTTATCTGCAAATAGGTTGCATATTACATGTACTATTGAGCAATCAGTGAAAAAGGTTGCTTGGTGTATTGCTGTGCACGTGTTGTGAAAGATTGCAGAAGACTAGCTTGCTGTGTTGTATCCTTGTTTGTGATAATGGCAAAAAACAGTGGAAATTCGATTATTGAGAAGCTCAACAAGAACAACTACCCTTCATGGAAGTTTCGTGTGATGAACTTCCTCATTGGAAAGGGACTTTAT